>NC_134695.1:7557416-7884916 GCF_050947455.1 Rhinoderma darwinii
TGTTATTTCTGATTTATTGCAATTGGCTCCCATTTTTTTAGGTGCTCTATCTGCTATAGTTTATTAGCAAAATAGTCCATGTAATTGGTAATTTATTGATTTCAATCCCTGCTGTCATTGGGTTCGACTTCCGTAGCTGGTCTCACTCATTGATTGACCGCCTTCCCTGTATAAGCATGCATACTTGGATAGCTGTCAATCTCTGAGTAGGACCTCCCACTGGACTCCAACCCAGAATGAGCAGTGATATAAATCAATAAATAATTATATTGAATCTTTTCCTATAAAACCATAACATGCAGCCTGCAGATAGGACAGCATGGTCAATGGATTTGCTTTAAGTTGGAATTAAAATATTTAGGCCCCCTTCATATTTTGTTGTATCAGTGCCACTAAGAGTCGTAACAGTACTGCAACAAAAACACAACAAAAAAACAGCCTATTGATACATATGGATTCTATGACATTTCTAGGCTTTTCATACTTATGAATGACAAACCTCTTGGTTTCTGGAACGTTAATCTGGTTTATAAATGTAAAAAAAAACTAACAACAGGATTGAAAATGATCTGTTTTTTAACTAACGGTCTGAACTTCCTTTTTGCAAACCTGTAACATCTTACTTCTGAAGTAGGAAGATGTGTGCATCCAAACCCAATCCCTCTAGACTTGCCCTTAGTTTAGGGAGTTAAATTACTAAAAACAGATTAAAATAGGTAAAAGAACAAGAAGTAACCTACCGCAAGAATTCCTTTCTGCCGCGATCTCTTGTTAAGCCTTGTTTACACTCAGATTGATGATGTGTCGCAACATGTCACCAAGGCAGTCGTGATATCAGTATGAACTGCATGTCACTGCTGTTGCCAGCAATTCGCTGCCTCGGTTGTATGTTGAGTACGACACAACATTACACTGCAAATGTAAACGAGACGTTGTGGGGAATTTTAGTGGTGTTCTTTTTATTTTTATATTTTTCCCCATTCGGAGCCTGGTTTGGAGTTGGGAAAACTCTTTTGGAATACAGATGTATTTTCAATTATTAAATCAGCCATCATGAACCCACTATTGACACGTTCTGTGTTTTTGTTGCTCAAAAAATGCAATTGATTTTTATGCCTAGCTTGACCTGGAGGTGGAACTTAGCCTCTGTTCACATCCTGTTGCAAGGTACTTTTTTTTTTTTTTTTTCAACTAAAAAGGTAGCTTTTAAACCGGGATGCTATAGCCTTTAACTACTGTTACAAAGAATACAGGATCCATCCGGATCCTAATCTTCAACTGGACAGAAAAAGTATATTTTTTTATATGAAGAGTACAATACATGACACAATCATTCCATTCTCACTATATTTCATGTGGTTAAAGAGGCTCTGTCACCAGATTATCAAATCCCTATCTCCTATTGAATGTGATCGACGCTGCAATGTAGATAACAGCAACGTTTTTTGTTTTTTTTTGGAAAAACGATAATTTTTGCCCAAGTTATGAGCAATTTTATATTTATGCAAATGAACTTTTCAATGGACAACTGGGCGTGTTTTCTCGTTTTTACCAACTGGGCGTTGTGCATAGTAGTGTATGACGCTGACAAATCAGCATCGTACACTTCTCATCGTTCCCACCCAGCTTCTTTCTCTGCTGACACACAGCGTGACGTCATCCACAGGTCCTTCAACCTTGGTGTCGGAAGAGAGAAGACACATCAGCTCCAGGCGTCAGAGGGTACAGTGCAGGGTATGTGCAGGTAAGCATAGCAAACTCCCTAGAGACGAGCATATTAACCTTTTGGACGCCTGGAGCCGATGTATCTTCTTTGTCCGACGACAATGTTGATGGACCTGTGGGTGACGTCATGCTGTATGTCTGCAGTGAAAGAAGCTGGGTGGGAACGTGAGAAGTGTATGATGCTGATTCGTCAGCGTCATACACTTCTATTCACAACGCCCAGTTGGTAAAAACACAATACACGCCCAGTTGGTAAAACGAGAAAACACGCCCAGTTGTCCATTGAAAAGCTCATTTGCCTAAATATAAAATTGCTCATAACTTGGGCAAAAATGATCGTTTTAAAAAAAACAAAAAAAAAACTTTGCTGTTATCTACATTGCAGCGCCGATCACATTCAATAGGGATTTGATAATCTGGTGACAGAGCCTCTTTAAGTCAAATTAGGTGTGTTGTTGTCACTCTTTCTTGAGTGGCACACCAGTAGAAGTGAATGGGGAAAAAGCAGTGTGACTTGAGTTGCCTTTTAAGTCATCCAACTTGCCTCTCACTAGTATTGCAAAACAGCCGTAGTCTAGCCCTGGTCTTACTCTTACATATTTCTTATTTAGAAGTGATTATTAATTTTGGTTCAGCCTACAATATGACTACGGTGTGTAAAGGGTCAGCACTTGTATTAGGCGACATTCACATAGATTGTGCCTTATGTCATGAGTCCAATGTTTATTCTAACACATACAGTATGTACATATGTTTCCTTGCACTATACACATTCATTTCCACGCTTTCTATGTGCAATCAAGATTTGTCTATAACTAAAAAGATATATGTGGGTAGTCATGGTTATGTATTCTATTTGTGCCTGTTTTTTATGTTTATACAAACTTTCATGTGTATACTTGTGTGATATTATAGAGATTGAATACTAAACACTAGTTTGCAATGGTCTTTGCCAGAAATTACATATGTCTTCCCCCATCCAAAGTTCAATATTCCTGAAGGTAAAAGCTAATTCCAAAGCACAGTCAAAATCTGGACCAATATTTCTTATTACTGCTGCTTCTTTTTTTTCTATCCTTTTTGTTATTTTTAATAAAAGCAATTGTAACACTGATGAATGTGGGTGTTGACTTTCATTTTTTTTCTGGGACACAAAAATGGTTAAAAAAGTTTTTATATGCTGCTGCTTTCATGAAAATAACCTGGACGCTGTGATAGAAGGCAAACTGGATCATCCGCTAATTCACACGATCGATACTGGTTGATGCAAGTACCAATCTGTGAGCCAGCACTGTCCTCAAGGTAGTGCTGTCACGAAGGGTCTGTGGACCCACTGGGCCGTACCGCCTTGGCGGTAAGGCAGCTGGCCAACAGGGCACAGGTGAATGTCTATAGTTTGTATAGGTACCTGTGGCAGCTCAGACAGCAGCAGGGCAGCCTCGGCTTGGACTAGGCAGCAGGTAGACGTCAGGCGAGGTGAAGTGGGTCAGACGTGGAATACAACACGACTTTGGCACAGCACAGTGGTCAACCAGGATGGTATGGAATGCAAGGAACTGGAACAGGTACAGGAAACCGGAACACACTAGGAGGCCATCACATAGACAAACTAGGAAACATCAACAACGCTCAGGCATAGAAGCAGGGGGCTGGACCCCTCTTAAATTTAATCAAAAGTCCGGTGAGCGGGCATGAGCATGCGCGCGCACCCTACGGGATCCGGCTGAGGTGAGTGGAAGCGAGCGCTGGCATCTCCTGAGGAGGAGCCTGGGGCCAGCGCTTGCCGACTCGTAGCTGCAGCTGTCAGGAGGGGATTGGGGCTGACAGCCCGCAGCCACGGACATTACATGCTGTAGTATTGTCAACGGCTTCTTGTTCAGAAGTACAAGTATTTTCACCTGGATTGCACCCTTCAAAACATTGCAAGCATCTGTACTTATCAACTTTATGCATCTGTATTTTCTTTATTATTTTTTTACAACATTTTTCCCTATATTGATATGAATGTATCAAAAATGTAAGACTTTATTAAAATATTTATTTTGAGGAATTGTACCGGAATCAGCAATTATCACCTAGGGCCCCCCGTGCCAAGCCCCTCCCCCCACTTGTTCCTCCTCACTGCATAACCTGCAGTGAGGAGGATATTGAATAGAGCGACAGACGAGTATGCGCCCGCTGCTCCATTCAATGTCTACGGGATTGACGGAATCAGCTGTTTCCGTCGTTTCCCTAGACTTTGAATGAAGCGTCAACGTGCATGCTTGACTGCCGCTTTTATTCAAAGTACACCTCACTGCGGTCGAGCAGTAAAACGGAACGGTGTGTTCGGGTGCTCCGTTCTCGTGATCGTTGGATGTTCCAGTACTGTTCTGTACAGTATTCTTGGCTTCTATGGGGCAGACATATACCAAAAGTGTGCTGTTTTGGCATGTTTTTGTCCAAATACCTTTTGTTTGACAGCACTGAAAGCATAGGCTGCTGCATTTTACAAATCAGAAGTCCAAACCAGCTCCACAGGCTGATCTATGGATCTCTCTTCAACCTTTTTTTTTTGTATTGTATTTCATACATCATTCCTGGAGTGTAAGCTGGGAATTTGTTTTGTTTTTTTATACTTTTTTATACTTTTTTATATTTTTATGACTAAAAAGTTAAGTTTAAAGAAGACCCTCCGGTTCACAGTAAAAAAGATACTATACAGTAAGGGCACAATGTATAGTTAACATACCTGATGCCCTCCTTTTCAATGTTGCTGATACGGTTCTTCCCAATCCCCTCTTCATGTATGTCATATGACCGCCAGTTTCTCCGACTACCATAAGCACAGTGTACTTCATTAGTCTAAGACACTGCTAATGATCTGAGAGCAGGAGAGCGTATCTTAGACTTCCGAAGCAATATATGCTATGATATTGTAGGTAGAGCTTAATGGGAAGAAAATCCTTTTTTGTGTAACCTGTAGGGTCCCCCAACTTAATTGAGGGGAGAGGTCAGCTATTCGAACACATATGTAAATGGCTCCAAAGGCTTGTACAGCAGTAGTAATGGGAGATTTTAACTACCAAGATATTGGTTAAGGTCATGGTTTTGCTTTAACTGCAAAGAGGAGAAAATTCCTCAAGTTGCTGCAATTTTATTGGCCAGTTTGTGGAAGAGCCGACGACGTGATGCTCTGTTGGATCTGGTAAATTCTAACAATGCTAGTGATTGTCAATATTAGGGATGCTCTTCGTAACAATAACTAAAATAGGCGTCGTGGCCTGGACGAAGACAGAAACGGACGTGTTCTGAACAGCTCCATAGGCAACGTTTCACTTCCGTCTCCATTCTCCTGTGGCTCCCTGCGGCTTTGTGGGTCATCCCACTATACCACCGCTGTTGAGGGGGACGTTTTAAGCCGATTTTGGCCCAATTGTGTTGCAACAAAATTTTGGGCCTAGTGTTGGGGCCGGATCCCCAGCCTAAATTTTGTCAGGAAGCAGGACGGTGGCTACTTCCGGCCAGACCAGAACTACGGGATGCTAATATCCTGCGTCCTGGGACATTCTTATAAGCCTTGCTGCCCTGACACCCTGCTACACAGAAGGGACAAAGGACAGGCTATAGTCTGCACAACGGCATCTGAAGACGTGGCCGCCTTCTTGCACATGGGAGAGGTGAGTGACTTTACCAGCTTGTTGCCGTTGTGGGTACGTTGCGACCTCCCTACTGTCCCTCCCTACGTAACACGGATGTGAGCTGGATGATGTGAGACTCATGGAGGATCTTCCCCATGTCTATGATACTCTGATAAACGATATTTGACTGCACTAATCTGAGGTAACCGTCCACTTTTACACAATTCTCCTACCTGGGAGTCTCCCATAATGACTCACTCCAAGCAGTCTAAAATTACAGATAAAATGGATAAATCCGCTGGCACGGCAGCTGGACCCCATGCTGCACGGCCTCTGCCTCTCCTTCCACTCCTGTTGACTCCCCTACTGAACCGTCCATGTTGGACGTCTCGTACGGTACTCACGTATTACGGAGTCTGGTACAGTACTCAGAGAAAATTGATGCCTTTCCGGCAGACTTTGGTCTTCTTAGAGCGGATGTACACACGTTACGTCAAAGCTACTGAGTCTGAGAGGCATATTTCTGACTTGGAAGACGTGGTGACCCCCCTGAAATCGAGGGTCTTTGGAGATGCAGTAATCCACATGGCGGACAAAAATTGATTATCTGGAGAACTTTTTGTGACGGTGTAACGTCCGCTTCATCGGCCTGCCTGAAGGTGTGGAAAAAGCTGACCCTGCTGCATTCTTAGAAAATTGGCTCAAGTCATCATTTGGAGATCCTGCTTTCTCTCCTATATTCTGCATGCAACGCGCACATCAGATTCCGACTAGAGCTTCTCCACCTGGAGCGCCGCCACGCCCTTTCAATGCCAAGTTTCTAAACGTCAAAGACTAAGGCAAATTGCTGGAGCTAGCAAGGAAAAGGGCCTCTAAAACACACTAACCAAGACGAGAGAGTATTTCCCGCAAACACAGAGGCATCGATATACGGAGGCCAAGAAATGTCTGAGGGAGAAACAATTCATTTTATGGTATACCCCGCAATGCTCAGATTGGTGCACAATGTCTCTGAAATATTTCTCAACAAACCGGATGAAGTCCTTGCCTGGCTGGAACGTCATGGACTCTGATTTTTCCACTCCTGAGGTATCGTGTTCTCCCATGCCGTGAGGAATTATAGCCGACAGGAGTTACTCTACGTCATGGAACATGCTTTTCACTTAGCTTTTCTTTAAGGATTTTGATTCTCCTTGCTGAGGTCTTCGATAAGACCTTTTTGAAAAATATCAATCACTTAACCCCTAGACACGTTCAGGAAGCGAGTGAATCGTATGTCATCGACTCCTCAGAATTTGAGGGGGAGTTGGATGCTTCTGGGGCAAGTGCCAACAGATCCCCAAAACTGGACAAACTGGTCAATTTCCTCAAAATCAGCACTCCTACTAAACACAGTCTGTATTTTTAAGAGACAGACTGAGATGGGGGTACAGAGGACAAGAAAGGGGAAGGAGACCCTTCAGGGGGAAGAGGAGAAGATGAGTGAATCTTCACTAATATGTAATAGCATGCACATACTCCATTCATCCCATCATGTTCTCACAAATGCACTGACAAAGGTCTTAAAGCCTAGCTAAACTTTCGCAAAAAAATATATATTTAAAGTGCTATTATGTCCCTCTATGTGAATACATTACTCCTAGCATTTTTTTTCACTTCAAAGTACCTTTTTTGCAGCTCTTTTTCTTGTGAAACCGTCCACATCTATTTTCTCACACTTCCTGATTCTGGCAGTTGCTAGGGGCGTGTCTTACTGTGTGTGATGTTACGATTTGTCTGTATCTTTCATGGGCAGTGAACGCTGAGGTATAACTACAATACTGTGAGCGAGCACTGAGCTATGCACAGCACAACACATTATATATAGAGATGGAAATATCTCTGCACACTCCAGAAGAAAGCAATCAGAGTTTTTCTTTTCACTTTCCCTGGCACGTGCAGGGAAGATAAGACAGAACGGCAAGGTGCTTGGGGGTGACGGAGCAGTCCTAGTCTTATCTGATGCTAATTAGCAGCTCAGATTACAGTGTCCTGAGACTCTTTTTGCCGGAGGGAAGGAGGAGAATCATACAGGCACAGAGACCAGTGCTCACAGTCTCTTCCATCCTCTCTGCTGCTAGAGAACTGTGTAGGGTATAGAGTATAGAGGCAGAGAGACCTTCCTGACATCACGATGGGGGCGTTCACATCTGACGTCAGGATGGGGCCACCACCCACCCGCACGCATAGCCAGCAGAATCCGTACACTGATACATTCAAACGGTGTACGGATTTCTGCTAGCAACAGGAGAATTACAAGAAATAAAACGTGGTAGAAAAGTGTCAAGAGTGGCCATTTAAAACACATATAACACAAAAAGGAGCCCAAATTCATTAATAAAGTATATTATAAAATATATTTATATTATAAAATATATTTATATTACACATGTTGCTAGAAAATAAAGAGTTGATCGAACGTTTAGTTACGCTTTAAAAAGGGGCTTTAATTTCTGTCTGACCCCAAGACTTAATAAATTTGAGGTCATCAAGTACATTAATTTATTTGGCCGCAAATTAATTTACAATTTTTTTTTTTAAATAAAGCGATAGAATGGATAACGAGAGATCAGTGGAGTTTGTCAGACATGAACTTGAAACCATCAAAGCCCTTGAGGACTTATTGAGTGAGAATCTTGAAACAAGAGGACAATATTTGTACTAAAACAGAGACTGATGTAGTTACGGTCATGCAGAATAAACTAAAACCCATGTCCAAAAACATGCCCCACTTGGATCTTTGCCCACAAGTTAAAACATTTGTGGAGTTAGTGTCACGTGACAATAAATTGAGTGAAACATCTTCCAGTCAAATATTACGGCAGATGAGCACACTGCCCTAGAGGAATTTAAAACCTGGATGGATGTTGTCTTTAAAGAGGCTCTGTCAACAGATTATAACTTGACTATCTCCTACATAATATGACACTGTAATGTAGATAACAGCAGTGGCTTTTATTTTGAAAAACGATCATTTTTCCCAAAAACAAACAAATAGGGAATTTAGATTGTGAGCCCCAATGGGGACAGTAAAAGAGGACATCTGTACAGCGCTGCATAATATGTTGGCGCTATATAAGTAACGGAAATAAATAATAAATTTTTGAGCAAGTTATGAGCTAGTTTAGATTTATGCTAATGAGTTTCTCAATGGACAACTGGGTGTGTTTTTACTTTTTGCCAACTGGGTGTTGTACAGAGGAGTGTATGACGGTGAACAATCAGTGTCATACACTTCTCATTGTTCCAGCCCATTGTTACAGTGTGATTGTGCAGTGAAAGAAGCTGGGCTGGAACAATGAGAAGTGTATGACACTGGTTGGTCACAGATTGGTCAGCGTCATACACTGACCAGTTGTCCATTGAGAAACTCATTAGCATAAATCTAAACTAGCTCATAACTTGCTCAAAAATGATAGTTTCTCCATCTGTTATCTCGATTACAGCGCCGATCAGATTATGTAGGAGATAGGGCACTTGTAATCTGGTGACAGAGCCTCTTTAAAGAGGCTCTGTCACCAGATTTTGCAACCCCTATCTGCTATTGCAGCAGATAGGCGCTGCAATGTAGATTACAGTAACGTTTTTATTTTAAAAAAACAAGCATTTTTGGCCAAGTTATGACCATTTTTGTATTTATGCAAATGAGGCTTGCTAAAGTACAACTGGGCGTGTATTATGTGTGTACATCGGGGCGTTTTTACTTCTTTTACTAGCTGGGCGTTAGGAATGGGAGTGTATGATGCTGACGAATCAGCATCATCCACTTCTGTTCGTTAACACCCAGCTTCTGGCAGTGCAGACACACAGCGTGTTCTCGAGAGATCACGCTGTGACGTCACTCACTTCCTGCCCCAGGTCCTGCATCGTGTCGGCCACATCGGCACCAGAGGCTACAGTTGATTCTGCAGCAGCATCAGCGTTTGCAGGTAAGTAGCTACATCGACTTACCTGCAAACGCCGATCCTGCTGCAGAATCAACTGTAGCCTCTGGTGCCGATGTGTCCTCGCTTGTCCGACACGATGCAGGACCTGGGGCAGGAAGTGAGTGACGACACAGCGTGATCTCTCGAGAACACGCTGTGTCTGTGCACTGCCAGAAGCTGGGCGTTCTGAAGAGAAGTGGATGATACTTCTCGTCAGAACGCCCAGCTAGTAAAAGGTGTAAACACGCTCAGATGTAATACACATAATACACGCCCAGTTGGACTTTTACTTTAAACACGCCCAGTTGGACTTTAGCAAGCCTCATTTGCATAAATACAAAAATGGTCATAACTTGGCCAAAAATGCTCGTTTTTTAAAAATAAAAACGTTACTGTAATCTACATTGCAGCGCCGATCTGCTGCAATAGCAGATAGGGGTTACAAAATCTGGTGACAGAGCCTCTTTAAGCAGTCCGATAAAGGGGGCAACGTGGTCATCTGGCCGAAGGATATGTACATCAAGGAGGCGAGAAGACAACTGCACAATAGGGATTCTTACAAATAACTGTGGGGTGACTCAACAGAACAATTCCAGAAAGAATATGAAAATCTAAGAGGAATCACTCAGTGAGACACCCCAGGGTAGCAACGTTCTATATGTTCTATATGTTGCCTAAGGTACATAAGAGTGTTGAGCAACCACCTGGCAGGCCAATCGTGTCATGAACTGCGTCACTTAGTGTATAAGTTGCCGTCTTACACACGTGCTATCAGTGTGTGAAGAGTGGGAGAAGAGGGTTGCATTGACAATCCAACACAATGGGCAGCACTTTGAACACATTTTATAAGTGGTCAGAAACTTGTACATAACTCATGAAAGAATAAAGTAACGTTAAAACCAAGCACATCATTGTTTTACTTGTGAAATTCTCGATAAGTTTGATGTGCCACATGACCCTCTTCCCATTGAAAAAACTAAAGTTGGATACAAAATGGCCGACTTCAAAATGGCCACCATGGTCAACACCCAGCTTGAAAAGTTTCCCCCCTCCCATATACTAATGTGCCACAAACAGGAAGTTAATATCACCAACCATTCCCATTTTATTTAGGTGTATCTGTATAAATGGCCCACCCTGTATAATGGCCCTATATTCTTCTCCCTCTGCATTGGTATTTACCTTTTGGATGTACATTAAATTTTTTTAACATAACCAATGGGACTCAACAAGGGTGTCCTTTATCTCCACTCATCTTTACCTTGGTGATGGAGCCGTTGGCTACTTCCATTAGGTCATCTGTTGCTATTAGTGGGATAACGGTGGGGGATATATCTCATAAAATTGGCTTATTTGCGGATGATGTGCTCATTCCTATATCTGACCCTGAGACATCTCTATTAGAGGTCACTAAGATATTGGAGGCTTTTAGTGCAGTTTCGTATTATAAGCTTAATGTTACCAAGTCTATGGTTTTGAGTATGAATATTTCTTGTCTTCTTTTGGACTCTCTCCGGAAGAAATTTCCATTTGTTTGGGTTGAGCACTCTTTCTCATACTTAGGAATACAACTTACCTACCCCACCTCTCTTTTATATAAATATAATTATATACCATTGGTATCTGCGATAGAAGCAGACTTATCCAAGTACATGAAGTATGAGGCATCATGGGTAGGGAGAATCTCTGCGGTTAAGATGATGATCCTCCCAAAAATACTATATCTATTTAGAAATTTACCTTTTCTGCTATCGGTATCTTATCTTAAAAGACTCCAAGGTATAATTAACAAATATATATGGAAAAACTCCCGCCCTAGAGTAGCTGCGGAGGTATTATACCAGCCAATTATTAAAGGGGGTTTGGGTCTCCTGAACTTGGCTCATTATTATTATGCAGCAATTTTGGATCAAGCCAGAATGTGGAAGACTAAAGTTCCTATGAAACATTGGATTTCTATGGAAAAGGAATTACTTGATGGATCTTCTGTAGAAGCGCGCATGTGGCTATTGTCGACTGGTGCTAAAATATCTAAATCTTCTTTTTTAACGATTGATGCAGGGCTCCAGGTCTGGAAAAAATATACTGTTATTCACCCTATAATCCCGGTGAGATTTTCTGATCTTCCTCTTCGACTGCTTCCGCTTCTGGCTGTTGTCCGGCATTGAGTGTATTTCTGACATTATGGAGCGAACTCATCTCATGGCATTTAATGATATATGTCTGAAGTACAAAATATAGATTTTGCTGATACCCTCACTTATTTATATATACAAAGTGAGTTATGGGGAACCACAAGGTGTACACCACCAAATAATGTAATTAATATATTTTGGAAGTAGGGAGAAAGGAAAAGAGTTGTGGTTCCTATTGAAAATTGAAAAAAATAATAAATGTTATTAATATATTTAATTTAAAATATTCCTAAAATGTTTATTTCTCAATGTAGGTCAATTATTCAGCAGTGCAGAGGACCCCTTGTTCTGCACTTAAAGGAACAGTGTCATCGCAAATAATTTTTTTATATGTTAAAGATGTTAGTGCTTTAATAAAAACGTTTATATTCATTTGTGTGTTTGTGTTTTACTGTTTCTTATTTTTACACTTTTTCTTCCCTATGGGGGCTGCCATTTTTTGTTCCATTTCTGTGTGTGTCGATTAACGACACACACAGACATGGAATACGGCAGCCACAGTCCCATAGGGACTGCGAACGGCTCCCGTCCCATTGACTGCCGTGTACGGCGTCTGTGTGGGAACTGCGCATGCGCCGCTCCCACACAGTCCTATTCGAAATTGGCGCCGTCCGGCGCCATTTTCCTGTGGACCGGAAGTCGCGGCCGGACAGTAATATTACTACTTCCGGTCGCGGCTTCCGGACTTGTGCACATGGAACAGCGGCAGCAAACGGAGCGGACGGGCCGGAGGGAGCCGCGGCGGCAGGAGCAGGTAAGAGATTTCAATGTATGTTAGTGTTTGTGTGTGTTTACTACTGTATGTAAACCTACTACACTGTGGGTTACCTCAAAAAATGGCGACACACAGTGTAGGAGGTTAAACCTTTCAAACCCCTCGTTTATCCCGGCACTAGCCAGGATAAAGGAGGGGGGGATGCTGAGAGCTCACTAGAGCGAGGGCTTTTAACCCAATGTTGCAATGCTGCAATTTTGGGAACAGCCCCATCTAGTGACCAAAAATGGGTAGTATTATAAATTAGAAATAATTTATAATATTTCCTGGCTCGTGCCAAAAAAAAATAAAAAATTTGAACAATGTTTAATCACCCACACACTAAATGTTTAATTTTTTTTTAAAAAACATGTTTTTCTGGCAACACCATCCCTTTAAAGAACAGAATTTGTCTTTTATGCTACTATCATACAACAATATAGTTAGACTTGGTTAATAGCTGAGGTAAGTATAAATTCGATCCCATAGGCATATTGTATGCTCTGTGTGAATCAGTGTTAGCTGTCAATCATTAAACATTGTATCAGTTTTGTATGCACTGACATTTGTAATGTTTTCTATTTGTAAATAGACTTTGTATCAATTCAATTGCTGTGCAACACATACTTTATCTATTTCTTTTGTGCTTTGCACTGATTGTTATAAACCTGCTATTGCTGTCTGCTTTTTGTAAACCAGCAAACAGCAGCAGATTGCAATTTGTTGCATATATCAGTGTTAGCTGTTGATTCGTATTTTTAGGATAATTTGCAACAGTCAATGTTGGTATTGAATTTTAATTTTTATTATTTATTTTAAAGGTATTGTTGTCTATCATACAATTTTTCAGCAGTCCACATTTTGTTATAACACGCTGGCTTCCTCTGACAGAAGTAGTAACAGTGCGGTAGCTTGTATGAGTGAGCACTATAGAGAATGCTATGATTGTAGTGTGCTCTAATTTAGTTCCCTCCTTGAATTTGTAAGAGGCTATTCACAGTGGCACTATGCGGTATTTGAGCTGGTTAGCTTGTGTGTTATATAGAGCTTGCAATAACGATCCTCTGTATTGGGATCAGCAGCAAATTTAGCCGCTTGTTTCTCTTTTATTATGGACTAATTGCTGTCTGTTTTCTGTGAAAAGCAGCAAACAGCAGCAGATTACAATTATATAACAGGCTGCTTATATATATCGACGTGCTATGTTCTGACCAGGCCACTTTTATATATCCTCATGTTTTATAAGCATTGTATTTTCAGTTAGGATTACGCTTGATAGTGTGCTTTCTTAGAAAGCTACTTGCTTCTTTATTTCCTTATATCTCAGTTTTTACAGAAAAGGCTGTCAGTGGCAGCATTACTGGTGGTCTGATTAACTTGCTCTGCAAGTCAGCTGTCTTTGTACGCGCTGTCAGGGATTCAACCTGCAGCGCTTGTCAAAATTCAAAAATTCTTAATTCACGTCCCGCTCTCCTACAGGGAGCAGTGCTTTTATAAGTGAGTCTTTGCAGACTTATAGTTCTTAAATTGTTGTTGGTAGCAGCATTGAATTAGGCTAAGACCTTATACATTGAGTTCATTAATATGACTGGACACCCGACGCGCGTTTCGCCGGCATTCCGGCTTCCTCTTGGGGTGTGACCCGCCGATTCTGGCGCCCTTAAATATCATGTGTATTGATTGACAGTCAAGGGAGCCAATGGGATTGTTTTAATTATGGAGGTGTGTAAGTGACAGGTAGATCAATTTCTAGTATCTGTCCCGAGGCTCAAAATTATCTCTAAAGCAGAGAAAAGTCATTTTTGAATGGTGTTTTTATATGGTTAACCATTGCTCTTCGTTTTTATATTTTTTTATATATATATATATATCTATTTAGATTGTAAATTTCCTAATTATATATGGATATCAATTTGATCTAGAATAGATTCTTATCAAGTCATTTTCCATATATATAAGTACATTGATCTGTCAGATATGACAAGAGAAATTATTTCTAATATCTTATATGGAATTTATGGAAGTTTGCTGTACTTAATCTATTGATATTTGTTGTTTAAAGTACATGATTTTTTATATGTATATTATATGTATATTTTAACTCCCTTTCATCTTCCATGTATTGAGATGACATAATAAATGGTACTTGGCCAATTTTTGTTTTTTACAACAAAAGAAAGGAAAATAAGAATATGAATTATTTAGTATATTGATTTGCTAAAGGATCTCTTTTATGTACTTGCAATGAATTCTCAGTGGAGGTTAATTTTTTATTTATATATATTTATTTATTTATTTATTTATTATTTTTTTTTTATCAAAGATCTTTCTTAATTTTTAAAAATGTTTTTTGAAAAAGTTTATCAATAATATTTCTGGTTCACAAAAAGCAACCAAAATTAAAGCTCTCATTTAAGCCATTTGGATTAACAGAGTTCATTTGAAAAATCCACTGGCTTTCTCTTTTTAAGAGGGCCTCATCCAAATTACCTCCTCTTATGCCCATTTTCAGTTGGCAAATTGCCCATCCTTTGAGGTTTGTCCAATCTAGATTATGGTATTGCTTATAGTGTCTAGCAATTGGGGTTGGGGTGAAAGGTTTGTTTTGCGCCTGACTATCAAGTTTATTTTTTTCATAATTTAGGATAGAATTAATATGCTCTCTAATTCTAATCCTTAGTTCTCTTTTTGTCTTTCCTACATATCTAAGGCCGCAAGGGCACTCGAGGCAGTAGATGACACCTGTTGATGAACATCTGATGTGTTCCTTTATTGTATGACTTTTTCCTGACCCATCTAAAAAGGTCTTTGTACTTTTCAGAATTTTGCATGCCCTGCATAGCTTACAAGGATGGAATCCAGGCGCTAAAATTTTTGGTTGATTATTTGTTCGGGAGAAGTGACTTGAGACTAGTATATCGGAGATACTTTTACTCTTGCGATAACCTGTGGGAATTCTTTGTCCCAGAATTTTTTCCAGATCTATATCAGTTTTTAAAACATGCCAATGTTTGTTTAAAATAGCTAGCATTTGATTCCAATCTTCATGATAATCAGTAATGAATCTCGGTTGGCGTGGAAATTCAAGATATTTTTTCTTTGGAGTGAGAAGATCAGTTCTATTTGTTCGTAATGCTATATTGTAGCCTTCTTTTATGCTTCTATTGGAGTAATTCCTAGTTTGTAGTCTTGATTTTAATTCTGCAGCTCTTTTTTTGAAAATTTCAAATGTTGAGCAATTGCGTCTCAGACGCAGAAATTCTCCTTTGGGAATTCCCCTGATAGTGCTGGGAGAGTGTGCACTCTCAGCATCTAATAGACTGTTAGTGGCAGTTTCTTTCCTGTATAGATCAGTGTTTAAATCTCCGTTGTCGTCTTTGTATATGTTAATATCCAGGAATGGTATTGAACTATAGCTAAAATCCAAAGTTAATTTAAGATTTAGGTCATTGTCATTGAGTTGTTGTATGAATTCTTGAAGGTTGGAGACAGTATCGCTCCAAACTACCAAAATATCGTCTATAAAACGCCGCCACAGACTGACATGATTGGAAAAATATTGCATTCTGTCATCAAAGACTATCATTTCTTCCCACCAACCCAGATAAATGTTAGCAAAGGTAGGAGCAACTGCTGCTCCCATTGCCGTTCCGCGAGTTTGTAAGTAGAAACGACCATCGAATAAAAAGTAGTTCCGAGTGAGAATAAATTTAAGGGCCCGAAGAACAAAAGAACAAAAAGCACAAAAGAAATAGATAAAGTACGTGTTGCACAGCAATTGAATTGATACAAAGTCTATTTACAAATAGAAAACATTACAAATGTCAGTGCATACAAAACTGATACAATGTTTAATGATTGACAGCTAACACTGATTCACACAGAGCATACAATATGCCTATGGGATCGAATTTATACTTACCTCAGCTATTAACCAAGTCTAACTATATTGTTGTATGATAGTAGCATAAAAGACAAATTCTGTTCTTTAAGTGCAGAACAAGGGGTCCTCTGCACTGCTGAATAATTGACCTACATTGAGAAATAAACATTTTAGGAATATTTTAAATTAAATATATTAATAAAATTTATTATTTTTTTCAATTTTCAATAGGAACCACAACTCTTTTCCTTTCTCCCTACTTCCAAAATATATGAAGTACAACATACCCCGTAGGGACTTCTATAAATTCCTTAGAATACGTCACTTGTTGAGTACATTGCCGCCTCTGATTGATTCCCTTAAAACGCCTTTTGAATTGTCATTCACTAATCTGGATAAAACATGCAAAGGGATATCAAAAATTTATAAGGTATTGTGTGAGGGTTTGCTTCGGGAGGAATTTCCTTGTCTGGGGCATTGGGAGAGAGATCTGGGAATCCCTATAAGTACGCAGGATTGGGAAGCCACTTTCAATCTAGCTAGCTCTCTCTCTAAGTGCGCTACACATTTGGAAGCGTCTAGGAAAATAATGTATAGGTGGTATTACACTCCTAGTCGTTTGTCGCGAATATATCCAACATCATCAGATAGGTGCTGGAGGTGCCTCACTTCTAAGGGTACCATCCTCCATATTTTCTGGGAGTGTACAGTATTGTCCAGCTTTTGGCAGAAAGTAGAACATTTCTTACAATCTCTTTTAGGGGTTGACATTCAGCTCGCCCTGCTCTAGCCCTACTGCATGTGGGATTGGTGGATTTCTCTCCGGATGTGAGAAACTTACTTTTTCATGTATTGCTGTGTGCAAAAATATTGATTGCAAAATACTGGAAATCTACAAAAGTGCCTAGTATGAGTGAAGTGATTTTATATGTTAACAATAATTGTGTTATGGAACACGCTTTAGCCTCTATTCAAGGGTCCTACGCTCGTACTTCCTTATGGGATCAAAGGACTGTCTCTACTTACTCCGACATACTCTTATGATTACCTTAGTCAAATATGTGGTCAATTTGTCGTGTCTGGATCGGGAGTTTTGTTTGTATGTTTGTATGTTTCCTTTTTTTTTTTTTTTTTTTTTTTAAATGTGATCCTTATCCCAATGCTTTGTTTGCAATGTTTAATTGCTGTATGTAATGATTAGATGTATACTGGATTAATAAAAATCTGTTTATTAAAAAAAAAAAAGGGATCCCGAAAGGGGAGTTCTTAAGGCTGAGAAGGAACTGCTCAACTTTTGCAAAATTCAAATTGGGTGCCAAAGATCTAAAAAAAAAATCGCTTAAAAGAACGGAACTATTCCGGACAACAGATTAAATACGCATACAATCAAGCATTACGTACTGACCGGACTCTACTGTTAGTAACTTAAGAAAAAGAAGTGCTAGGAAATGATCAGAATAAGATTAGATTCATCACAACTCTACATGAGAAGTGGGATGAGATGAACAAAATAATCAACACACATTGGAAGATATTAATGCTTGATCATGACCTAAAGTAATACTTAGGCCCTACAGCCTCCATTGGCTATAGGAAGAGCAACACAGTTGGCCAACACATTTTTCTAGAGATCCTATCAACAAGAAAACTCAGAAATATCACGGATTCTTTCTGTGTGGGATGTGCACGGCCGGTCAAGTCCTTATTAAAAAGAAGGGATTAACAGACAGCACAGGGAAATACCACAATATTAAAGCGCATATTTCCTGCTCCACAAAAGGTGTCCTTTACATCTTACAATGTAAGTGTGATCAATTTTACATTGGAAAAACAAAGAGAGAGTTAAAAGTAAGGCTCCGTGAACACATCAATGGTATCAAAAACTGCGACAAGATGGAAAAAGAAGCAGTGAGAAAGAACAAGCCCTTCCAACCCACCCCAGTTGCCAGACATTTCAAACTGAGACATAATTCAAACGTCAGGGATTTATCTGGCTGGGCCATATGTCACCTTTGCGCAGGCATCAGAGGATGAGATTTTGATAATAACTTGCTTAGGGAAGAAAGCAAGTGGATCTATAGGATGAATTCGGTGAGTCCAAATGGACTCAATTAATGATTCAATTTTGATTGCTTCCTCTAGCATGGTCATTGAGTGTCTACTGTTTCATTCGGTACAACAAGACTCGGTGAACTAACATGCCTAATATTGAGGTAGCCAACATCCCTTCTTATCTTTACAAGTGCTTATGGTTACCACATTCGGATGGGGTTGACAACACTTCATCACTCCATATGTTTACTATTTATTAATTCATGTTATAATGGTAAGATAACATAAAATAAATTAAAAATTACATAAAAATACCCATAAAATTTGTTAGATCAGTATAATATACAATAATAAATTGAAAAGAATTTCAAGTGCAAAAGCTGGCAGTTAAACCTAGCTGTAGGCCTTGCTATAACTTTATGGATTAAGCAGTCCTATTTTTAACAAAATAAAAAGATATAAAAATAAAAAATTCTATATATTTATAAACCATAAAAATTAAAATTAAAATAAACAAAAACTAAATATTGAGAATCAATATTCTTGGTATTAATAGAACATAATTGCAAGACACAAGTATTGGCAAAAGCGATTGTATGCTCAATAGTATCTAAGTATTAAACTAATACTATCTAATCAATATAATGTAGATCTGACTAACCAGTCCCTGCATTGTAAATTTATTCTATTTCAAATACTGTCAGCCGCATTTGCTCTGATCAAGCATTGCTCTCTCCTATTCTCAACATTAACATTGGTTGATGTTCCCTTTGTTAAAGGGCAGGTATAATGGTGGATTTCACTTGTGTCAACCACCATTACTACCTCCTTTATAATCAGGGTCACTAGGGTTATGCCTAGTTCCCCTACCTTTCTCTTGTACGAACGGTAAATGAGATACATGTACGTCCCTTGATGAATATGACAAATGTGTGTGAACATCTATGAAAGTATAGTCTATTTAAGTAAATAGATCAACTATATGCATATGTGAATGCAAAGTACTGCAGACTAAATAGAAGCACATCCAATAGTCAACAAGATAATTTTAACAATGCTAGGGTTAGTGATCATGATACAATGATCGTAACAACACACATGGGGTGGACCTTGGCTGCATTCACTTTGCTTATTTACCATGGGTATGTGAGACTTTATCTATTCTGTGTGATTTTACTTACCTTTACTGGATTTTTTTGCATGTTTTGATCCCATTGTATGCACAACGCCATGTGTGTTGTTACGATCATTGTATCATGATCACAAACCCTAGCATTGTTAAAATTATCTTGTTGACTATTGGATGTGCTTCTATTTAGTCTGCAGTACCTTGCATTCACATATGCATATAGTTGATCTATTTACTTAAATAGACTATACTTTCATAGATGTTCACACACATTTGTCATATTCATCAAGGGACGTACATGTATCTCATTTACCGTTCATATACAGATATATGGTTTGGCTAATGCATCAGTCAAGGATCCGTGTTTTTACTGTGGGTTTATGGATTCTTTTTATATGTGTTATCATATGTCAATAAAGTATTTTTGTATTTTCATTACTTCTTTGTCTCTCAGCATCTATTTTCTCTTTTGGTCTCATATTGTATTATGATGCTGTTTGGGTTTAACACCCTGGAATCGACCTATAGGGCTACACATATACTTTATGTGTGATCTGCTCTATATTCTGGTCGGTATTGGTTCAGAGTGCACAAGACCTATAGGAGGTGCACGAATAGGGTCCCAACCCAATCGTATGTAGAGAAGTATTCGGCACACAGACAAATATGATTCAAAACTTCTTTCGTTTTATTTGTATTGTATTCAAATGCCATGGGCGCTAAAAACGAGCGGTAAGCCGTGATATGAACAGCAGTGCTCATCAGCAGGATACATCCACGCCAACAGGGTTTTAGTGCCTGACGAAGGTCTTCTTGGACCGAAACGTTGCACTCCGCCCATGGCATTTGAATACAATACAAATAAAACGAAAGAAGTTTTGAATCCTATTTGTCTGTGTGCCGAATACTTCTCTGCTCTATATTCTGGTTATGTAGATTCCTGTTGCTTTTCTTTGGATCTGTTATATCTAGCGATCTTAGTAACTTTTGCCCTTCTTTTCCCTTATCCCTTCCCCTTTTCCTATTTTTACTATGTTACCGTTGGTGGTACACACCAGGGCAAGAAAAAAAAGTTCTGAATAAGACCTAAAGAGAGGTAATTCAAACACCTCCTTGAATATCCTTGTTGCACTCCGGGGGAAGGGGACTGCCCCCTTTTCACTAACCGTTAAACCCCTACCCGCACGAGTCAGTAACTATATGTCGTCGCAGGAGGTTACTTCCCGCACGAGGATGTATAGTTACTGAGTTGTTTCCGGCGCACACTGTCGGCGACAGTGTGCATCGGGAACCGGGAGGTCGCCGACAGCTGACACTCCACTCTTTCCGGCCACTCTTTTGGCAATTAACCCCTTAAATGTGGCGATCGGTTGCGATCACTGCATTTTAGGGGTTTCTAGCATATCGGCAGACCCCGATCTAAAAACGCGGGGTTTGCCGATAGCATGGCAAACAGAGGCCAAACAATGGCCTCCATGTCTGCCATGGACGGAAGTCCATCAGGACCAACCTCCGGCTGGTCCTGATAGGCTTCCTGTCAGAGTGACAGGAAGTCACTGTGTCGTTCCCGATTCACACTGTCGGCGACAAGGTGTGCATCGGGAACCGGGAGCTCATCGCCGCTGATTTTGTAAATTAACCCCTTAAATGCGGCGATCGATTGCGATCACCACATTTAGGGTGTTTTGTAGCACATCGGCAGCCCCCATGCAATTGTGGGGGTTGCTGATGCTTGTGATGGCATGCGGAGGCCAGATAATTGCCTCCGGGTCTGCCATGTATGGAAGCCTATGAGGACCAGCCTCTGGCTGGTCCTCATAGGCTTGCGGTCAGAGTGACTGTGACGCCACACTGACAGTTGGAATAAATTACACTACCTAGGTAGTGTAATGTATTCTAGCAATGATCAGAGCTGCAGGTAAAAAAAGAAAGTTAAAAAGTAAAAAAAAAAGTAATAAAAATGTTTTATAAATGTGTAAAAATAAAAGTTTTTTTTTTCCTATAAGCCTTTTATTATAGGAAAAAAATTAAACCGTTAAAAAAAGTACACATATTTGGTATCACCGCGTTCGTAACGACCCAAACTATAATGTTATTTTTCCTGCACGGTGAACACCGCAAACAAAATAAATAAAAAACGATGCCAGCATCGCAATTTTTTTGGTCACCACACCTCCCAAGATATAGAATAAAAAGTGATCAAAAAGTTGCAAGCACACCAAAATAGTACCAATAACAACTACAACCCGCCTTGCAAAAAACAAGCCCTTACACAGCTTTTTTGACTAAAAAATAAAAAAGTTATGGTTCTCAGAATATGGTGACAGAAAATAAATTATTTGATAGAAAAGTAATTTTATTGTGCAAACGCAGCAAAACATAAAAAAACTATATAGATATGGTATCGCCGTAATCGTACCGACCCGCAGAATAAAGTAAAACGTAAATTATTGCACACGGTGAACGCCGTAAAAAGTAAAGAATTTAAAACGCCAAAATCGCTGTTTTTTGGTCACCTTAGCTCTAAAGAAAATGTAATAAAAAGTGATCAAGAAGTTGTATGTACCATAAAATGGTACCAATAAAAGCTACAGCTCGTCCCGCCAAAAATAAGCCCCCAGACCGTTCCATCGACCAAAACATAAAAAAATGATGCCTCTCAGAATGTGATGATACAAAACAATTATTTTTTTTAATAAATAGTCTTTTCTTTTGTAAAAGTAGTCAAATATAAAAAACCTATATAAATTTGGTATCACCATAATCGTAATGAGACGCAGAATAAAACTAAGTTGTAGTTTTTACCGCACGGTGAAAGACGTAAAAACAAAACCCCAAAAACAATAGAGAAATCAAAGTTTTTTCCAATTTCAGCCATCAAATAATTTTTGTTCAGTTTCCCAGTACATAATATGGTACTTTTAATGGTGTCAATAGAAAGTACAACTCCTCCCGCAAAACATACGCCCGCACACCGCTCTATTGATGTAAAAATTAAAACGTTATGGCTCTTGGAAGGTGGGGAGTGAAAAACGAAAATGAAAAAGCAAAAAAGGATCAGTCCTGAAAGGGTTAATTAATTTAAAATAAAAACACATTTACGACCATATATGGGGTATTGCCGTACTCGGGAGGAATTGCTTTACAAATGTTGCGGTGCTTTTTCTCTTTTATCCCTTGTGGAAATTAAAAAATGTAACATTTTATTGGACAAAAATGTTGATATTCATTTTCACGGCCTAATTCCACTACATTCTACCAAAAACCTGTGGGGTCAAAACGCGAACTATACACCTAGAAAAAAATCTTTGAGGGGAGTAGTTTCCAAAATGGGGTCACTTTTGTGGGGTATCCACTGTTTTAATCCCCTCAGGGCATTGCAAACGCGACATGGCACTGAAAACCAATCCAGCAAAATCTGCGCTCCAAAATCCAAAAGGCGCTCCTTCCCTTCTAAGCACTGTTGTGAGTCCAAACATAAGTTTATGACCACATATGGGGTATTGCCATAATCGAGAGAAATTGCTTTATAAATGTTGGGGTTCTTTTTCTCCTTTATTCCTTGTAAAAATGAAAAAAAATTATGTTTTCGCAGAAAAAAAGGTGATTTTCATCTTCACAGACTAATTCTACTAAATTCTGCAAAAAAACTGTGGGGTCAAAATGCTAACTATATCCCTAGAAAAACGCCTTGAGGGGTGTAGTTTCCAAAATGGGGTCACTTTGGGGGGTTTTGACTGTTTAGGCACTACAAGACCACTTCAAACCTGACATGGTGCCTAAAATATATTCCTAAAAAAATGGGGCCCCAGAATCCAATAGGTGCTCCTTTGCTGCTTAGGCAGGTGCTTCGGTCCATTACCACACTAGGGCCACATGTGGGATATTTCTAAAAACGTCAGAATCTGGGCAATAAATATTGAGTTGCGTTTCTCTGGTAAAACCGTCTGTGTTACAGAAAAAATTTATTACAAATGAATTTCAGCAAAGAAAATTGAATTTGTAAATTTGACCTCTACATTTCTTTAATTCCTGTGAAACTCCTAAAGGGTTAAAACACTTTGTGAATGCTGATTTGAATACCTTGAGGGGTGCAGTTTTCTAATATATAAGGCCCTCAAAGTCACTTCAGAGGTGAACTGGTCCTTGAAAAAATAGCCTTTTGAAACTTGAAAATATGAGAAATTGCTGCTTTGTTCTAAGCCTTGTAACGTCCTAGAAAAATAAAAGGACGTGAAAAAAACGATGCAAACATAAAGTAGACATTTGGGGGATGTTAACTAGTAACTATTTTGTGTGGTATTACTTACTCTGTTTTACAAGTAGATACATTTAAATTGAGAAAAATGCTAATGGCGAGATCACGCTATGTATGACAGCACAGCGAGATCACGCTGTGCATCGATTAACTCCCACACAAACGTTACCGAAGTGTTGGGAGTGTGAATAGACATCGCATCCTGGCTGGTGGCAATGTCTATTCACTCTCAAGACACTTCAGTAAAGTTAATGTGGGATTTTGTGACAGCACAGCATGATCTCGCGAGATCACGCTGTGCTGAGTACGAATGGACATGAATAGAGAGAAGTGTATAACGCTGATTAAGTCTCAGAGCCCATTTTTCAAATCTGACATATTTAACTTTATGTGGTAATAACTTAGACTTTAATAACTTTAAAGAGGCTCTGTCACCACATTATAAGTGCCCTATCTCCTACATAGTCTGATCGGCGCTGTAATGTAGATAACAGCAGTGGTTTTTATTTTGAAAAACGATAATTTTTGAGCAAGTTATGAGCAATTTTAGATTTATTCTAATTAGTTTCTTAAAGACCAACTGGGCGTGTTTTTACTTTTGACCAAGTGGGTGTTGTAAAGAAGTGTATGAGGCTGACCAATCAGTGACCAATCAGCCTCAGACACTTCTCATTGTTCCAGCCCAGCTTCTTTCACTGCACAATCACACTGTGCTGTGGATCATGCTGGGCTGGAACAATGAGAAGTGTATGACGCTGATTGGTCAGCCTCATACACTCCTCTGTACAATGCCCAGTTGGTAAAAAGTAAAAACACGTCCAGTTGGTCTTTAAGAAACTAATTAGCATAAATCTAAAATTGCTCATAACTTGCTAAAAAATGATCGTTTTTCAAAATAAAAACCACTGCTGTTTTCTACATTACAGCGCCGATCAGATTATGTAGGAGATAGGGCACTTATAATCTGGTGACAGAGCCTCTTTAACTGTGGTAAAACGGAGATTGTTTTCTCGTTAGACATTGGGCTTTATGTTAACCCCTTCCCGACATTTGACGTACATGTACGTCATGGAAAGTACTGACTTCCCGCATCTTGCCGTACATGTACGTCAAACGTTTGGCACCGGCTCAGAAGCTGAGCCGGTCCCATCATCACCGGATCTCAGCTGTATCTTACAGCTGACATCCGACTGTAACGGCGGGGACCGAAATTAGCTTCGATCCCCGCCATTAACCCCTTAAGTGCAGCGCTCAAACGCGATCGCTGCACTTAAGGTGTTTGCAGCTCATCGGAACCCCAGTAATGAAATTGCCGGGGTTCCGGTGGCTGCAATGGCAACCGGAGGCCTAATACTGGCCTCCCGGTCTGCCTAGCACCGAAGCCGGTCAAGATCCGCCCGGCGGCGGAGCCTGATCGGCTTCCGTAGCTGCCGGCAAGATGGCGCCGGGTCAGGAGCTGATCCGGCGTCATCAGCGGTGGAAGTCAGCTGTACTGTACAGCTGACATCCACCTGTAACGGCAGGAACCGGAGCTAGCTCCGATCCCTGCCATTAACCCCTTCGATGCAGCAATCGAAAGCGATTGCTGCATCGTAGCGGTTACAAGCAGATCGCCAGCCCTGACAGGCAATCGGGACTGGCGACTGCTGTTATGGCAACAGGAGACACAATGGTCTCCTGCTCTGCCATTACGGAAGCCGATTTAGGCCCCGCCGGGAGGCGAAGCCTAAACGGCTTGCTGTCAGTGAATGACTGACAGATCTAATACATTGCACTACATAGGTAGTGCAATGTATTAGAAAAAAAAAAATCTGACCGTTGGACCTTCAAGTCCCCTAGTGGGACTTGAGAAAAAGTGTAAAAAAAAGTGCAAAAAATAAAAGTTTGAAAACAATAAAAGTTTCAAGTAATCAAATAACACACAATCCCCCTTTTACTCTTATCAAGTCCTTTATTATTGAAAAATAATAATAAACCATATGTATTTGGTATCGCCACGACCGTAACGACCGGAGGTATCAAAATATTATATTATTTATTGCACGCGGTGAACAGCGTAAAAAAAACCCGTAAAAAACGTTACCAGAGTTTCTGTTTTTTAGTCACTTTGCCCTACAAATATTACAATAAAAAGTGATCAAAAAGTCGCACGTATCCAAAAATGGTACCTATAAAAACTATAGCTCGTCCCGCAAAAAACAAGCCCTCATACAACTCCGTCGACAAAAAAATTAAAACGTTATGGTTCTCACAACTTGGCGACAGAAAAAATACATTCTTTTTACAAAAGTAATTTTATTGTGCAAAAAGTTGTAAAACATAAAAAAGTTCTATAAATGAGGTATCGCCGGAATCGTACTGACCCGCAGAATAAAGGTAACATGTAGTTTATAATGCGTGGTGAACTCTGTATAAAAAAAAAACCAAAAAAAGCTGTGCCAGAATTGCGTTTTTTGGTTTACCTGGCATCCCAAAAAATAGGATAAAAGGTGATCAAAAAGTCACATGTACCCCAAAATGGTACCAATAATAACTACAGCTCGTCCCGCAACAAACCAGCCCTCATACCGCTACGTCTATGAAAAATAAAATTAGTTATGGCTCCAATAAGTCAGGAAATAAAAAAATATGCAGTTGTGCCCGAGGAGAACATTTCTTCTGTTTCAAGAGGCGATTTATCAAGGACCTAAAATTAGGGAACCAGGAAGGGAGGGCCCAATCATATCCGATGGAAGCGACGGTGCCCGTATTATACCAGGATAATACTTTCCCAGCAAAATTCCCCAAACTACAAAGGCGCGGAGTGTGGACCAAAAGGGGGATAAGAAATGACACCATTTATCAGTGCGACACCGGCCTGTGCAGAAAGGATTGCTTCACAGCGTAACACACATCTATGGATTATTTTTATTTTTTTATACCACCTGACTATGCCCCTTATATACTCCGCCCCGCTTACATGTACCCCCACATTATAAAACACCAGCAATACTCAAACAAATATAGTACCAAGCAAAATCCGCTCTCCAAAAGCCAAATGGTGCTCCCTCGGCCCTGAACCCTACAGCGTGCCCAAACAGCAGTTTCCTTCAACATATATGGCACCGTCATACCCGTGAGAACCCTTTTAACAATTTTTGTGGTGTGTGTCTCCAGCGTCATAAGCTGGGCATGACATATTTGCCACTGAATGGCATATCTAGGGAAAAATATAAATTTTTAATTTGCACCATCCGCAGCGCATTCATTTATGGAAAAGACCTGTGGGGTGAAAATGCTCACTACACCCCTTAATAAATGCCTTGAGGGGTGCAGTTCCATAATGGGGTCACTTATCAGGGGTTTCTTTTTATTATTTCACATCTGAGCCTCTGCAGTTGTGAACCAATACTTTGTAAATCGCCAAATTAGGCCTCCACTCCGCATGGTACTCTTCACTTCTGAGCCCTGTCATATGTCCAGACAAAAGATTAGGGCCACATGTAGGGTGTTTCTAAAACCGGGAAACACCGCATAATAATTAGAGAGCTGTCTTGTTATGGTGGCACAAGCCGGGCACCACATATTGGCATATCTATGGAAAAAAATCCCATTTTCACTCTGCAACATTGAGCGCACACTAATTTCTACAAAACACCTGCAGGGTTAAAATGCTTACTACACCCCTTGGTAAATGCATTGAGGGGTGTAGTTTACAAAATGGGGTCACTTCTGGGGGGTTTCCACTGTTTTGGGCCCACAGGTGCCCAGAAACCAATCCAGCAACATCTGCACTCCAAATGGCGGTCCTTCCCTTCTGAGCCCTGCCGTTTGCCCAAACAGCAGTTTATGACCACATATGGGGTATTGCCGTACTCGGGAGAAATAGCTTTACAAATGTTGGGTTCTTTTTTTCCTTTATTTGTTGAGAAAATGAAAAAATTTGCGCTAAAGCTACGTCTTATTGAAGAAAAAGGACTGTTTTTATTTTCACTGCCTAATTCTAATAAATTCTATGAAACATCTGTGGGGTCAAAATGCTCACTACACCCCTAGATGCATTCTTCAAGAGGTGTAGTTTCCTAAATGGAGTCCCTTTTTGGGCGTTTTCATTGTTTTGTCCCCTCAGGGGCTTTGCAAATGTGACCTGGCCTCCGCAAATCATTCCTGCTAAATGTGATCTCAAAAAGTCAAATAGTGCTCTTTCCCTTCTAAGCCCTGCCGTGTGTCCAAACAGCCGTTTATTACCACATGTGGGGTATTGTTTTACTCGGGAGAAATTGCTTTACAAATTTTGTGGTGCTTTTTCTCCTTTAGTCCTTCTGGAAATGAGAAAAAATTAGCTAAACCTACATTTTCTTTGAAAAAATGTAGATTATTATTTTCAGGGCCTACTTCCAATAATTTCTGCAAAAAAACTGTGGTGTCAAATCGCTCACTATACCCCTAGATAATTTCCTCAATGGGTGTTGTTTCCAAAATGGGGTCACTTGTGGGGGGTTTCCACTGTTTTGTCCCCTCAGGGGCTTTGTAAATGTAACATGGCCTCCGCAAACCATTCCTGCTAAATTTGAGTTCCAAAAGCCAAATGGCGCTCTTTCCCTTCTCAGCCTCGCCGTGTGTCCAAACAGCCGTTTATTACCACATGTGGGGTACTGTTTTACTCGGGAGAAATTTCTTTACAAATTTTATGGTGATTTTTCTCCTTTAGTCCTTGTGGAAATGAAAAAAAATTAGCTAAACCTACATTTTATTTGAAAAAATGTAGATTTTCATTTTCACAGCCTACTTGCAAAAATTTCTGCAAAAAACCTGTGGGGTCAAAATGCTCACTATACCCCTAGATAATTTCCTCAAGGGGTATAGTTTCCCAGATGGGGTCACTTTTGGGGGATTTTGACTGTTTTGGCACCGCAAGAGCCCTTCAAACCTGACATGGTGCCTAAAATATATTCTAACAAAAATAAGGCCCCAAAATCCACTAGGTGCTCCTTTGCTTCTGAGGCCGGTGTTTCAGTCCAGTAGCACGCTACGGCCACATGTGGGATATTTCCTAAAACTGCAAAAACTGGGCAACAAATATTGAGTTGCATTTCTCTGGTAAAACCTTCTGTGTTATAAAAAAAATTGTATTAAAAATGTATTTCTGCAGAAAAATATGAAATTTGTAAATTTCACCTCTACTTTGCTTTAATTCCTGTGAAATGTTTAAAGGGTTAAGACATTTTCTAAATGCTGTTTTGAATACTTTGAGGGGTGAAGTTTTTAAAATGGGGTGACTTTTTTGGGGTTTCTAATATATAAGGCCCTCAAAACCACTTCACAACTGAACTGGCCCCTGTAAAAATAGCCTTTTGAAATTTTCTTGAAAATGTGAGAAATTGCTGCTAAAGTTCTAAGCCTTGTGAGGTCATAGAAAAATAAAAGGATGTTCAAAAAACGATGCCAATCTAAAGTAGACATATGGGGGATGTTAATTAGCAACAATTTTGTGTATTATAACTGCCTGTCTTACAAGCAGATACATTTAAATTGAGAAAAATGCTAATTTTTGCAATTTTTCGCTAAATTTTGGTGTTTTTCACAATTAAATACTGAACATATCGAGCAAATTTTGCCAGTAACATAAAGTCCAATGTGTCACGAGAAAACAATCTCAGAATCGCTTGGATAGGTGAAAGCATTCCGGAGTTATTACCACATAAAGTGACACATGTCAGATTTGAAAAATGAGGCTCTGTCAGGAAGGTCAAAAGTGGCTAAAGAGGGAAGGGGTTAATAGTAAAATTTGGTCGATTATATTCAGTGTTTATTTGTGAAAAATAGCAAAATTTTGAGAAAATGTGAAAAAAAATAGCATTTTTCTGAATTTAAATGCATCTGCTTGTAAAACAGTTGGTTATACCACCCAAAATAGTTGCTAGTTCACATTTCCTGTATGTCTACTTTATGTTTGCATGTTTTTTTGAACAGTCTTTTATTTTTCTAGGACGTTACAAGGCTTAGAACATAAGCAGCAATTTCTCATATTTTGAATAAAATTTCAAAAGCCTCTTTTTTTAGGTACCAGTTCAGTTCTGAAGTGGCTTGGAGGGGGCTATATATTAGAATCCCACATAAAACATCCCATTTTAGAAACTGGGCGCCTCAAAGTATTCAAAACAGCATTTAGAAAGTTTATTAACCCTTTAGGTGTTTCCCAGGAATTTAAAGCAAAGTAGAGGTGAAATTTACACATTTCATTTTTTTTGTCATAAAATCCTTTTTATTAGATTTTTTTTTCTGTAAAACAGAAGGTTTTACCAGAGAAACACAACTCAATACTTATTCCTCAGATTCTTCAGTTTTGGGAAATATCCCTCATGTGGCCCTAGTGTGATAACGGACTGAAGCACAGGCTTCCGAAGGAAAGGAGCACCTAGTGGATTTTGAGGCCGCCTTTTTATTAGGCACCATGTCCGGTTTGAAGACGTCTTGTGGTGCTAAAACAGTGGAAACCCCCCAAAAGTTTCGATCAGTACCATTTTTAGGTACGTGCGAATTTTTGATCTCTTTTTATTCCATTTTATGGGAGGTGAAGTGACCAAAAAATTGTGATTCTGGTATGGTTTATTATTATTTTCTTTTATGGCGTTCACCGTGCAGGATAGATAATGAAGTGCTTTGTAGTTCAGGATGTTATGGACGCGGCGATACCAATTATGTATAGTTTATTTGTTTATTTTTATTAATAATAAAGGACTGATCAGGAAAAAAGGGGGATTTTTACTTTTTATTACTTTTAAATCTTTTATTTTTTTATTTTTACACAACTTTTTTTTTAACGCTTTTACTTTGTCCCACTAGGGGACTTGAAGGCAGGAGGCCGTGATCGCAATTCTAATACAATTCAATACTATACAATTGTAGTGCAGTGTATTAGAGCTGTCAGCTACTCACTGACAGCAAGCATAGTGGGTCCTGACTTTTTCAGGATCCATTAGGCTTCCGTAGATGGTAAAGCCGGAGGCCATTATTAGGCCTCCGATTGCCATAACATCCATCGCCACCCGCTATCATGTAGCGGGCCATCAATGGTGGTTTAACCCCTAAGAAGCCACGATCGCTATTGAACATGGCTTCTAAGGGGTTAATCAGCGGGGACATCGCGATCCGTCACCGCTGAAGGAGCTGCGGCAACTGCTGTATGAGACAGCAGCTGTCGCAGCTCCTGTATGTGGTGGGAGGACGGCTGATCCTCCCGTGACGTACTATTCCATCATGGAGTGCTAACCATGTGCTTACAATGACGGAATAGTACGTCATGGAACGCGAAGGGGTTAATGATCCAGGTCCATCTCTGCAGGCACCTTTGTCTTTGTTCAATGTATTTTCCTCCTTCTCTGGGCTCTGTGTGAATTGGTCAAAATCTCTGGTAATGGCAATAGATGATACGGCTGCAGACAAAATCACTTACAGTGAAGGAAATAAGTATTTGATCCCTTGCTGTTTTTGTAAGTTTGCCCACTGTCAAAGACATGAACAGTCTAGAATTTTTAGTCTAGGTTAATTTTACCAGTGAGAGATAGATTATATAAAAAAAACAAACAGAAAATCACATTGTCAAAATTATATATATTTATTTGCATTGTGCATAGAGGAATAAGTATTTGATCCCCTACCAACCATTAAGAGTTCAGCCTCCTCCAGACCAGTTGCACGCTCCAAATCAACTTGGTGCCTACATTAAAGACAGCTGTCTTAAATGGTCACCTGTATAAAAGACTCCTGTCCACAGACTCAATTAATCAATCTGACTCTAACCTCTACAACATGGGCAAGACCAAAGAGCTTTCTAAGGATGTCAGGGACAAGATCATAGACCTGCACAAGGCTGGAATGGGCTACAGAACCATAAGTAAGACGCTGGGTGAGGAGACAACCAGGTGTGTAACTAGGAAAGACTGGGACCCATAGCAAACTTTGGACTGGGGCCCCCCCTCCCCTGGGTGTCACACAACCCCCCCTTGTAGATAGTGCCTTTTTTACAGCCCCCCTGTAAATAACGCTATACAGTCCCCCTGTAGATAACGCCATACAGCCCCCCCTGTAGATAACGCCATACAGCTCCCCCTGTAGACTGTATGGCGTGATCTACAGAGGGGGACTGTATGGCGTTATCTACAAAGGGGGACTGTATGGCGTTATCTACAGAGGGGGACTGTGTGGCGTTATCTACAGAGGGGGACTGTGTGGCGTTATCTACAGTGGGGGACTGTGTGGCGTTATCTACAGGGGGGACTGTATGGCGTTCTCTATAGAGGGGGCTGTATGGCGCTAACGCCATACAGCCCCCACTGTAGAGAACGCCATACAGCCCCCCCCTGTAGGGAACGCCACACAGCCCCCCCTGTAGGGAACGCCATACAGCCCCCCTGTAGGGAATGCCATACAGCCCCCCCCTGTAGGGAACGCCACACAGCCCCCCCTGTAGGGAACGCCATACAGCCCCCCTGTAGGGAATGCCATACAGCCCCCCCCTGTAGGGAACGCCATACAGCACCCCACCCTGCAGGGAACGCCATACAGCGGCCCCCCCCTGCAGGGAACGCCATACAGCGCCTTCCCCCTGCAGGGAACGCCATACAGCGCCCCCCCTGCAGGCAACGCCATACAGTGCCCCCCCCTGCAGGGAACGCCATACAGCCCCCCCCTGCAGGGAACACCATACAGCGCCCCCCTCCAAAAATGCGACCTATAGTGTGTACTACAAATAACATGCATCCCCTATCCACAGGATAGGGGATACATGTGTGATCGCTGGCAGCGATAGGGAGAACGGGGGACTGAAGTTCTCCATCACTCACCTCTGACTTCCGGCGTCTGTGTCGGCAGCTCAATAAAAATGAAAGGAGCGCTGGTCACGCATGCGCACAAGCGCGACTGGCGCTCCATTCATTTCTACGGAGCTGCCGACACAGACCCCGGAAGTCCGAGGTTTGTGATGGAGAACTTCAGGGGACTTTCAGTCCCCCGTTCTCCGTATCGCTGCGAGCGATCACACATGTATCCCCTATCCTGTGGATTTTGTTTAATGGCAGAGCGGGGAGATACCTCCCTGCCCTGCCGTAGTGTTCAGTGGCGTCCCGCTGTAGCAGCCATAGCGGCTGCTAGCGGAGCCTGCGGCCATGGTGGGGGCCCGTGCCGGCGGGCGACACGGGCCCCCTCATGCCGCGGGCCCCGTAGCAGTCGCTACGGCTGCTACGGCGGTAGTTACACCACTGGAGACAACTGTTGGTGCAATAGTAAGAAAATGGAAGACATACAAAATGACTGTCAATCAACATCGATCTGGGGTTCCATGCAAAATCTCACCTCGTGGGGTATCCTTGATCCTGAGGAAGGTTGAGCTCAGCCGAAAACTACACGGGGGGAACTTGTTAACGATCTCAAGGCAGCTGGGACCACAGTCACCAAGAAAACCATTGGTAACACATTACGCCGTAATGGATTAAAATCCTGCAGTGCCCGCAAGGTCCCCCTGCTCAAGAAGGCACATGTACAGGCCCATCTTAAGTCTGCAAATGAACATCTGGATGATTCTGAGAGTGATTGAGAGAAGGTGCTGTGGTCAGATGAGACTAAAATTTAGCTCTTTGGCATTAACTCAACTCGCCGTGTTTGGAGGAAGAGAAATGCTGCCTATGACCCAAAGAACACCGTCCCCACTGTCAAGCATGGAGGTGGAAACATTATGTTTTGGGGGTGTTTCTCTGCTAATGGCACAGGACTACTTCACCGCATCAATGGGAGAATGGATGGAGCCATGTACCGTCAAATCCTGAGTGACAACCTCCTTCCCTCCACCAGGACATTAAAAATGGCTTGTGGCTGGGTCTTCCAGCACGACAATGACCCGAAACATACAGCCAAGGCAACTAAGGAGTGGCTCAACAAGAAGCACATTAAGGTCATGGAGTGGCCTAGCCAGTCTCCAGACCTTAATCCCATCGAAAACTTATGGAGGGAGCTGGAGATCCGAGTTGCCAAGAAACAACCTCGAAATCTTAATGATTTACAGATGATCTGCAAAGAGGAGTGGGCCAAAATTCCATCTAACATGTGTGCAAACCTCATCATCAACTACAAAAAAACGTCTGACAGCTGTGCTTGCCAACAAGGGTTTTGCCACCAAGTATTAAGTCTTGTTTTCCAAAGGGATCAAATACTTATTTCTCTATGCACAATGCAAATAAATATATATAATTTTGACAATGTGATTTTCTGTTTTTTAAAAAAAATATAATCTATCTCTCACTGGTAAAAGTAACCTAGCCTAAAAATTCTAGACTGTTCATGTCTTTGACAGCAAGGGATCAAATACTTATTTCCTTCACTGTATCTAGGTATAGTGATCAGTTGTAATATTGGTAATTTTTTACCTGACAATGTTACTCCACTGGTGCAGCGACTCATGGTAGACTTTGATAGATGGAAACACCTTCCTCTCACAGTCATGGGCAGGATTAATTTGTTCAAAATGAAGGCCCTACCCAGATTATTATATCTCTTCCAAAATTCTCCAGTATGGCTGCCTTTGTCATTGTACTCCAATATTGATAAGGAACTGAGATCTTTTATTTGGGCACACGGTACTCTTAGAATTGCTCTGGGTAGACTACAACTGCCTACTGAGCGGGGTGGTCTGGCCCTCCCAAATCTATATCTCTACGTCCTTGCTAGCCAGCTAGTATATGTTTGGTGGTGGTTTACCCATGGACATTTTAACCCCTGTTTTGAGCTGGAAGCCTCCCTTCTTGGTTCCTAGATTTCTCCAGGGTTTTATATCTATAGACAGCCCCACCCACCCAGGGCACTCACACAACTCCAATGCAGACTACTCTGAAAGTATGGCAGAGATCAATGCTGCTCTTTAACTCAGAAGAACAGTCCTGGTTGCCTAGGATACCGCTCTGTTATAACCCGCTACTACCACAGTTACGAACACTTCCCAATATTGGTGAGTGGGCATACTGACTTTGGAGGATGTGGTGATAGAAGATAAGGTGGCTACCTTTACACAACTTAGGACTAAGCACCAGATCCCGACCCACCTCAGGTTCCAGTATTTCCAGCTCAGACACGCTCTTTGGTCACAGTTTGCAGGATATAATGTTAGATTATGTACATCCCAGGTGGAGGATTGGGGGACACAGGAGACATTGGCTAAACCGTTATCTGTGCTTTATAGACAGTTGTTGAAGGTATCTTCCAATAAACTTGATAGAGCCCTGGACCACTGGTCTCAGACTCTTTCCTCTTTATCTATTGACGACCATAACGAAATGCTATCCGCTCTAACATTCCCCTTAATTTCTGCAAGAGACCGCCTTATCCAATAAAAACATTTTCACCAAATCTATTACACACCTGTCAGGGCAAAACTTCCTTTTCCCTGTTATCTCACACCGAATAACCACCTCTGTAAATTGAAAACTGAGAGCATGCATGCATGGAAAATGTACACCACACAGACAAGTTGGTACACGTCCTCCCTCAGTCAAAAAGGAAGTGAAGTGAACTTTTTTATTGAACAAAGAAACACAAAGAAACTTTCCTGTAGGAAGGAGGAACGTGCTTAAGCCCCATTGGCTCCTCAGCTGTAAGTTTCTCTGTACACTCCTCTTGCATTCCAGGGGCGGTGTCTCCATAGACGTTTCCCTCATGCAGACTCCTTTGTGTTCCATAGATACAATCTCTTTGTGTAATATACTGATATATATATATATATATATATATATATATATATGTAAGGATAATATCTTTGCAAACAATATACATGGTAATGATCCCTGACAGTCCCCCCTAAAAATATTATTACTCTATGCCTGAGTCTTGCCTAGCAACCTACCACTGACCACTCGAACCAGGCGGGTAGGGGTTTTGATTTCTTCACCAGTTTGAGACGAGCAGCTCCTTATGAGTGACCACCCTTTGTACCTGGACTTCCAAGGTTTCGGAGTGGTCCTAACTTTCCCTATTCTCCTCAGGATACAGGATGGTTTTCTTGGTATAATCTACAAACCGCTGCTGGTTGTAATATATATAATTAATCCAGTCTACATTTTTATTAATGGTAATAATTGTCGCACTGTCACTTACTGTCCTCATGGGACTTTTACCCCTGCAGATATAACAGGTCATGGGCATCATCTTCCCCAAACCTAAAGACACCCAGGTAACATAACCTCCGGGCTCTCATTGCTGCCATGTACTTCTTACATATGAGTGACAACAACCAGTAACCTTCACCTCACAACTCCACATAAAACTCCTCAGATTGTAATTTGCAGCACCGTGGCATATTTACACATATTATAATTATAAACATCAGACAATATAAACAATAGGGCCTCAACTAATAATATAATGCTATCACCAATCTCATGCTATCACCCTCAGGTTTTGGGTCCCATCAGTTCATTGCCAGTCCTGTACATCATCGTCCTCTTCTTCTCCTGTCTTCTGTGGAGTCAGACTGCACAGTGGTGTCCAGTGGGGGATTTATTATTACCCCCGCCCTGTCACTTACTTATTAGAACACTTGGTACTGCTGACGGATTCACTCAGGTCTTTGGTGTCATCAGGACTTGGTTTGGTCCTTCTCATCTGTCAGACACCGTCTCTTTTAGTATACGTCACCGGGCTGTACATAGCATCTCATGCTGTGAGCCTGGGGTGAGTTCCCACGTAGACGGATTAGTGGAGTTTTATTGTGACTACCATAAACCCTCCGTATCTGTTCTCTTCCTCTGGCAGGTTACTTGTCTGGGCGGCTGCTTGGAATTGTGACACTGCCGTCAGTTCATGATAAACGCGTTGTATTGGTTCAGGCTGCGCCTGCCGCATCTCAGTGATGGAGTTCATCATTAGAGATGAGCGAACTTTTCAAAAGTTCGGTTCGGCTAGCTCGCCGAATTTCACAAAAAAGTTCGATTCGGACCGAACCTGTCACTTACGTGCGCCGAGCATGCTACTGTCTCGGGTGCTGATAGAGTTAATGGGCTGCACTAACTCTTTCAGCAACCTTAACAGTACATGCTCGGCGCGCGGAAAATACAATTTAAATGTAATAAAAAAATAAAAATTATACGTTCGTACTTACTTTCCTCCTGTCCGGCCTCCAGCGATGACGTTTCATCCCTTTCGCCGCTGCAGCCAATCACAGGCTGTAGTGGCGGTCACGCACGTCAGGATGACGCTTCATCCCACGTGACCGCCTCTGCAGCCAATCACAGGCTGCAGCGGCGACATGGATGAAACGTCATCGCTGGAGGCCGGACAGGAGGAAAGTAAGTATGAACGTATTATTATTTTTTTTGGCATGTATGTTTGTTTGCATGTATGTATGTTGTCATGTATGTATGTATATATGTGCATGTATGTTGGCATGTATGTATATATGTGTATGTATATTTGCATGTATATATTTGCATGTATATATTTGCATGTATATATTTGCATGTATGTTTGCATGTATGTATGTTTGCATGTATGTATGTTTGCATGAATGTATGTTTGCATGTATGTATGTATGTTTGCATGTATGTATGTCGTCATGTATGTATGTTGTCATGTATGTATATATGTGCATGTTTGTATGTATATTTGCATGTATATATTTGCATGTATGTATGTTTGCATTTATGTATGTTTGCATGAATGTATATTTGCATGTATGTATGTATGTATGTTGTCATGTATGTTGGCATGTATGTATACATGTTTGTATGTATGTATGTTTGCATGTATGTTGTCATGTATGTTTGCATGTTTTTATTTTTGCATGTATGTTTGCATGTATGTTTATATATATGTGCATGTATGTAATTATGTTTGCATGTATTTATGTTTGCATGTATATTTGTGCATGCTTGTATATATGTATGTATGTATGTATCTTTGCATGTTTGTATGTATGTTTTCATGTGTGTGTGTATGCATGTATGTATGATAGTTTGCATGTATGTATGTGTGTATGTTTGTATATATGTATGTATGTATGTTTGTTTGTATATATGTCTGTATGGCCATGTATGATGCTGTCTGCTGGCGCCCTGTATCTAAGTCAACTTCGTGGCAGGCTTCTATACATGGTATAACAGTCAGTATCACACATTAAACTGAATCTAAGCCTACGACATGTTTTATTTCATTTATTTATTTTTTTACAGGTTTGGTGTATGGACTACGTCGGTTTCGAGGACTACTTCGATGACGGTTTTTTTTTCTACAATAAAATGGTTAATGAGGGTTGTGTTGGGGGTGCTTTATTTCAATAAAATATTTTATCTATATCTTTGTCTTTCTCTTTTCAAATTTTATTACTACCACTTTAGTAATGGCCGCTGTCTGAGTGACAACATCCATTACTAAGGCGAGGCTTAGTGTTAGCCTCTGCAACGGCTAACACTAACCACCATTATTACCCCGGTACCCACCACCACCAGGGGTGCCGGGAAGAGCCAGGTACGATCCAGTACCCGACAATCTGTTGTGATGGTCGGGCTCTGGGGCGGCCGCAGGCTGGTATTATGAGGCTGGGAAGGGCCAAAAACAGTGGACCTTCCCACCCTTGTAATGCTAGGCTGCTGCTGCTGTGTTGTATCTGGCTGGTTATAAAAGTGGGGGGGACCCCCACGTCATTTTTTTTTTATTATTATTTTTTTTTTTTTTTTTTTAAAGACATGGGGTTCCACCCAATTTATCATAACCAGCCACATACAACACAGTGTTATTAGCCTGGACATGGACAAAACCAGTGGCCCTTCCCACCCATGTAATGCCAGACTGCTGCGGCCTTGTATATGGCTGGTTATTAAAAATGTGGGGGACCCAACGTCTATTGTTAAATATAAAAAAAACAAACGACGTGGGGTCCCCCCCATTTTTATAACCAGCCCGATACAACACAGCAGCAGCAGCAGCCTAGCATTACAAGGGTGGGAGGGTCCACTGTTTTTGGCCCTACCCAGCCTCATAATACCAGCCTACGGCCGCCCCAGTACCCGACCATCACAACAGATGGTCGGGTACTGGATCGTACCAAGCTCTTCCCGGCACCCCTGGTGGTGGTGGGTACCGGGGTAATAATGGGTGGTTAGTGCTAGCCTCTGCACCGGCTAACACTAAGTACCGCCTTAATAATGGACGCTGTCAATCAGCCAACTGCCATTATCTAGGCACTAATAAAGTTTAAAAAAAAACACAAAGACAATTCTTTTTTATTGAAATAAGAAATCCCCAACAAAACCCTCGTTAACCATTTTATTAAAATTTGAAAAAAACCGTAGATCTACGCAGTAGTCCAACAAATCGAAGATGTAGTCCAATCGGTACATCAAAATCTGCAACAACATAAAAAAACAGTTATCAATGTGAACAATAACAATACTTCTACTCACCTACACACATATATACACGCGCACACAAACACACACATATACACAAACACACATATACACACATAAACAAACACACCCATATATACACAAACACACACAAACATCTACACACAAACATATATACAAATACACCCATATATATACACAAACACACCCATATATACACAAACACACACATAAACACACCCATATACACACATATACACAAACACACACATATACAAAAACACACACACAAACATCTACACACAAACATATACACATACACCCATATATACACACACATATATATATACACAAACACATATACACAAACACACCCATATATACACAAACACACATAAACACAAAGACACATATAAAAACAAAAACAGACAAAGACACATACCCAAACACACACACTGTTTCTTTTAAATGCTGCTGGGGAACCCGCTCGATCCACTATATAAGGCTGCGCTATAGTGCAGCATTTAAAAGAAACAGGATCCTGACCTGTCCATAGAGTTTAAGGCAGCACAGAGTATTTCAGGAGATGAGCGTGCAGATTCAATGCTGCTGTGAACTCTGCTCTTACCATTACGTAGCTCTCAGTCTGTTACCTCTCCTCCACTCCTGTCCTCAAGAACACCTTCACATGATTGGCAAGTCACCACGTAATGGTAAGAGCAGAGTTCACAGCAGCACAGAGTATTTCAGGAGATGAGCGTGCGGATCTTGTGCGGGGTGGTGACTTGCCAATCATGTGAAGGTGTTATTGAGGACAGGAGTGGAGGAGAGGTAACAGACAGAGCTACGTAATGGTAAGAGCAGAGTTCACAGCAGCACTGAATCTGCACACTCATCTCCTGAAATACTCTGTGCTGCCTTAAACTCTGTGGACAGGTCAGGATCCTGTTTCTTTTAAATGCTGCACTGTAGCGCAGCCTTATATAGTGGATCGAGCGGGTTCCCTAGCAGCATTTAAAAGAAACAGGATCCTGACCTGTCCACAGAGTTTAAGGCAGCACAGAGTATTTCAGGAGAGGAGCACGGCCGGCCACAGGCAGCCGGTCGTTTTTCCAAGCCGTGCTCCCATTATGCACACGACCGTAAAAACACCCGTTATTGCGGGTCGTAATTACGACCCGCAATAACGGGCTCATAGACTTCTGTTACCCACGGGTACCTTCCCGTTTTCTCACGGGAAGGTGCCCGAGCCGTTAAAAAAATACAACATGTTCTATTTTTCTATTTTACGGGCCGTGCTTCTATAAAATTTAGGGTATGTTCACACGACAGCGTCCGTAACGGTTGAAATTACGGGGATGTTTCCGCCTGAAAACATCCCCGTAATTTCAGCCATAACGGCATGTGCAGGCACTTGAACGCCGCGTCCATTACGGACGTAATTGGCGCTGCTATTCATTGGAGTCAATGAATAACGGCTCCAATTACGGCCAAAGAAGTGACAGGTCACTTCTTTGACGCGGGCGTCTATTTACGTGCCATCATTTGACAGCGGCGCGTAAATATACGCCTCGTGTGAACAGACAAACGTCTGCCCATTGCTTTCAATGGGCAGATGTTTGTCAGCGCTATCGAGGCGCTATTTTCGGGCGTAATTCGGGGCAAAAAATCCTGAATTACATCCGTAATTAGTGCGTGTGAACACAGGGTATGTTCACACGCACTAATTACGGACGTAATTCGGGCGTTTTTGCCCCGAATTACGTCCAAAAATAGCGCCTCGATAGCGCTGACAAACATCTGCCCATTGAAAGCAATGGGCAGACATTTGTCTGTTCACACGAGGCGTAATTTACGCGCCGCTGTCAAATGACGGCGCGTAAATAGACGCCCGCGTCAAAGAAGTGACCTGTCACTTCTTTGGCCGTAATTGGAGCCGTTATTCATTGACTCCAATGAATAGCAGCGCCAATTACGTCCGTAATGGAGGCGGCGTTCAAGCGCCTGCATATGCCGTAACGGCTGAAATTACGGGGATGTTTTCAGGCGGAAACATCCCCGTAATTTCAGCCGTAACGGACGCTGTCGTGTGAACATACCCTTATAATGACAGCACGGCTCGTAAAAGCGGCCGGCTGCCCGTGGCCGGCCGTGCTCGTAATTACGAGCACGACCCGTAAAATAAAAAAATAGAACATGTTCTATCTTTTTAACGGCACGGGCACCTTCCCGTGAGAAAACGGGAAGGTACCCATGGCTAACAGAAGTCTATGCGCCCGCTATTTCGGGTCGTAATTACGACCCTTAATAACGGGTGTTTTTACGGTCGTGTGCATGAGGCCCAGTAATGACGGGTGGCTACATGTGTGCACCCGTCATTACGGCAGCGTTGCTAGGCGACGTCAGTAAATAGTCACTCTTCAGGGTGCTGAAAGAGTTAACTGATCGGCAGTAACTGTTTCAGCACCCTGGACAGTGACTACCGATCACAATATAGAGTACCTGTAAAAAAAGACGTTCATACTTACCGGGAACTCCCTGCTTCCTCCAGTCCGGTCTCCTGGCCGTTGCCTTGGTGACGCGTCCCTCGCGACATCCGGCCCGACATTCCTTGATGACTATGCAGCCCATGTGAGCGCTGCAGCCAATCACGGGCTGCAGAGGCCTCTGCAGCCAATCACGGGCTGCAGAGGCCTCTGCAGCCAATCACAGGCTGCAGAGGCCTCTGCAGCCAATCACAGGCTGCTGGGTCAGAAAAGAAGGCCGGACTGGAGGAAGAAGAGGGACTCGTCCGCAAGACAACGACCAGGTACGTATGAAATGCTTTTTATTTTCTTTTTAATCAGCAGCCTCTTTTCTCTATCAGTGATTGATAGAGACAAGTGGCTGCCGATTTGTATAATATTTTTGACCGGGTTCGGTCAAAACGGGTTCGGCCGAACCCGGTGAAGTTCGGATTCGCTGCGAACCGAACTTTTCCGGAAGTTCGGACCGAAACCGGGTTCGGTTGTCCCGGTTCGCTCATCTCTATTCATCATATTAAAAGCCTTTTAGTTCATGTTTACTGGCACTTGCCGGGGACCCAACCCTTGTTAATTGTTAAAATAAATACTCATCTAGTGATAACATCATCCGCATACGCTATAAACGTTGTTCTAAGTACATACAATAATGTCAGGCCCTTAAACTACATCAAACACCCTTTATATAAGAAAAACTTCTCTGTTCCACTGGACAGGGCACTAGAAGATGTGTAATTACTGGGTACATTATATTTGAACTTGGTGTTTACACTTTCCAGCAGGATTTATACCTTATTCTCAGCGGATTACCTGGAACATCTCCTATTCACAGAAATATACACAGATTCCACATGTTTATCTGAGAAGTGTCTCAAACCAATTTTTCCCCCCTACTCTGGTTCGTTCAACCTGGGAAGGCCTCTCAAGGTCTGTTCTCTTTGTGGGAGCCGGGTATGATAAGGTTGGCACCGGTCTGCCAGAACTGTTTTGTAGGCAAATCGAACAGCTGTAACAGAATTTAGCAGCATCAGCTGTAAAGCCTGGGACATACAAATTAGATCTTACCACATCGATCCTTGCAGTCTTGGGGCATATGTGAGGTCATACACCATCAATGCAAGTGCCATCAAGAGTGCCTTGGGTTTACCTTCCTTTATCCATCCACATTCTGTCAGAATCTGGTTCTCACGCCTCCATTCGAAGTTGGACTCTTCCTGTGGAGAACAAGCTTTTCATCACATAATCAGTAATTACCCTTAATCAGATAATTAATTTGAAGAAAAACATTAACAAGTAACATCTTTACATTAAACGTTCACATTGAGCAGTAACTAGAAGTGATACATGCAAACTCATTTTACTTCTTTATATATCTATACATACACATATACACTGCACAGAATTCTCTGCTCTAAAATTTTCCTTTCACAACAAAAATATTTTCAAATGGGAATCTTCTTCACAGTGCAAGTAATCATTTACACAAACATAATACTGACGCTTGCCTCCAATAGTCCAATGCTAAGGCTGGTCCAGAACTTTACATAAAACGTAACCTCAGTATTTAATATTCCCACAACACTTTTTGAATATCGTTATTAAACAAACTAACTCTGGAATAACATCTGGAGAACTGCTGACATCTTATCATTGTACAAACACCAGTTCAATACTTGGGATAAGCACTGTTCCCCTGTCACTACACACAATGTCTGCAGTGGGGAAGATACCGGCCAGGCATCAGGCTCCCCTGAGAACAGGTCCACACATACGAGCACATTGTCATACACTTCTACCTCGGGTAGTTGTATGTTCTGCAGTCGCTGGGACGGGTAATCTGGCCGGGCTGCACTTTTCACAGGTACCTTTGCTGTTTTACCTATGTCATGCCGTGCGCACATCCTGCCAGCTTCTACAAACATAGTGGTGGCATTATTGTATCCAGGGACAAGCCAATTTACTGACACCTGGCCGCACATACCCTTGTTGTCAGGTCTGTCTTCTCTTGCTCTCTCAATTGGCTTACCCGATGATCCAATAAAGTTCCTACTACCAATGGGCCCATAATTGTGGGCGATGCCAAAAGCGTACCTAGAGTCAGTGTAAATGTCGGCCGGCTTACCTTCTGCCAGGTTACAGCCTCAGCGAGCACCTCCAGCTCTGCTCCTTGAGATGAACAAGAAGGTGAGAGTGGTTTCCGGATGATTTACCTGGTGCCTCGTATCCTGTCTTGTACATACTGTATATGATCAAATATTTCTACATTACAAATTTACATTAAAAACCTGTGTCACATATAGATAGAACATTTCAAAGGGGTGGCGTCTTCATTCTCTAAAATAAAAACAAATGTTATACACTTCTCCACACTCATCTGATAATCCAGAACACTTTGAGAATCTCACTTTTATCAGGTTCTGTAAATACTTGATTAATACAAAAACAAATAAAAATTACTAAAATCTTTGCATAAAATTAACAATGTTCAGATAATTTTCACCTCCTTCCCCCCTAAATCTGTAAAGACTCATCTGTGAGTGACCTCGGCCTCTTGTGTAAATTTGCTGGAGGGGGATGGTCTCTTACACATTTTGTAGATCTCCTGGAACCAAATTCATTAATTCAAAACAAAATTATACCTGATCAGTCCCTTCACCATTCCCCCCCTTTGTGGACTCTGCGAAAGTAATGTAGCAGGGTTCAAAACTACATCTCAACATAACAAGGTCTGGCACTCTATCTGGGGGGCACTAGTTTAACCCCCTGTAATACACAACAGCCTGGAACAAAAATGACTTTCTCCTGACAAAAATAAATTTTATCTTTAAAATGACTTGCAACCATTTACCTGTAAAACATTTCACATGTTCCAAAATGACATTTAGGCAGCACCATAGCACGCGCCTCATGTGTGAAAACAAAACAATTGTAATTAGTTATTCAAAAAAACGGAAAATATTATATCTGGTAATATTAATTACTGCAAACCAATAAACTATATAAAAATAGGGAACAGTGGGGGCACATACATTTTCAAGACCCCGTGTCTTACAATATCGGTAGTTTAATACATTTGAATTAACAACAAAACATTCCAACATTAAATCTTATTACATAAATATGCAGCGTAACTTTTATCAACAATAGCGCATGCGCAAAGATAAGAAACTTTCCTGTACGCAGAAAAAAAAGAAACTGATTTTAGCCCCATACACAAAACACTAAGAATTTTTGTTTTTAGACATTACTGCTGTTAAAAATAAGAACATAAAATGTAGATCTAAAATCAGTGCAATATCTTAATCACTTGTCTCATCAGTCCACGCCCTGTATACCAGTCGGTCTGCTTTTCACACTGCACACAGCACACAGCCCCTCTCCACCTCCCAACTGCATTCTACAGGAGGGGGTCACACACTCACTCCTCACAGCCTCTGTTCTCACAATCTTAACAATTTCAATGCCGGCAATACAACGTACGTATCTGCAATCAGTCATCACACTATTGTATAGGAATTTTCTACGTTCAAAACATCAAACACATAGTCTGTAACTGTGTCCAATCTGTCGGCCACCATCTCTATATTATGATTATTTGTCTTCTCACCAGTGCACAGCTGGGACGGAATCTAGAATAGAAGAAAACACTGCAGCATATGTTACTGTCAGGGAAATGACAAAATTAACAAGGCTATCATTTCATACTGATTTGATTGGGCCGGGCGTGACCTCATCAGTGGGTGGGGGGGGGGCAGCCTCTCCCACAGGAAGCACATTGCTCAGCTGTGAGGGGGGTTTTGCTGCCCACAATGAGGACACCCTCAACATGAGGGACGGACGCCATTACAGGGCAGCAGCTGGTCTTTGTTATTTCCAACTTCCATTCGCTTCACCAAATCATACGAATAGGATCGTCCGGGTACGGGTGATCCTGATGATTTGAATATGGACCGTAAACCATCTATTTTAACAGTCTATATTATACACGTAATTTATATAACAGTTTTCGGTCTACAACTCTCTAGGTCTAGCCGGAAATATTACAATTTCACTGTCTGCAGCTCTCGCCAAAATATTACAATCTCCCAGTCTGCAATATATTAAATCTCGCTGGAATATTACAATCCCCCAGTCTGCAATTTTATTAAATCTAGCTGGAATATTACAATCTCGCTGGAATATTACAATCTCCCAGTCTGCAACTCACAGGTCTTGCTGGAAAATTACTCACGACTTATCGTGCCCCTGTATAAAACAGGTTATATTTTCTATCTAATCCCTAATTACCCAGAGGATGGTTAGTCGGGCGCGACTAATTTCTTACGGGTTCGTGACCACACAGCGGGGATGTCGCCTCTGTCACCTGAGATAATCCAGCCAACCAACCAGGGTTCTATAGACTACCAAAAGACCGTCCACTAACACAGATAAGACGAAGATTTATAAAATTAACTGACTTACCGTGTTATTGTGGAGGTGATCAGGCTCCTTCAGTGGGCAGTCCTGGGTCGTCTGTTTCACCCTGTGATTGTCGGTTGTCCGGATTCCGAAATCCCCTCGAGTGCAGCCACACGCTGGGCGCCAATTGTCAGGCATAAACTTCCTTTTCCCTGTTATCTCACACCGAATAACCACCTCTGTAAATTGAAAACTGAGAGCATGCATGCATGGAAAAAGCAAATATCAGCATAACTGGACAGAAGGATATAAGTTGGGTGCAAGCCTCTTAGGTCACAGTCCGATGACCCTTCAATATGCTTAAAAAGGAAAGTGAGGCAGCACTGCCAAATTGGTGAAAATAATGATCCGTTTATACCACTCGTGTGCGACGTTTCAGCTCAATCAGAGCCTTTCTCAAGCATGTGAAAGGCTCTGATTGAGCTGAAACGTCGCACACGAGTGGAATAAACAGATCATTATTTTCACCAATTTGGTAGTGCTGCCTCACTTTCCTTTTCATGCATGGAAAAAGTACACCAGACAGTCAAGTTGGTACACGTCCTCCCTCAGTCAAATAGGAAGTGAAGTGAACTTTTTTATTGAACAAAGAAACACAAAGAAACTTTCCTGTAGGAAGGAGGAACGTGCTTAAGCCCCATTGGCTCCTCAGCTGTAAGTTCTTCTGTACACTCCTCTTGCATTCCAGGGGCGGTATCTCCATAGACGTTGCCCTCATGCAGACTCCTTTGTGTTCCATAGATCCAATCTCTTAGTGTACTATACTGATATATATATATATATATAAGGATAATATTTTTGCAAACAATATACATGGTAATGATCCCTGACACACCTTCCAAACTATTTAGGATGGGACGTATATCTTCTCCTGTCTGTCCACGTTGCCAGGGAGCTGATGGCTCCTTCTTGCATATGTTTTGAGAGTGTCCAATTATTAATGCTTTCTGGATCGAAGTATTGGAATTTCTGGTACTTAAAGTCGGGCTCCCTCGTATACTTGAACCAAGGGTTTGTCTTTTATTGCTGGTCGAAGAACTTATACCTACTGTGGCCATTAGATCTCTTATGATGCTCCTCTTATTTTAGACCCAAAAAACTATACTCCTGAATTGGAAGCATCCCAAGGTTCCTACATTGTCGGCATTGATTGCGCTAGTAAACTCTACCCTGACACTTTTTAGGGTTTATTCAGACGAACGGGATATATGTCCAGACAGTTGCGTGATTTTTCCGCACCATGAGTCCGCTGCAAAAAAGTCACGACATGTCCGTTCTTTGGGTGTTTTTCGCGCATCACGCACCCATTGAAGTCAATGGGTGCGTGAAAATCATGCATGCCACACGGAAGCACTTCCGTGGGACAAGCGTGATTCGCGCAACAACTGTGAAAAGGATGAATGAAAACAGAAAAGCACCACGTGCTTTTCTGTTTACAAACATCCAAACGGAGTGTCATAATGATGGCGGCTGCGCGAAAAGCACGCAGCCGCGCATCATACGGGGCTGACACACGGAGCTGTCAAGTGCCTTTTGCGCGCGCAAAATGCTGCGTTTTTTGCGCGTGCAAAACGCACACGCTCGTGTGAATCCGGCCTTAAGCTCACTTATGAAGCATGTGGATGTCCTGATAAGGGCCCTTTCACATCAGTCGACTGCGCTATCGATACCGCCAAAACAACGGAACCCTGTCACAACAGTGACAAATGGAAACCATTAGCTAGTTTTCCGTCACCATTGAGCTCAAAAGTGAGAGAAACGGAAGCTAACGTTTCAGTTGCCTTTCCGTTGAGGGGTTAACCCAATGGAAACCTCAGATGGAATCCCTCAGCGGAAAGGAACGCTGATGTGAGCCTAAATTTGTCAAAATATCGAGCTCACAGATAGCCAATCCTCATACTAGATTATAGGCTGGTTGGGCCTGAGATTGCTGATGTCTTTATTTGCACACCCATTCCTCCACTGGATGTCTCCCTTTGACTGATCCTATTCAGAATGTATTTTCTATCTACTTATGATAAAGAAAGGCTGTTATTTAGGCCTCATTCACACGAAAATGTTTTCAAAGGGGCCGTTTACACATGCGTGAGTTTTCACGCAGCGAGAGTCTGCTGCGTGAAACTCACTGCATGTCCTATAAGGGTGCGTTTTCACCCACCTAAGCGCCCATTGAAGTCTATGGGTGTGTGAAAACCACGCAATGCACATGGATGCATATCCGTGCGCGATGCGTGATTTGTGCATTAATTAGATTGAAAATAAAAAAATATGTGCTTTGCGAGTGCAAAGCACACTGATGCATAAAGCAACACACACGGACCAGAAACTGATACGCTCGTGTGAATGAGGCCTTAGTGTTTTAGTTTTGGTTTTCTTTCTTTGTTGTTTTTTTCAACTAATCTGCATATCATTATGTGGGAAACCGTATCTGCGTGTTCTTTGTTCAAACTTGATCTTATGTATGTGGTACTGTTATATTACTTAAAGGTAATATGCTAAATAATCAATTTTTTTTAATACGTTACTTATTTCTATTATATTTTTTACATTTTTTTGCTGCATTTTCTTTTCATCCACACGGTACAAAGTATTAAAAATTAAATAATAGTTTGACATGTTTTCCTATGTTGGCCACCAGAGGAAGCACTTCCCAGAATTACAGCAAGGTGAATCAGGCAAAGCAGCCTACAGCTAATGTAAATGTGGGAGGGAGACTCACCCCCCCCCCCTCCCTATTTTTGGCTAGAAGCCAGGAAAAGGTGTCTTCAAATTACTAAGCAGTGTCCAAGTACCATTTTGGGAGTGTTTTTGGCAGAAGCTACAGGACACACCAAAAGTCTAAGAATGATGAAAGTCAAGAGGGAAGACCCTGTGGTGAATGACTTTTCAGTTGACAGATTCACACAGCGTGTATTTGACTCGGTTTTTTACGCATTTTACATGCCGAAAAGTGCATCAAACGCTTGATTAAGCTCCCCATTTACGTCAATGGGAAAGCACAGCGTTAGTACATACAACACAATTTTCTATGCAAGCATTTTTTTAAAACGCGTTGCAGAAAAAAAAGAAGCGTTTTGTCAATTCTTTGGCATGTAAAGAGCGCCAATTGTTCCCATAGTCAATGGGACTCCTAATTACGCGAAATGCGTAAAAAAACACGTGAAAAACATGGGAAAAAAGCCTATATTTTAAAAGGCGCTTCACAAGAAATGCTTGCGTATTTTACATGTCTTTTTGTTTTTTTGAGCGGCGTGTGACCATGCCCTAAGGGAGTTATTTTTCATTGGCCTGTAGTTTCTATTGCGGTGCAGAGAGAAGACAGAAGTCGCTGTAGGTAGATTTTTATTTTTTATTTTACAAATTTTTATTTTTTATTTTTCAGGTTCTGCTCGACTGTTTGGACTATGTCGTAGATACGTTGGACTACTTCGATAATCTACGTTTTAAAAAAATAATAAAACTGTTTTTGGCCCTTCCCAGCCTAATAATACCTGCCTGCGGTCGCCCCAGTGTCCGACCATCACTACAGGTCGATTCCCCTGGTGGGCAGTGGGTACCTGGGTAATAATGGGGGACTTAGTGCTAGCTTTTTTACTGGCTAACACTAAGCCCTGCCTTAGTAATGGATGTCGTCAAACAGACATTGCCATTACTAAGGTGCTAATACAGTATTAAAAAAAACACAGACATAAAATCTCCCTCACACAATCCTGTTTCACCATTTTATTTTAAAGAAAAAAAAAGTAGATTATCGAAGTAGTCCAATGAATCTACGACGAAGTCCAATTGGTCCAGTGGAACCTGCAAAACAAAAAAAATAAAAGTTAGTAATATGCCGCTGCTTCTTCATTCCTTGCTTCTACTGTGAATCGCCATGTAGTTACACGGCGGTTCACAGAAGGAGCAAGGAACGACGGAGCAGCGGGGCTCGCTGCTGATCCATTAAAACAGCCGCCAATCAGCTGTTTTGAAGGAACAGCGGCGAGCATAGCTGGTTCCATCGAGCAGAGGCGAGCACCGCTACTCCTTCAAGCGCTGCCCCAACCAATACACACACTAACCCCCCCAAATATACAACCACGCCACACACGCACACACCTTACCTGCAAGTTTGGGGGAATTTGTGTGGGGGGGGGCGCTCGGCGGAGGAGCGGTGCTCGCCGCTGATCTTTCAAAACGCTTGTGTGCCGCTGATCCTTCAAAACAGCTGAAAAGCAGCTCTGAAGGATAAGCGTCGCTCGTGTGCCGCTGGTCCTTCATAGCTGTTTTGAAAGAATAGCGGTGAGCACCGCTGCTCCGTCAAGCGCCCCCCCCCCACACACATACACAGACCCCTCCAAACATTGAACCGCGCCACATGCAGACACCAACACAAAACCCCCCCGCGCGCCCACAGACATAGCCACATCATAGCCGCCAATCAGCTGTTTTGAAGGAACAGCGGCAAGGACCGCTGCTCTGTCGATCGCCCCCCTCACACAAACCCCCCAAACATGCAACCGCACCACACACAGATCCCCCCCACACACACACCTTACCTGCATGTTTGGGGGGGTTTATGTGTGTGTGTGGGGGGCGCTCGACCGAGCAGCGGTGCTCGCCGCTCATCCTTCAAAACAGCTGAAGAGCGGCTGTGAAGGACAAGCGGCACTCGTGTGCCACTGATGATTCATAGCCGCTAATCAGCTGTTTTGAAGGAACAGCGGCGAGCACTGCTGCTCCGTCAAGTACACCCCCAAACACATACACAAACCCCACCCAAACATTGAACCGCGCCACACAGAGACACCCACACAACACCCCCCCGCCGCGCGCACAGACACATACCTTACCTGCAGCCGGTCTTATCCAAAATGGTGCTGGCTTTCCCCCTACAAACCAGCTTCTATGCTGGGTCGCTCTGAATTGCGCATGCGCAGTACAGAGCGAGACGGCAGAAGCACTGGATGTAACGAACGGGTCCCGTTCGTTATGTCCTATGCCCTGTATCTGCCATATTCCATCTGTGTATGTGTCGATAAGAAACACTTACACAGATGAAATAAAACATGGCAGCCCCAGTAGAGTAAAAAAGTGTTAAGAAAAAAAACATTACCAATACGCCTTTTCACGGCGGTCACTAAGGGGCCTTAGGCTAGGCCGCCACCTTTTCACGGTCGGCCCAGTCTAACCCCTACACGGGTGTCTCGTGCAGGCTGGAGCCAGGGCTCGTCTGTCTGATGACAGCTGGACTCCTGCTCCAACAACCGCGATCGAAGTTTACTTAGATCGCGGCTGTTTAACCTGTTAAATGCCGCGGGCAATAGCGACCACAGCATTTAACTTGTTTACAGAGGGAGAGAGTTTCCTCTCTCACCCATCGGCGGCCCGTAAATGCAATCGCGGGCTTCCGATGGGGTGTCATGGCAGCCGGGGGCCTGATAAAAGCCCCTCAGGTCTGCCCTGGGCATATAAAACCACTTTTTATGGAAAAATGGTTTTATTTATTTTTTTACTGTCATTTTTATTGATAATTTATATTTCACATTACTTACTTATTTTTTTAGTCCCACTAGGGGACATTACTATGCGATCTTCAGATCGCTGCTATAATGCTTTGGTATACTTAGTATAATAAAGCATTATAGCCTGTCAGTGTAAGGGTATGTTCACACACACTAATTACGGACGTAATTCGGGCGTTTTTGCTCCGAATTACGTCCGCAAAAATGCTCCTCTATAGCGTTGACAAACATCTGCCCATTGAAAGCAATGGGCTGACGTTTGTCTGTTCACACGAGGCGTATATTTACGCGCCGCTGTCCAAAGACGGCGCGTAAATAGACGCCCGCGTCAAAGAAGTGACCTGTCACTTCTTGGGGCGTAATTGGAGCCGTTATTCATTGACTCCAATGAAAATCTGCGCCAATTACGTCCGTAATGGACGCGGCGTTCAAGCGCCTGCACATGCCGTTACGGCTGAAATTACGGGGATGTTTTCTCCTGAAAACATCCCCGTAATTTAAGCCGTTACGGACGCTGCCGTGTGCACATACCCTTAGGGTATGTGCACACGGTAGCAGGCTTTTACGTCTGAAATGACAGACTGTTTTCAGGAGAAAACAGCTGCCTCGTTTCAGACGTAATTGCTCCTCCTCGCATTTTGCGAGGCTTCTCTGACAGCCGTAAATTTTGAGCTGTGCTTCATTGAGTTCAATGAAGAACTGCTCAAATTACGTCTGAAAGAAGTGTCCTGCACTTCTTTTGACGAGGCTGTATTTTTACGCGTCGTCGTTTGACAGCTGTCACACGACGATGCGTAAATGACAGGTTGTCTGCACAGTACGTCGGCAAACCCATTCAAATGAATGGCCAGATGTTTGCCGACGTATTGTAGCCCTATTTTCACACCTAAAACGAGGCATAATACGCCTCGTTTACGTCTGAAAATAGGTTGTGTGAACGCAGCCTAATACTGACAGGCAATGTATTAGGACGTGCCTCTGGCGCGTACTGATAGGCATATGCCTATCAGTATGCGCCAGAGGCACGTCCTAATACATTGCCTGTCAGTCTTAGGCCTCATTTACACGAACGTGATATACGTCCGTGCGACTCGCGTGCTTTTCACGCGGGTCGCACGGACCTATACAAGTCTATGGGGGCATGCAGACAGTCCGTGAGTTTTGCTCAGCATGAGTGCGCTGAAAAAAACTCACGACATGTTCTAAAAATCTGCGTTTTTCGCGCATCACGCACCCATTGAAGTCAATGGGTGCGTGAAAACCACGAAGGTCGCACGGAAGCACTTCCGTGCGAACTGCGTGATTCGCGCAAGAGCTGTCAAACTGAATGTAAACAGAAAAGCACCACGTGCTTTTCTGTTTACAAACATCCGAACGGAGTGTCTTAGAGATGACCAAACCGAACTTCACCGGGTTCGGCCGAACTCGTTTTGACCGAACCCGGCAGGAGACAGTCACTGTCCAGGGTGCTGAAAGAGTTAAACTGTTTCAGCACCCTAGACAGTGACTTCCGATCCCAATATACGTGAACGTGTAAAAAAAAAAAAGTTCTGACTTACCGATAACTCCCGGCTTTTTCCTCCAGTCTGACCTCCCGGGATGACAATTCAGTCCAAGTGACAGCTGCAGCCAATCACAAGCCAAGCACAGGCTGCAGCGGTCACATGGACTGCCGCGTCATCCAGGGAGGTGGGGCCAGATGTGAAGAGAGGCGCGTCACCAAGGACGCGTCACCAAGGCAACGGCCGGGAAGTTCTCGGTAAGTACGAACCTCTTTTTTTTTAAACAGGTTACTCGATATGGTGATCGGAATTCACTGTCGAGGGTGCTGAAAGAGTTACTGCCGATCAGTTAACTCTTTCAGCACCCTGGACAGTGACTGACGTCGACTAGCCACATCTCTATGATGGCGGCTGCGCGAAAATCACGCAGCCGCGCATCATACACTGATGACACACGGAGCTGTCAAGTGCCTTTTGCGCACGCCAAACGCTGCGTTTTTTTGCGTGCGCAAAACGCACACGCTCGTGTAAATGAGGCCTTACACTGACAGGCAATAATGCTTTACTATACTAAGTGTACCAAAGCATTATAGCAGCGATCTGAAGATCGCATAGTAATGTCCCCTAGTGGGACTAAAAAAATAAGTAAGTAATGTGAAATATAAATTATCAATAAAAATGACAGTAAAAAAATAAATCCATTTTTCCATAAAAAGTGGTTTTATTTGGTAAAAGTGTAAAAAATAAATAAAAGTACACATATATGGTATCGCCGTGACCGTCATGACCCAAACAATAAAGTTAATATGTAATTTAAACCGCAAGGTGAACACCGTAAAAATAATTAAAAAAACAATGGCAAAATTGCTATTTTTTTCCATTGCCCCCCAAAAAAGTCATAATGAATGTTAATCAATAAGTCCCATGTACCCCAAAAGAGTACCAATCAAAACTAAGTCTCGTCCCGCAAAAAACAAGCCCAAAAAAATTACTACATTGATGGAAAAATAAAAAAATTACGTCTCTTGGAAAGCGACGATGTAAAAACACATTTTAGTTCAAAAGTGTTTTTATTGTGCAAAAGTCGTACAACATAAAAAAAACCTATACATATGTGGTATCTTCGTAATCATACTGACCCATAGAATAAATGTGTTATTTATGCCGCACAGTGAACGGCATCAATTTAAAATGCATAGAACAATGGTGTAATTTCAGGATTTTCTTCTATGCCCCACCCCCCCCCCCAAATAAAAGTTCATCAAAAACTTATATGTACCCCAAAATGGTGTCATTAAAAAAGTACAACTAATCCCGCAAAAAACGAGTCCTCATACAGCTATGTCAACGGAAAAAAAAAAATGTTATAGCTCTTTGAATGCGACTATAGAAAAATGAAAAAAATAACTTGGTCATTAGGGCCTAAAATAGGCTGGTCACTAAGGGGTTAATCTGCGTACCACTGAGGTTATTATATTTTTGCACTTGTGTAAGGGGGTCGAACACTGTACTTCCCCTTACGTAAAAGAACTGAGTTTATGCTTTTTATTAAGTCTGTTCTATTGTCTATTTGTTTTGCTGTGTATGTATTAAGTGTGTATCAGCTGTAATAATTTACTTTGGCCACTAGATGGCTCCATCCTGGCAGGAAGAGATAGAAAGCAGGAAGGAGGAAGTGACGTGGAGTGCAGTGTGAGTGGAGAAAGACTGAGAGGGGCTGCTCAGAGTGTGTGAGCGAGGAGGCCCAAACACTGACACCTTGGAGTAAGCGGGTGAGCTGCAATATACACACGTGGCAAGGGCTCGAGTGAGGGACCTGAAAACCCTGAGTACTGAGCGGTGCTGTACAACTAGGTCCGTGTAATAACATGGGGATTCAAGCCAGTTTATGGAACACATGGAGCAGTGAGCAGTAAAGACTTGTCCTCCCCTTTGATAGCCAAAGACTGGTCTGAGGACACGAGTAAAGTAAGTGACCACAATAGATGGCCGCCCGGATCACAGATAAGGGTGTGTGTGCAGTGTCTAGATATGCCAGGTGGGCTGGGAGCCACCAAGGACTGTGAATACCCAGATTGCTAAGCAAGGCATAAGCCACGGAGTACTGCTCGAACTGTATGCCAGACGGGGCGGGAGCCGTCAAGGGCTGTAATCAGCTGGATTGCCAAGCGGGGCGGGAGCCGCTGAATAGGCCTAAGTGCTAGATATGCCAAGCGGGGCGGGAGCCGCTGAATAGGCCTAAGTGCTGGATTGCCAAGCGGGGCGGGAGCCGTTGAATAGGCCTCAGTGCTAGATTGCCAAGCGGGGCGGGAGCCGCTGAATAGGCCTAAGTGCCGGATTGCCAAGCGGGGCGGGAGCCGCTGAATAGGCCTCAGTGCTGGATTGCCAAGCGGGGCGGGAGCCGCTGAATAGGCCTAAGTGCTAGATTGCCAAGCGGGGCGGGAGCCGCTGAATAGGCCTCAGTGCTGGATTGCCAAGCGGGGCGGGAGCCGCTGAATTGATATAAATGCTGGATTTCCATGCGGGGCACAAGCCGTCAAGGGCTGGTAATGACCAGGTTGTCAGCAAATGGATATAGTTGCATTTATTAAGAGACTGTGTTATTGCATTTATAACGTTCAAGAATTCTGCCTCTCCAAGAGAGTTTATGTCCAGTAAAGTGTGAACATTGAATCAACTGTGTCTGCTACATTATTGTACCTGTATAAAGGGGGCCTGCAATTTCTCCTGGTGTGGACTATTTAGTTGCAAACCAGACTTGATAAATTAGCCACTGTGGCCCCCCATGCACCCTCTAACACTTGGCATAGTCGGCAGGATGAGTCTCCATGGGTCAACCCCTGCATCTGCATCATCCATGAGTGTACCCACAGTCCCTGTGACAGTGTTCCTGAAATTTGCCGAAAATGTTGTGGGCTGGCTAGAAGAACTTGCAGCAGAGATTGCCCAGCTAAAAGAGGAAAGTACAAGAAGTGGAGGTTGCGTCCATGACCCCAGAGAGGAAATAGTCAGCCCTCGTAGTGGCTGGAGAAGTGGTCAGCTTGGACATTTTGACAAAAGGTGTCAGTCTCTAAAAGGCCACAGAAAACATGTTGCTCCAATTGAACAAAAAGACCTTGCTGTGGGGCTAGAAGCACAGACTTTTGCTCAAGGCTCCGTGCCAGTTACAGGAGCACCTGCCAGGCACTGCTTGAGGGGACAAACTGGTCGGCAGGCAAGCTCAAAGGACGGTCAGGCATTGGAAGAAGTGCAAGCTGTCCGTGTGCAAGGGGCAGTAAAGTGGTTCAATGCTCACAGGGGATATGGATTCATAAGCCGGAGCATCACTGATAAAGATGTATTTGTCCACCGAACGGCTCTGAAGCAAAGCGGTATGACCAAATGCCCTGGCAGTCTCGTAGAGGGAGAGACGGTAGAGTTTGTGCTAGTCGAAGGAGAAAAGGGTGACTTTGCTATTGATGTTACTGTTCCAGGAAGGGCCCCAGTTAAAGTGAACAGGTTTGACTCTCACCAGAAACGTACACGTCTGTATTCCTATAAGCCAAAGAAAGTAGCTACTGCAGACAGGTTGAGGGCCAAAAGTTATGCAGTATTCGGCAAGTCCAGTCAACAGATGACTCACTCAGAACTTCCTTTACAAGTACAGTCAGAAACCGACAAGCCCAGTCTGGTGGGGGTCAGCAGAAGACCTTCCCATCAGGTACCAACATCAGCACTGAAAGATGGTTCTGTGTGTGGCAAGGCAAAGCAGTGCCATCAACTCAAGGGCTCTGGTCTTGGCTTCTGTGTCCAGTACAGAGAGGGGCATGACCGGCCTTTAGCAATTGCTTCTCAGTTGGTGGAGCCCATAAAGGAAGCTGAAGTGGAGTCAGGTCCACAGAGATGGGAGATGGTTGTCCCAGCATCCGTGGCAGAAGGACTGAATGCCTGGTGGACAAGAACTGTGTGTGCAGGGGACTGCACTCGTGAACCCCGGGGAATATGTAAGGGGGTCAAACACTGTACTTCCCCTTACGTAAAAGAACTGAGTTTATGCTTTTTATTAAGTCTGTTCTATTGTCTATTTGTTTTGCTGTGTATGTATTAAGTGTGAATCAGCTGTAATAATTTACTTTGGCCACTAGATGGCTCCATCCTGGCAGGAAGAGATAGAAAGCAGGAAGGAGGAAGTGACGTGGAGTGCAGTGTGAGTGGAGAAAGACTGAGAGGGGCTGCTCAGAGTGTGTGAGCGAGGAGGCCCAAACACTGACACCTTGGAGTAAGCGGGTGAGCTGCAATATACACACGTGGCAAGGGCTCGAGTGAGGGACCTGAAAACCCTGAGTACTGAGCGGTGCTGTACAACTAGGTCCGTGTAATAACATAAGGATTCAAGCCAGTTTATGGAACACATGGAGCAGTGAGCAGTAAAGACTTGTCCTCCCCTTTGATAGCCAAAGACTGGTCTGAGGACACGAGTAAAGTAAGTGACCACAATAGATGGCCGCCCGGATCACAGATAAGGGTGTGTGTGCAGTGTCTAGATATGCCAGGTGGGCCGGGAGCCACCAAGGACTGTGAATACCCACATTGCTAAGCAAGGCATAAGCCACGGAGTACTGCTCGAACTGTATGCCAGACGGGGCGGGAGCCGTCAAGGGCTGTAATCAGCCGGATTGCCAAGCGGGGCGGGAGCCGCTGAATAGGCATCAGTGCTAGATTGCCAAGCGGGGCGGGAGCCGCTGAATAGGCCTAAGTGCTGGATTGCCAAGCGGGGCGGGAGCCGCTGAATAGGCCTCAGTGCTGGATTGCCAAGCGGGGCGGGAGCCGCTGAATAGGCCTAAGTGCTAGATTGCCAAGCGGGGCGGGAGCCGCTGAATAGGCCTCAGTGCTGGATTGCCAAGCGGGGCGGGAGCCACTGAATTGATATAAATGCTGGATTGCCATGCGGGGCACAAGCCGTCAAGGGCTGGTAATGACCAGGTTGTCAGCCAATGGATATAGTTGCATTTATTAAGAGACTGTGTTATTGCATTTGTAACGTTCAAGAATTCTGCCTCTCCAAGAGAGTTTATGTCCAGTAAAGTGTGAACATTGAATCAACTGTGTCTGCTACATTATTGTACCTGTATAAAGGGGGCCTGCAATTTCTCCTGGTGTGGACTATTTAGTTGCAAACCAGACTTGATAAATTAGCCACTGTGGCCCCCCATGCACCCTCTAACACTTGTACCATTGTTTTGATATGTGGTCGTAATAAATTACCTTTAAAAAAAAAACAATAACTAAAATAATCATTTCATTTTCCCCAAACTTTCAGAGGCATATTCATGCTGAAAAACTTAATTATACATAAAAAACAAAACAAAAAAACCCCAGCTGCAAATGTTATAAAACAAAAAAAGAATCAGTACTCACCGCTTCTTGCCCCGACTATCTAGTGCTGACGCCCCAGCGGTCCTCTCGGCTTTGTTTACAATCCACTAGCACGTGACCGCTGCAGCCAATCATTAGCAACCACGTCCTGTACTCCTGGCATCACTGCTCAGCAATAGAAGCCATGATGCTAGGACTACTGAGCCATTTGTTTGGCTGCAGCTTTATAACATTTGCAGCTGTGTGTTTGTTTTTATTTTTTAAATGTACAAGTTGGTTAACCCCTTGGCGACGTGTTACATACTATCTTTGTGCTCCTCCGGTTATACTGACATTATATAGAAAAACTATTATAGTGCAGGAGTTTGCACAATAATCGTTCTTCTATAGTCCATGCTGTCGACTTCTCTTAACTTTGCATTAGGAGACTGAGTGTCCTTATATCCATGGCTCCCGTATCCAGAACAGTCGCCAGCGCTGTAGGATTACATTACATTCTACAGCGCTGGCGGCTGTTCTGGATACGAGAGCTATGGACATGAGCAGGACAATCGGTCTCCTTATGCAGAGTTATGAGCAGTCGACAGCATGGACTATAGACAGTCTGCTGTATTTAGAAACAGAATCGCTAATACAAGTCATTTAGAAAAACGATTATTGTGCACGTTCCCGCACTATAATAGTTTTTCCATATTATGTCATTATAATTGGGAGCCAGTGAAAACCACAATATGCTGCAAAACATAATCTGCTATTCCGCCGCTAAAAGTACAACTCTGAAAGAGAACAACCGTTTTTCTTGCTCTCTTTTTCTAGCCATTTGGAGAGTTTAATCGAACCCACAAATGTAATGCTCCAGATTCTCAACTAGCTCAAAGGAAGGTCAGTTTTATAGCTCCTCTAAACAGCAAAACTGTTTACAGCGGTGCTAACATAATTGCACAAGGGTTTTCAAGTGTTTTCTAATCATCCATTAGCCTTCTAACACAGTTAGCAAACACAATGTACCATTAGAACACTGGAGTGGTGGTTGCTGGAAATGGGCCTCTATACACCTATGTAGATATTGCATTAAAAACCAGACGTTTGCAGCTAGAATAGTCATTTAGCACATTAACAATGTATAGAGTGTATTTCAGATTAGTTTAATGTTATCTTCATTGAAATAAGCTGTGCTTTTCTTTAAAAAATAAGGACATTTCTAAGTGACCCTAAACTTTTGAACAATAGTGTGTGTGTGTGTGTGTGTGTGTATATGTATGTATATATATATATATATATATATATATATATATATATATTGTAGCAGTGCAGCTACTGGACAGGGCAGAAACTCAGGTTTTAAGCAACCAGGGAGCATGTACAGCAGAGAGGGTTTTCTCTGCTGGTGCTTGGGCTGTCTGATGAGCCTAGTTATTCTCCACCTGAGACGGCTCTTTATATCAGGTGTGTGCTGTCCACACAGGGCTCTCAGTCTGGGGAAGACAGGCATGCTAGCCTGTGAGAGTCACCACCGTGTGAGGTAAAACTGAAGGTTTTGAGGTGCTGGGCACAAGGCTCAGTGTCACATAGTGAGGGACACTGAATGTATTAGTTAGAGGCTGGACGGCCTAGGGTTTATTTTATATGTTTATTGTTGTACCACTGACTGCTGTTCTGAAGACAATAAAGCTAGCTGCGGCTGGTTTAAACCTTTTTGGAGTGAACTTTCTATGTGTGACAACCATCTCGCCCGGGAGATGGCGATCCCATGAGCTAAGTGGTCCCCAAGTTGTCACAATATATATATATATATATATATATATATATATATATATGAGACAACATCTATAGCACTACGACCCTACAGCTATGGATAGGATTAGATACAATGGCTCAGCAGACAGTATCACACATGATAGGATTAGATATAGGACTGAGCTCACTGACGTTGCATCTCCAGCGCTGGACCAGGAAATTTAAGATAATAATTGCTTTGCTTTTTTATGTGTTACTAATTTATTTTTATTTAGGTTGTTGGACTACTTCGGATTCAAGTACTACGTCACTGAAGGATTTTTTTTTTTTATTCTCAATAATGGTTTGTGTGGTGTTTTTTTATTTTTTTTTATTTCAATAAAATATTTTTTCTATGTCCTATTTTTTTAAACTTTATTACTACCAACTTACTAATGGCCGCTGGCTGATTGACAGCGTCCATAACAAGGTGGGGTTTAATGTTAGCCGTGCAGAGGCCAACACTAACCCCCATTATTACCCCGATACCGTCTGCCACCAGGTGTGCCGGAAAGAGCCGAGTACGATCCAGCACCCGACCATCTGAAGCGGCGGTCAGGCGCTGGGCCGGCAGCAGGCTCGTATTATTAGGCTGGGAAAGGCCAACCACAGTGGTTCTTCACACCCTGGTAATGCTAGCTTGCTGCTGCTGTGTTGTATCTGGCTGGTTATGAAATACGGGCGGGCCCCCCCATTTTTCATACCCAGTCATATACAACACAGCAGCAGCAGGCTAGCATTACCAGGGTGGGAAGGACCACTGTTGTTGGTCTTTCCCAGCCTAATAATACCAGCCAGCAGCCGCCCCAGTGCCCGATCACCACTACAGATGGTTAGGTACTGGATCATACCCGACTCTTCCCGATACCCCTGGTGCCAGTGGGTACCCTGGAAATAATGGGGTTTAGTTTTATCCTCTGCTAACACGAAGCCCCTCCTTAGTAATTAACGCTGTCAATCAGCCAGCGGCCATTACTAAAGAGGTAGAAATAACGTTTTAAAAAAATACAGACATAGAAAAAATACGCGCGACCATTTTATTTAGAATAAAAAAAGCCGTTATCAAAGTAGTCCTCGAATCAGACGTAGTCCAACAACCGAATCTGTAAAAAAATCACAAACACAAAAAAAAGATTAGTAACACATGTGGTGGGCTTAGATACAGGGCCCATATGTGATACGGTCTGTTGGACCATGTACCTAAGCCTACCATGTGGTAGGCTTAGATACAGGACCCCAGCAGACAGTAATGTTTCACTTACCCTTCTCTTCGGCTCTGGGCGCAGCAAAGGTCCTGACGCCATCCAGCGCCGCGACATTGTGCGCCGTGCACAGCGCATAACGACGTCAAGATTCGAAAAAGACATCCAGACCAAAGCTGCGTTCGGGAACGAGGAGGGTAAGTATATTGTTACTATACGAACAGGGGCCCGTGTAGTTTATTACATAGGCCCCGGTTACTATAGTAATTTATAATAGACATGGCGCCTTGGGCAACGGGCTTCGGCGAAGTGCCGGACTGGGACTGAAATTCAGCCCTTGCATTTGATAGAACACAGGCCCACTTGCGATGTGGTGAATGTGAAATATGTTTGTCAGCGTGTAGGTTATGAGAAGGTTTGGATTGACTTGTCTGGGACTGAGCTGCTCTGAGATGTAATACCAGGTACAGCTGCTACTATACTAAAACTACAGATCTGTGCCTGATAAACAATGAAGGCACCTTCAAACAGCTGATCGGCAGGGGTGCCAAGAGTCAGACCCCCACCGATCTGATATTGATGACCTATCATAAGAACAGGCCATCAATTTTAAAGTCCTGGATAACCCCTTAAAAAACCAGAGTAATTTATTAAAACATAAATGATAAATTAATGCATGTAAACCACACTTTCATCAAATTTGAGCAAGTGTTTGCTCAATTCTTCCATTGCTTGTGTCTGAAGCCCATTATCTCTTATGTCGGGAAAATTCCTAGGAGTTCTCCAGTCATGTAAAATAGACATAAAACATTGTATTGCCAATTCTACGGATGGAGCTGCAAACATGCAAGGACAATATAGAGGGTTTTCTGCGTGGTTGTCAGCAGAGTCACCAGGCCAAATACATGAATGGTGCTATGCTCATATACTGAATTTAGAGCTCGCAGCTACCACAAAGGTGGTGATTCCAAGTGCATCACTATTTAATTTAATGAATGATGTAGCTGTAATTATTCGGGAGTCCTATCAATGCATAAATACATGGATAAATGTCAGTCAGGACCCTCACCATCTGAGTGTATCAATAATGCAGTCAATTCAGAAGGCGATGTGCAGAGAACTGCATCACTGACTTCTAGCGTGTCCAGGAGTGCTGTAAGCCCCAAAGCATATATCCTCCACCACACAAAAAAAAATTATCTATATACATTATTAAATCATACCATTATACCAGATGAAATATTACCTACATACTGTTACTGAATAATACCGCCACAACATAAGCATATAGTGACTGACTAATAACCCCATACTGTTACTGAACACAACTCACTATAATAAGACCAATATTACCAATACATTATAAGGTCCAAATAATACCGCCACACCATAACAACATAGTGACTAAATAATACCGCCACACCATAACCACATAGTGAATGAATATCACCACCATACTGTTACTGTATAATACCGCCACATTATGACCATAAAGTGACTGAATAATACCCCTATACTGTTACTGAATAATACCGCCACACCATAACCACATAGTGACTGAATAATACCCCCATACTGTTACTGAATAATAACACCACATTATGACCATAAAGTGACTGAATAATACCCCTATACTGTTACTGAATATTACCACCACACCATAACCACAGTGACTGAATAACACCCCCATACTGTTACTGAATAATCCCACCACACCATAACCACATAGTGACTGAATAATACCCCCATACTGCTACTGAATTAGGGATGTCCCGATACCAGGATTTGGACTTCGATACCGATACTTTGTGTAGTATTGCGATTTCGATACCAAAACGATACTTTTCCAACAGTAATAAAAAAAAAAAAGGTCTTCCATTTTGTGATGTGAGGCGCGAGGTGTGATGAATTTTGAATGTGCCTCACATTGAGGGCTTATTTACACGAACGTGTAATACGTCCGTGATTTTCACGCGTGTCGCGCGGACTTATGCAAGTCTATGAGGCAGTGCAGACTGTCAGTGATTTTTGAGCAGCGTGAGTCCGCTGCGTAAAACTCAAGACAGTTCCTATACTTCTGCGTTTTTCGCACATCACGCACCCATTGAAGTCAATGGCTGCGTGAAAATCACGCGCACCACATGGAAGCACTTCCGTGGGACGCGCGTAATTCGCGCAACAGCAGTCAAAAGTATGTTTGCAAACAGAAAAGCACCACGTGCTTTTCTGTTTACAAACATCCAAACGGAGTGTCATAATGATGGAGGCTGCGCGAAAATCACGCAGCCGCACATCCTATCTGATGACAGACGGAGCTGTTAAGTGCCTTTTGCACACGCAAAACGCAGCGTTTTTTGCATGCGCAAAAACACACCCGCTCGTGTAAATCCGCCCTAATAGTTATTAATCCCATTATGTTTCTGTCATAATGGGTTAATATGTAAGGTACATGGGGTTAATTACTATTAGTGAGGCACATGGTGGTTAAATTCATCACATCTCGTGCCTCACAATAATAAGTGAAAGAAAGCAGTTTTTATTTGATTTTTTTACAGCGTACACATTATAAATGACGCAAAAAATTTGTTGTGCAGGTTATTACGGCCGCGCCAATACCGAATGTGTATGTTTTATGTATTGAGACTTATTTTAATGTTTATTGTAAAAAAAAGGTGTATGTGTATTTTTTTTAATTTAACATTACTTTGTTCTTAATTTATTTTTCAACTTTAATATACTGCCATATCTCTATATGCCAGTATTAGCCTGTGTACTTACAGTCAGGGGCGTAGCTAGGGGGGGGCAAGCGGGGCATGTGCCCCGGGCGCAGTACAGAGGGGGGCGCCAGCGCCACCTCCTCCTGCACTATAATTGTACCTGTGTCGCAAGGACACAGGTACAATTAGAAGCAATGAATGACCGGGCACGTTCCGTGCCCGGCCATTCAGCGCCTCTCCACGATTGAAGCGACTGGTACCTTTTGTACCAGTGACGCTTCCGTCGATGAAAGGCGCTGACTGACTGTCAGGGAAAGTCATCCTGCCCAGCCAATCAGCGCCTTTCATAGACGCTGTGTTCAACCCCCTGGAGACCTGCGCAGAAGAGAGCAGGTCTCCATGGCTGCCGGACCGCGTGGGAGAGGGAATAAGCTGAGTATGAATTAAAAAAAAATATATTGTAATAGAAGTGTGGCTGTATCTGCGGGGGGTCTTTGTCTACACGGGGGGGGGGGGGGAGGTTTGTCTACATGGGGGACTTTATCTACGGGGGGTGTCTATCTACAGGGGGACTATATCTGCTGGGCTATATACAGGGGGACTATATCTACAGGGGGGCTATATACAGGGGGGCTATATCTACAGGGCTGGGCTATATACAGGGGGAGGAAAAGAAAAAACAAAAAAACCTGGTAAAAAAGGCACTCGGCTCAATAAAGTCGCAATTTAATTATCAAAAGTTTATTAATATATATTTAAAATTATGCAATCTTGCACAAAAACCTACAAACAGACATCACAAACCCGGCCGGGTAATGAATGGCAAAAAAAACAGTTTTAAGAAAAATTCTCATTTAGCATGGCCATATAACAAATAGTATCAAGTAATAAGTTACTTCAATACAGGCCACACAAGTGGATGAATCAGATACAATGTAGTAAGTGGAGGCAACATACTAACCAAGGTAATTTACAAATGACATAACATCCATGGATATAAGCGATCCTGCTGATCAGATAGCAGTATACAGATGTGCTTACTAGCAAGGATATACATGCAATGAACCCATAGAGCACATGAATAGATGCAAGAGTATATACTTATCAGTAGGTAGTATATGTGGAAGTCCATAGGGTTCTCTACAGATGAAAACGACCAGGTCACTCCATGAGAAGATAAAGCTCTGGTGTCTCCTCAAAGCTCCAGTGTAAAGTAACTGCAGGCAGCAGATAGAGATCAGTCCACTCCGTGCCGTTCCTCTGTAACCTCCGCCTACAGGGGGACTATATCTGCTGGGCTATATACAGGGGGACTATATCTACAGGGGGACTATATCTACAGGGGGGCTATATACAGGGGGACTATATCTACAGGGGGGCTATATACTGGAGTGGGCTGTCTATAGAGCACCATATACAGGGGTGGGCTATATAGTATATAGCCCCCTGTAGATATAGCCCACCCCTGTATATGGTGCTCCATAGATAGCCCACCCCAGTATATAGCCCCCCTGTAGATATAGCCCCCTGTAGATATATTCCCCCTGTAGATATATTCCCCCTGTATATAGCCCACCCCTGTATATAGCCCACCCCTGTAGATATAGCCCCCCTGTGTATAGCCCACCCCTGTATATAGCCCCCCTCTGTAGATATAGCCCCCCTGTGTATAGCCCACCCCTGTAGATATAGCCCCCCTGTGTATATCCCAGCCCTGTGTATAGGCCAGCCCTGTAGATATAGCCCAGCCCTGTAGATATGGTCCCCCTGTAGATATGGTCCCCCTGTAGATATGGTCCCCCTGTAGATAGCCCACCCCTGTATATAGTATCCCACAAATAGCTTCCCCTATAGTGCTCCACAGAAAGCCCACCCCTGTATATAGCCCCCTTGTACATATAGTCCACCCCTGTATATAGTGCTCCACAGATAGCCCACCCCTGTATATACTATATACAAGGGTGGGCTATCTGTGGAGCACTATATACAGGGGTGGACTATCTAGTGGAGCACTATATACAGGGGTGGACTATATGTACAAGGGGGGCTATATACAGGGGTGGGCTATCTGTGAAACACTATATACAGGGGTGGACTATATGTGGAGCACTATATACAGGGGTGGGCTATATCTACAGGGGGCTATATACAGGGGTGGGCTATCTGTAGAGCACTATAGGGGGAGTTATTTGTGGGACACTATATACAGGAGTGGTCTATATGGGGGCACTATCTACAGGGGCTCTATGGCAGGCACTATCTACAGGGGGCTCTATGGCAGGCACTATCTACAGGGGGCACAGTGTGTGTGTGTGTGGGACACAGTGTATGGTGCTATTATAATTAGAGGTGCAGTATTTGGCGCTATTATATTTAGGGGCGTAGTGTGTGGTATAATGATAACTTTATATTTATTTATAGGTGCAGAAATGTTGGAAAAGTGAGAAGCTGAAGACATGTGAGCGGCAAACTGCAGAAATGGACCGGGAGAAGTCATCATAGAGGTCTGGACCAAATGGAGAAAAAGAACTAGAATCTGAGACGTCACCGGTAAGTCACTTAATGTAAATGTTCACTCTGCCTCTAATCAGCACTGTAGTCACTGTATGATCTGCAGCGAGATGATGGGTGGTATGATTATGATAGGATTTATTTTTTGTGAAACGGCATCTCCCAACATATCTTTACCATTGTTCGGGCTATGCTGGGAGCTCTAGTTTTACGCCGTACAAACCTATACGGCAGGGGTTGCACTAAATTGAGCTGTATTTGTTCTGGGGCTGTATATATGTACCGAGCTTGGTTCTGGTGTTGTGTATAGAACCATATTGCTTGTGAAATGTACAAATAATTTTATGCTCGCGTTACATAAAAAGAAATGACACATCGATTGGTAGAGAAAACAAACACGGCGAGGGGGAAGGAGATGTCGGGAAAGAGGTTGGGGGGGGCGCCAAACTGAATCTTTGCCCCGGGTGCTGGAGAACCTAGCTATGCCTCTGCCTACAGTATGCCCTAACAACAGGAAATATGGTAAGACAGCCCTGAGGTCCTTCAATTGACCCTGGGCTGTCTGCCCATATATGGCGTGTCCCTCAATCGCGTCACTGGGATTCCTGTGACGCGATCCAAGGGGCATCCCCCTTCTCATTTTCCCCTGAATGCTGCAGTCCGCTTTGATTGCAGCATTAGGGGAATAACGGCGAAGATTAGAGGTTTGTCTGATCTTCCCCGTTATAGAGCGGGGCTGCGGCTGTGTAATACAGCCATTGCCCGCTCCTAACAGTAAGTGCGCGGTCAGGTCAGCCTGAGGTGATGCGGCCGGCGCTGCACTAATGAGCGGTGGTTCAAGCACTGAAGACAGAACATGGGGGTGTTTTGCAGTGCCGCTGCTCATTAGTGCAGTGCTGGCCGCATCGCATCATCCTGACGGCGCACACTTGCCAGGACTCAGGAGCAGGGCAATGGCTGTATTACACAGCCACTGCCCCGCTCTCATACATTCATGTGTTACAATGCTAAGCTGTGTGGCCGCACAGCTTAGTATCGAAATACATGAAATAACGGTATCGAACCGTTTGGGGATGCACAGTATCAATACAGTATCGAAGTTTCGATGCATCGTGCATCCCTATACTGAATAATACCCCCATACTATAACTGAATAATACCACCACACAGGGGCATAGCTAAAGGCTTGTGGGTCCCGATGCAAAGGTTCTTCTTGGGCCCCCCATCAAACTTCTCATGGCCAACGACCCGCAGCTTTCAGTTGCATCGCTGGGTCTCCTAAGTGACCCAACAATGCAGCACTAGCAGCCAGGGGCATCACTAAGGTATTGTAACGCCAGGGGAAATAGCCCCAATACATATACCCCCCCAAAAAAATGTGTGTATGTGTATATAGGAGACAGCATAACTATAGCACTACGACCCTATAGCTATGGATAGGATTAGATACCGTGGCTCAGCAGACAGTATCACACATGATAGGATTAGATATAAGGCCCAGCAGACCTCTGACATCAGACATCAGTTGACTGTGCTATTGGTTGCGTCAAAAACAACGGAACCCTGTCACAACGGTGACAAACGGAAACCTTTAGTAATGTTTCCGTCAACATGGAGATCAATGGCGAGGGAAACAAAAGCTGAGGTTTCAGTTTGACGTCCCGTTGAGGGGTTACCCGACGGAAACCTCCGACGGAAGGGCAGCGGTGATATGAACACAGCCTCCTTACACATATGGTAGGCTTAGATACGGGGCCCATGTGCAGGTGTGATACTGTTTGTTCGACCCTGTATCTAAGCCTAAGGTAGGCTTAGATACAGGGTCCAGCAGACAGTAATCTTATACAGCATAAGCTGGGGCCCTGTATCTAAGGCTACCACATGGTAGGCTTAAACGGGTTTGTCCAGACACTAAACATTGATGGCCTATCCTCAAGGATAGGCCGTCAATAGCTGATGGGTTTGGGTCAGACTCCCGGGACCCCGCCAATCAGCTGTTTTGAAGGGGGTGCAGTGCTTGTACGAGCGCTGCTTCCCCTTCATTTCCCTTAACGATTCACAGTGTGAGCAAGTGACATATCCGTGTTGGCGATTCACAGTGTGAGAAAGTGACCGGAATGAAGGGGAAGTAGCGCTCGTACGAGCACGGCACCCCCTTCAAAACAAATGATTGGCAGGGTCCCGGGAGTCAGACCCTTGACCTATCCCAGCAGAGTGGTATAGTACTTACCCTCCTCTCCAGCCGCAGCGGAGCTCCTGACTCCATCTAGTGTCGGGATGTTGTGCGCAGCGCACAGCGTTGTGAAGTCAAGCGCTGCGCACAGCGCTGTGACTTCAGGACCGCCGCTGCGCTCTGGAACCAGGAAGGTAAGTACTGTCAGTTACTATAGTAACGGGGGTCCGTCTAGTTTATTACATAGGCCCCAGTTACTATAGTAACTTTCGATGTGGTGCGGGGGCCTTGGGCCCCCCTTGCTTTGGGGCTCGGTCGCAATTGTGACCGCTGCGACCCCTATAGTTACGCCACTGCCACCACACCATAACCACAGAGTGACTGAATAATACCCCCATACTGTTACTGTATAAAAAACACTACACCGTGTTCCAAATTATTATGCACATTGGATTTAAGTGTCATAAACATTTAATTATTAGTTTTTTAATTAAACTCATGGATGGTATTGTGTATTAGGGCTCTTTGGATCATAGTAATCAATCTCAGACACCTGTGATAATTAGTTTGGCAGGTGTGCCCAATCAAAGGAAAACTACTTAAGAAGGACGTTCCACATTATTAAGCCGGCTACAGGTTTCAAGCAATATGGGAAAGAAAAAGGATCTCTCTGCTGCAGAAAAGCGTGAAATAGTGCAATACCTTGGACAAGGTATGAAAACATTGGATATTTCAAGAAAACTTAGGCGTGATCATCGTACTGTGAAAAGATTTGTGGCTCATTCAGAGCACAGATGGGTTTGTTCAGATAAAGGCATAATGAGGAAGGTTTCTGCCAGATAAACCAATAGGATTAGGAGAGCAGCTGCTAAAATGCCATTGCAAAGCAGCAAACAGGTATTTGAAGCCTCTGGAGTCCCGCGAACCTCAAGGTGTAGGATCCTTCAGAGGTTTGCAAGTGTGCATAAAGCTATTATTCGGCCACCCCTAAACAATGCTCACAAGCAGAAACGGTTGCAGTGGGTTCAGAGATACATGAAGACTAATTTTCAAACCGTGTTGTTTACTGATGAGTGTCATGCAACCCTGGATGGAGTAGTGGATTGTTGGTGAATGGCCACCATGTCCCAACAAGACTGCGACGTCAGCAAGGAGGTGGCGGAGTCATGTTTTGGGCTGGAATCATGGGGAGAGAGCTCGTAGGCCCCTTTAGGGTCCCTGACGGTGTGAAAATGACCTGTGCAAAGTATGTTGAGTTTATGACTGACCACTTTCTTCCGTGGTACAAAAAGAAGAACCGTGCCTTCTGTAGCAAAATTAACTTCATGCATGACTGTAAAGGATCTGCCTGACACAGCTTCTGTATCGACGCCCGTGGTTACTCACTCTGCACCTGCTCCTAAGTCTGGTCGAGTGACCCCTTCCACCAATCAGTCAGGGGAGGCTGAGGAGTGGGAGAACCTATCATAGCCTGGCCAGACGGAGCTAGCTCCCGTCCTCCGACTATTTATACCTTCACTTCCTTCTCCTCCTTTGCCTGTGATTCTTTCAGTCTGTTTTCTGGCTCTGCTGCTGCTGCTTACTACTTGTCTTCTGCTTCATATTGACCCTGGCTTGACTGACTATTCTCCTGCTCTGCGTTTTGTACCTCGTCCACTCCTGGTTTGACTCGGCTCGTTCACTATTCTCCTGCTCTGCGTTTTGTACCTCGTCCACTCCTGGTTTGACTCGGCTCGTTCACTATTCTTGTTGCTCACTGGGTTGCCGTGGGCAACAGCCCTATTTCCCTTAGCTTCTGTGTACACTTGTCTGTTTGTCCGTCGTGCACTTAGTGAGCGTAAGGACCGTCGCCCAGTTGTACGCCGTCGCTTAGGACGGGCCGTTGCAAATAGGCAGGGACTGAGTGGCGGGTAGATTAGGGCTCACCTGTCTGTCTCCCTACCCCACCATTACAATGACAATGCACCATCTCATGCTGCAAAGAATACCTCTGTGTCATTGGCTGCTATGGGCATAAAAGGAGAGAAATTCATGGTGTGGCCCCCATGTTCCCCTGACCTCAACCCTATTGAGAACCTTTGGAGCATCCTCAAGCAAAATATCTGTGAGGGTGGGAGGCAGTTCACACCAAAACAGAAGCTCTGGCAGGCTATTCTGACATCCTGATATTCAAGCAGAAACTGTCCAAATACTCACAAATTCAATGGATGCAAGGGGTCCTATGTTAACATGTAACTTGGCCTTCTAAGTTTTTTTTGATTGAAAGAGCTTTTGATTTCTGTAAATATGACCCCCTGATGCTGCAAATTCAACAAATTACCATTTTAGTTCTCTTTACAACCTTTAAAATGTTTTGATCTCTGTCATGCATAATAATTTGAAACAGTGCATTTTGAGTTTTTTACTTCTAAAAAAATATGTTATCATTAGGAGATTTGTTCAATAAAATTTGCATTATACTCCAGCGGTTGATGGCTTGAAGATTATACTGACTGTCATTTGCATCGATTATTTAGGAAAATCAGTGAAAAATAACATTTGCATAATAATTTGGAACGCGGTGTATACAAAGACCAATATTACCACCATGTAGTGACCATATAGTTTTCCAGTCCCTAAAAATGTATGGCATATCCTCAGGAAAGGCCATCAATAGCTCATGGGTTGAGGTCCCACTCCCAGGACCCCCACCGATCAGCAGTTTTGAAGGGGCTGCTTCGCTCGTACGAGTGGTGTTTCCCCTTCATTTCTACTTGCTCTTTGTGAATCGCTAACATGGATGTAGCGGCTATTCACAGTATTGCAGCTTTCTCTCATTGAAGCGAATGGGAGAAGGCGGCTGTAATACTGTGAATCGCCGCTACATCCATGTCAGCGATTCACAGAGAGCAAGTAGAAATGAAGGGGAAGCACCACTCGTATGAGTGCTGCAGCCCCTTCAAAACTGCTGATCGGCGGGGGTCCCGGGAGTGGGACCCCGACCCATCAGCTATTGATGGCCTATCCTCAGGATAAGCCATCAATTTTTAGGGACTAGACAACCCCTTTATTGCAAACTGTGTGGGGAAACCTCAACTCCCAGCAGGTCCTGAAGTCCTGCAGGTGTCTGGGCATGCTGGGAGTTATTGTTCCACATGTAGGGGAAGGGAATAACACAGTAATTTTTTTTGCATATTTACTTTCTTTATTTACCTGCTTGTGGAGACTGGAGAGGACTGAGGATGGATACACTTTTCTATGAATATGCTAGACTGACTCATTTGTCAGCTCAGCTCCGTGTGAGTAGTAAATCTGCCGCTGCGCTGTAGACAAAAGGCTGGGAATACATGCTCACGCAGAGCAGCAAGAAGCTGCACCGTGATAGGGTTAGAGTATGGAGGAGGCAGGGCTTAGAACAGAGACAGAGAACAGAGGATCCGTGTCAGTGGTTGAGGAGGAGGGGCCGGGACACGGCCATGAAAAATAAATGTATGACCGCTAGCAACACAGGCTTGGTAGCAGGTTGCTTGCTTGGTGCAGAGGCCAGTGCGCCACACAGAAGTGTGGCATGATGACAGACTAGCGCTACTCAGTGAGAGGAAGAGGTGAGCAGGAAGCGGCCCACAGCATACACCGGCCGATCTGCCATTTGCCAGAATTTCCAGATGGGCATTCCGGCCCTGCTTCGAGGCCAGGTCGTAATTGCGACCACTGCGACCCATATAGCTACGACACTGGGCTGTATTATACAGCCGACACCTACCGAGTTTAGCGGGGTGCTTACCCCGTTCCATACTCGATGACTGCTACGTACATGTACGTGGCATGTCGTTAGTGTGTTAAAGTGACATTTCTTATTGATGGTCTATCTTTAGGATAGGTTATCAATATTAGATCGGTGGGGTTCCAACTCCAGGCACACCCGCCAATCAGCTTTTCTAGAAGGGGCCAAAGTATTCGTCGCCTTGGCCGCTTCAGTGTTTATCAGGCACAACGCTGTACACATTGGTAGCAGCTGTGCCTGGGGTTGCAGCTCAGTCCCGTTCACTTGAATGCGATCCCAGGCACAGTCGCCCCGTGTGTGTATGGTGTTGTGCTTGTTAACTGGGAAATGTCCACGGCGACGAACGCTATGGTCCCATCAATCACAGACCCCACTGATCTGATATTGATGGTCTATCCTAAGGATGGCCAACAAAATAAAATGCACATAGGACCCCTTTAATGTAATGTGTTTGAAGTTATATATTGTGGCAGAGGTCAGTGTCAGGCAGGCTTCAGTATGTGTGTTAGGGGGAGTTCACACTGAGTTTTTTGGCACGCTTTTTGATCCGGAAACCATATCGGAAAACGCGTAAAAAAAATGGACGAAAACGCCTCCCAATTATTTCAATGGGAATCGGAGGCCTTTTTTTTCCAGCGAGCGGTAAAAAACGCTCACGGGAAGAAGCGACTTACCCCTATCTTTGGGCGTTTACGTCTCTGACCTCCCATTGACAATAGGAGCAGAGAAATTTGCCTGCACTGCTCAATGGCTGCAGACGGAAAATGCAGCAAAAAACGCGGCAAACGGCGTACAGGCAGGTGAAAATCTGCCTCAAAATTCCAGACAGAATTTTGAGGCAGATTTTTCTGCCTGCAAAAAAACCTCCATGTGAACAGGGCCTTAAAGGGTTATTCCAAAGTTGACTAAACATTATTTTTTTATACATTCTAAGCAGGAAATTAATTTTAAAACATTTGCTGTTAAAATGTTTTAAAAATTCATTCCCTAAGTACCTTTTTTTTACACTTGATAACTCAGCAAGTGCTGGTTATCTTTTCTAAAAAGTGGCGTGAGCGGTTCGATGTCAATCAAGCCTCTCTGCTCTGCAGTCTGCGTGCTCCTGACGTTGCTAGATACTCTAGTTCTAGCAACATCGGGAGAATGGTCGTCTCAAGCGGGCATGGTGAGCCCGCTTCATACGAACTTACCGTGAATGTCAACAACACTACACTACACTACACTATACTACATTCACCCCGTTTCGGCAACCAACTTCCACCCCGCACCCCCTGTCACTACATGTAATTTTTGTAGCCCCCACGCCGGTGCTGCATCAGCACCCAGCGAACAACAAAAATTATATAAAAAAAATAAACTCACCTAAGACGTTCCTACGGAGCTCTGAAAGGTCCCGTCACTTGCCATCTTCCTTCTACTTGGCGCCGCTCGATTGACGTAATCATATCAGGCCCACGTGATTACGTCATCTGCGCCCACCGCTCTGTTATTGTGAATGGGAGCAGTAAGAAGAAAAGTGACGGGACTGTTCAGATCTTTGTGGGAACGTCTTAGGTGAGTGTATGTATGTATGTATGTATGTATGTTGGCATGTATGTATGTATGTATGTATGTTGACATGTATGTATGTGTATATGTGCATGTATGTATGTATGTATGTTTGCATGGATATATGTTGGCATGTAAGTATGTTGTCATGTATGTATGTATGTTTGCATGTATGTATGTATGTATGTATGTGTATATGTGCATGTATGTATGTTGTCATGTATGCATGTTGTCATGTATGTATGCATGTTGTCATGTATGTATGTATGTATGTATGCATGTTGTCATCTATGTATGTATGTATGCATGCATGTTGTCATGTATGTATGCATGTTGTCATGTATGTATGCTTGCATGTATGTATGTGTATATATGTATGCTTGCATGTAAGTATGTTGTCATACATGTATGTTGTCATCTATGTATGTTTGCATGTATGTTGTCATGTATGTATGTTGTCATGTATGTATGTATGTATATATGTATGTTGTCATGTATGTATGTTGTCATGTATGTGTATATGTGCATGTATGTTGTCATGTATGTATGTGTATATGTGCATGTACGTTTGCATGTATGTATGTTGTCATGTATGTATGTATGTGTATATGTGCATGTATGTATGTTTGCATGTATGTATGTTGTCATGTATGTATGTGTATATGTGCATGCATGTAGGTTTGCATGTAGGTATGTTGTCATGTATGTATGTGTATATGTGCATGTATGTTTTCATGTATGTATGTATGTATGTATGCTTGCATGTATGTATATATATGTGTGCATGTATGGTTGCTTGTTTGTATGTTTGCATGTATGGTTGTATGTATGTTGTCATGTATGTATATATGTGTATGTGTGTATGTTTGCATGTATCTTGGCATGTATGTATATATGTGCATGTTAGTATATATGTGCATGTTAGTATGTATGTTTTGCATGTATGTATGTTTGCATGTATGTATGTATGTTGTCATGTATGTATGTATATATGTGCATGTTAGTATGTATGTTTTGCATGTATGTATGTTTGTTTGTATGTATATATGTTGTCATGAATGTGTATATGTGCATGTATGTATGTTTGCATGTATGTATGTTTGCATGTATGTATGTTGTCATGTATGTATGTATGTATGTGTATATTTTCATGTATGTATGTTGTCATGTATGTATGTATGTATGTATGTATGTTGTCATGTATGTATGTATGTATGTATGTATGTTGTCATGTATGTATGTGTATATGTGCATGTATGTATGTATGTATGTATGTTGGCATGTATGTTGGCATGTATGTATGTATGTATGTATGTTATGTATGTATGTCATGTATGTATGTGTATATGTGCATGTATGTATGTTAGCATGTATGTTGGCATGTATGTATGTATGTATGTTGTCATGTATGTATGTGTATATGTGCATGTATGTATGTTGGCATGTATGTATGTTGGCATGTATGTATGTTTGCATGTATGTAAGTTGGCATGTATGTATGTTGTCATCTATATATGTATGTTGTCATGTATGTATGTGTATATGTGCATGTATGTTTGCATGTATGTATGTATGTATGCTTGCATGTATGTTGGCATGTATGTATGTTTGCATGTATGTATGTTTGTATGTATGGTTGCATGTATGGTTGCATGTATGTATGTATGTTGTCATGTATGTATGTATGTATGTATGTATGTATGTTGTCATGTATGTATATATGTATGTATGTATGTATGTATGTTGTCATACATGTATGTGTATGTATGTTGTCATACATGTATATGTATGTTGTCATACATGTATGTCGTCATGTATGTATGTTTGCATGTATGTTGTCTATGTATGTATGTATGTATGTTGTCATGTATGTATGTTGTCATGTATGTGTATATGTGCATGTATGTATGTATGTATTTTGTCATGTATGTATGTGTATATTTGTATGTATGTATGTTTGCATGTATGTATGTATGTGTATATGTGCATGTATGTATGTTTGCATGTAGGTATGTTGTCATGTATGTATGTGTATATGTGCATGTATGTATGCTTGCATGTATGTATGTATGTATGTTGGCATGTATGTATGTGTATATGTGCATGTATGTTTGCATGTATGTATGATTGCATGTATATTGGCATGTATGTATATGTGTACATGTATGGTTGCTTGTATTTATGTTTGCATGTATGGTTGTATGTATGTTGTCATGTATGTATATGAGTGTATGTGTGTATGTTTGCATGTATCTTGGCATGTATGTATATATGTGCATGTTAGTATATATGTGCATGTTAGTATGTATGTTTTGCATGTATGTATGTTTGCATGTATGTATGTATGTTGTCATGTATGTGTATATGTGCATGTATGTTTGTATGTATATATGTTGTCATGTATGTATGTGTATATGTGCATGTATGTATGTTTGCATGTATGTATGTATGTATGTATGTTGTCATGTACAGTGAAGGAAATAAGTATTTGATCCCTTTCTGATTTTGTAAGTTTGCCCACTGTCAAAGACATGAACAGTCTAGAATTTTTAGGCTAGGTTTATTTTACCAGTGAGAGATAGATTATATTTTAAAAAAAATACAAAAATCACATTGTCAAAATTATATATATTTATTTGCATTGTGCACAGAGAAATAAGTATTTGATCCCTTTGGCAAACAAGACTTAATACTTGGTGGCAAAACCCTTGATGGCAAGCACAGCAGTCAGACTTCTTTTGTAGTTGATGATGAGGTTTGCACACATATTAGATGGAATTTTGACCCACTCCTCTTTGCAGATCATCTGTAAATCATTAAGATTTCGAGGCTGTCGCTTGGCAACTCGGATCTTCAGCTCCCTCCATAAGTTTTCGATGGGATTAAGGTCTGGAGACTGGCTAGGCCACTCCATGACCTTAATGTGCTTCTTTTTGAGCCACTCCTTTGTTGCCTTGGCTGTATGTTTCGGGTCATTGTCATGCTGGAAGACCCAGCAACGAGCCATTTTTAATGTCCTGGTGGAGGGAAGGAGGTTGTCACTCAGGATTTGATGGTACATGGCTCCATCCATTCTCCCATTGATGCGGTGAAGTAGTCCTGTGCCATTAGCAAAGAAACACCCCCAAAACATAATGTTTCCACCTCCATGCTTGACAGTGGGGACGGTGTTCTTTGGGTCATAGGCAGCATTTCTCTTCCTCCAAACACTGCGAGTTGAGTTAATGCTAAAGAGCTCAATTTTAGTCTCATCTGACCACAGCACCTTCTCCCAATCACTCTCAGAATCATCCAGATGTTCATTTGCAAACTTCAGACGGGCCTGTACATGTGCCTTCTTGAGCAGGGGGACCTTGCGGGCACTGCAGGATTTTAATCCATTACGGTGTAATGTGTTACCAATGGTTTTCTTGGTGACTGTGGTCCCAGCTGCCCTGAGATCATTAACAAGTTCCCCCCGTGAGATTTTGCATGGAGCCCCAGATCGATGTCGATTGACAGTCATTTTGTATGTCTTCCATTTTCCAACAGTTGTCTCCTTCTGACCCAGCGTCTTACTTATGGTTTTGTAGCCCATTCCAGCCTTGTGCAGGTCTATGATCTTGTCCCTGACATCCTTAGAAAGCTCTTTGGTCTTGCCCATGTTGTAGAGGTTAGAGTCAGACTGATTAATTGAGTCTGTGGACAGGAGTCTTTTATGCAGGTGACCATTTAAGACAGCTGTCTTTAATGCAGGCACCAAGTTGATTTGGAGCGTGTAACTGGTCTGGAGGAGGCTGAACTCTTAATGGTTGATAGGGGATCAAATACTTATTTCTCTGTGCACAATGCAAATAAATATATATAATTTTGACTATGTGATTTTCTTTTTATATATATATATATATATATATATATATATATATATATATATATATATATATAATCTATCTCTCACTGGTAAAATTAACCTAGCCTAAAAATTCTAGACTGTTCATGACTTTGACAGTGGGCAAACTTACAAAATCAGCAAGGGATCAAATACTTATTTCCTTCACTGTATGTATGTGTATATATGCATGTATGTATGTTTGCATGTAGGTATGTTGTGATGTATGTATGTTGTCATGTATGTATGTGTATATGTGCATGTATGTATGTTTGCATGTATGTTGGCATGTATGTATGTATGTTGTCATGTATGTGTATATGCGCATGTATGTTTGCATGTATGTATGTATGCTTGCATGTATTTTGGCATGTATGTATATGTGTGCATGTATGTTTGTAAGTATGGTTGCTTGTATGTATGTTTGCATGTACGTATGTATGTTTGCATGTATGGTTGCATGTATGTATGTTGTCATGTATGTGTATGTGTGTATGTTTGCATGCATCTTGGCATGTATATATGTATATGTATATGTATGTTAGTATATATGTGCATGTTAGTATGTATGTTTTGCATGGATGTATGTTTGCATGTATGTATGTATGTATGTTGTCATGTATGTATGTATGTGTATATGTGCATGTATGTATGTTTGTATGTATGTATGTGTATATGTGCATGTATGTATGTTTGCATGTAGGTATGTTGTCATGTATGTATGTTGTCATGTATGTATGTATGTGTATATGTGCATGTATGTATGTTGGCATGTATGTAACACACAAACATACACACAAACATATATACAAACACATATACACAAACACACCCATATATACACAAACACACACACATAAACACAAACACACAGATATACACAAACACATACACAAATAAATAAAAACACAAATATATACACATATACAAAAATACACCCATATATACACACACACACACACACACATATACACAAACACATAGACATACACAAACACACACATACACATATATATATACTTACCTTTAGCGGAGCGCAGACTTCTCCTCACCACGGGTGCCTTCCACTGCATCTCCTGCGCATGCGCCGGATGCGCTGAGATGCGCGTTCATGAGTAAATTACATCCTCTGCTCGGGACGCAGAGGATGTCATTACGCATGCGCGGCCACCGCTAAAGGTAAATAGCAGTGGCCGGGAACCTAGACAACGAGCAAGATACAAAGAGGGACTGACCGCGAGTTAAATCAAGAATATCAAGAAAACTACATCGCTGGGCGACGGACAGGTAATTAGAAAACTTCTTATTTTTACATGGGGGAGCTTCCTAGATACATTTTTGAAGATGGAAATAACCCTTTAAGGCTTTAGTATAGGTGTTAGGGGGAGGTCACACTGAGTTTTATGTCACGTTTTTTTACGCGGAAACCGCGGCAAAAAACGTCCAAAAGCGCCTCCCATTGATTTCAATGGGAGGCGAAGGCGGTTTTTCCTGCGAGCGGTAAAGAACGCGCGTGTGAAAAAGAAGCGTAATGCCCTTTCTTCGGGCGTTCCTGTCTCTGGCCTCCCATTGACACCAATGTCAGGCAGAAAATGTGTTTTCGCTGCGTTTTTCTGCCCACGGCCTAATGGCCAAAAAACGCGAGAAGTGTTCTGCCGGCAGGTCAAAATCTGTCTCAAAATTCCTTCAGGAACTTTGAGGCAGATTTTTCTATCTAAAAAATTCTCCCTCCTCTCCTGTTCTCCGTACGTCCTCCGCCCGTCCTGTGACTGTCCTCCGCCCGAAGTAGGATTGTCTTGCGTCCTTCCCTATAGCTCCGCCCTCATCCTCTTCCGGCCCGAGCGCTGCTGCCGCCTGATCCAGGTCCCAGCATCACCGTTGTGTCCAAATGTGACAGTGCAGTGGCTAGCACCTGGCATCATAATGTAATGTGACTGGCAGGGCGACACGGGCCCCCTCAACCCGCGGGCCCCGTAGCAGCCGTTACGGCTGCTACTGTGGTAGTTACGCCACTGGTATTAATAAAACAGACACAGTCTAGAAAGAAGAATAAGCAATTAAATGAACAGAAATGAAAAATGATGAAGCAGGGCTGCAGGTAGGAAAGAGGCGATATTGGCGTTGTCTGGTCTGAGTCCAGGTGAGTACACTATTCTAGGTGGAGTTGAGATGTGACTGTTCTGATATCTCCCCGCGCTGCATGTTCTGCATTACTCATCGTCATGCAGTGACTGTCAGTGCTTTCCTTTTACTGAGCTCCCCCTCCTCCTCCCAGTATATTTCTTGTCTGCTGTTTTTAGTCATAACACTAATTATATGCCCGTGTGTGATTGTCTGGGCTAATTACAATACAGTGTTCCCTCTTTATAATGCCAACATAAAAGATAGGACAAAATCAGTGTTATGCCATGATTAGATGTGTATGGAGATAAATTTGATATGGTATTTATGCGTTTTAAACACTTAGATTAAAAATAGCAGTTATTACAAACACATGACACTAAGGCCTTATTCACACGAACGTGTCCGTTTTGCGCGCGCAAAAGTTCAGTGTGGCATCTGTATATGGTGCGTGATTTGCGCGCAGCTGCCATCATTATGACGCTCTGTTTTAATGTTTACAAACATAAAAGCAGGAGGTGCTTTTCTGTTTTCATTAATTTATTTTACTACTGAAGCGCGAATCACGCGCGGCACCCGGAAGTGCTTCCGTGGGCCGTGCACGATTTGCACGCACCCATTGACTTCAATGGGCGCGTGCTGCGCGAAACATGGGCAAGTATTGGACATGTCGTGAGTTTTACGCAGCAGACATACGCTGCGTGAAAATCACGACCTGTCAGAACGGCCCCATTGACTTACATAAGTCCGTGAGACGCGTGTTATTTCCACACGCGTAACACGGACGTAATACACGTTCGTGTGAATAAGGCCTAAGATGGATATCTTATTTACTCGAAAAAGCCAAATGACAAGTATGATACTAATAATTCTTGGATAAATCTTTAAAGCAACAGGATACTAATATCAACTAGAGATGATTATTCTTGCATTTTCTGATACGTGGAGGATCTGCCGACTGCAGAGCCTTGTAAATTAGTAGTAGCTAGAATTCTATATATGGAACAGAAACTAATAGCGCAACACTGGTTGGATGATGGAAGCCCATCACAGAGGAAATTTATTGACAAAATTAATTGGTTAGTTAATCTAAAGAAAAGTGTATCTATGAAAAGGGGAGCAATGGCCAAATTTAGGAAGCTATGGGCTCCATGGATTGAATAATCTGGCCTGGCATCTAGAGAATTTAGCAGGTTCAGATTGGGTCTGGTGTAGGGTGCTTCTGCTCAGAGGAGGGCTGCATTGGTGGCTATGGGTGAGATGGTAAGGCAGAATTTTCTATGGCTCTATGATGCGGATATACCTGTGATTGTACGCTGGCAGAAGGAAAAAGTGAATTTTGTATAATTTCATCACTATTTCTTAAAATGGTCAATGTGGTCTATATATGATAAGTATGGCAGCAACACACAGAGAAATGCGGACTCTAAAAGCACGTGTATGCAGATACATGGACAGTCATGATGCACTTTGAGTTTGACTATGTCAGGATTTGGGATGGAGAGGGGTTGGGTTGGTTGCAGGTTTTCTTTTTTTGTAAAATCTGAAATTTTCAATAAAAACTACCTGATTTAAAAAAATAGATTATTCTTAATCATAAAGATAACTATGTATGATGACATTCTTAATACCAAAGATGACAATGTATAATGAGATTCCAATGTTTAGAGATAATTGCCAAAGCAAGAATACATTTATGGAGATAAATTTTTTAGAAATGTCACATGGAACTGATGACATGATGTGAATGGCCACACTAAGGGAGGATTTACACGAGCGTGTAATACGTCCGTGCAACGCGCGTGATTTTCACGCACGTCGCACGGACCTATGTTAGCCTATGGGGCCGTGCAGACAGTCCGTGATTTTCACGCAGCGTGTTCGCTGCGTGAAACGCACGACATGTCCTATATTTCTGCGCTGTTCGCGCATCACGCACCCATTGAAGTCAATGGGTGCGTGAAAATCACGCGCAGCACACGGAAGCACTTCCTTGGGATGCGCGTGATTCGCGCAACAGCAGTAAGAAGTATGATTGAAAACAGAAAAGCACTACGTTCTTTTCTGTTTACAAACATACAAACAGAGTGTCATAATGATGGCGACTGTGCAAAAATCACGCAGCCGCGCATCATATGGCGATGATATATGGAGCTGTTAGGTGCATTTTGCGTGCGCAAAATGCCGAATTTTTTGCGCGCGCAAAACGCACACGCTCGTGTAAATCCTCCCTAAAAGTGTTTTTTTTATTTATCAAAACTGTCTAATAAAACAACTGGCCTAATGGCATAAAGCAACTTATCACAGGGCAGCTCTCATTTGTCTACAACAGTTTAAAGGCTATAGAAATCTTTGACATGGAAAAAAATATTTTTATGTATGTTAGTGGTTACTGGAGTAAAAAAAAGTTGCTATTAGGAAGCGTCTGGGTCTTTAAGATCAGTTCTGTTTACTTCCTGAGCATATCCCACTTCTCTGTCTTCTTCCTGTCGGGTGTAGGGTGGGGTATTTATACCTGGCTTCCGCACTCTTTCTTTGCTTGTGAATTTTCTCCTTTCTTAGGTGTGGTGATCAAGCTCTCATTTACCCTGTGCCCTAGACTTCTGGACTTCTTGGAAACTGATCTTGGCTTGTCTCTCGTTAACTTTGTTTATCGATTTTGATTATCTGCTCCCAGGCTGGTTCTGACCTCTGCTGTACCTGATTTCCACTAGCTCTGTTTTGGACTTTGTTTACCCTCTGGCTGTCTGGTTACCTATTCAGGTATAGCCTGCCTTGCACCCCTTATCCAACACTGAACTCTGTTAGAACAACCTGGGTTCTGTGCAGCAAAAACCATCCCACCTTGCGGTGGGCTCTGGAGAGTACCACAGAGTAGCCTTCGATCCTGTCGATCAGAGTTGTGACAGATTTGGGGTTGCGTTTTTATTTGCCCGCTTACTCCCGACAGTCTCCAGCAGCCTTTTGGGAATTGCACAACCAGTGATTCAATAACAGTTGCACTAAGTTTCAGGCTTCAATCTCCATTCCTTCATTTTCATACCACATCATATGTATTTTACAACCTGCTCCTAGCTTCAGTCTTTTTCTTTTTCCTGCGGACGTATTCTTCTCAGCATTACATGCTGGATGTGAGTTCTGTGAAATCCAGGATGCTGCTATCTTTACTAGTTCTCATGTATCATGACAGCTTCATTCCTGTACTGTTTTCCCCTTCTACAGTCCATAAGGGATTTCTTCTCCCTTGTGCTGACAGTCACTGATGCTAAGGAGTGTGTAATCTCCCTCCTTCCTTCACCTGCAGGGTCTGCCATGGGTAATGCACAGCCTGTGTGATCCCCCCCCCCACCCCCTTGCAGACTGCCGTGTGTGCTTTTACCCCTATCTTAGAACACAAATAGACCCTAGTAGTTGGCGGGTATATGAAACAATACAAAATTCTAATATGCCTGAGGCATAATGAAACCCAAATTTCCAACTACTATATAAAGTCAGGGGATAAAATAAAAATTATTATTTATCAACTTTAATTAACATGAATGCAAATGACCGAACAACAGAAGACATACAGGGTTAAAATTGGCCAATGCAATCTAGCAGTATATGACAGATACGAAGTAGGGCTAGTGTATGGAACAGAAACTAATAGCGCAACACTGGTTGGATGATGGAAGCCCATCACAGAGGAAATTTATTGACAAAATTAATTGGTTAGTTAATCTAAAGAAAAGTGTATCTATGAAAAGGGGAGCAATGGCCAAATTTAGGAAGCTATGGGCTCCATGGATTGAATAATCTGGCCTGGCATCTAGAGAATTTAGCAGGTTCAGATTGGGTCTGGTGTAGGGTGCTTCTGCTCAGAGGAGGGCTGCATTGGTGGCTATGGGTGAGATGGTAAGGCAGAATTTTCTATGGCTCTATGATGCGGATATACCTGTGATTGTACGCTGGCAGAAGGAAAAAGTGAATTTTGTATAATTTCATCACTATTTCTTAAAATGGTCAATGTGGTCTATATATGATAAGTATGGCAGCAACACACAGAGAAATGCGGACTCTAAAAGCACGTGTATGCAGATACATGGACAGTCATGATGCACTTTGAGTTTGACTATGTCAGGATTTGGGATGGAGAGTTCTGTGAAATCCAGGATGCTGCTATCTTTACTAGTTCTCATGTGAAACAATACAAAATTCTAATATGCCTGAGGCATAATGAAACCCAAATTTCCAACTACTATATAAAGTCAGGGGATAAAATAAAAATTATTATTTATCAACTTTAATTAACATGAATGCAAATGACCGAACAACAGAAGACATACAGGGTTAAAATTGGCCAATGCAATCTAGCAGTATATGACAGATACGAAGTAGGGCTAGTGTATTGGGATGAATATGTTTGGTGTATGACAGCAGCGGTGTAACAGTCAGCGGCTGCAGTACGCTGAACAGACACCCAAGAAAGTCGATATAGATTTAATGGTAATTGCTAGATAGACATTGAATTGTTTTTTTTTGTTTTTTTTTTATAAATTCTTTTATTTTCGTTTTCAAGACATAAAGTATACACAATACAATAGGAACAAGCCAGTTCAATACTGACAACAGGCCACAGGCCAGCTACCTGCATTACATAAGTGCATAGGATCACATGAAAAACAGTATATCGCTCAAATCAAGAGTGAAAGAATCTCAGATATGCACCCTGAACCCGCAGCCCTGCATAGTACTCCGTAAGCGAACAGGTAAACAGGAAGAGAAAGAAAGAAAAGCAGGGACAATAAGGGAAGAGAGGAAAGGGAGGGAACCAACCTGACACACTGGACCTAGGTAATAAGTCAAGAGGCCATGATGGCCTTATATTCCTCATTGGATTGAAAGCGGATCCATTCATGCCATGTTCTGAGGAAGGAGGCATGGGACCCTTTCATGGATGCTGTGAGGTCCTTTTGTTCTGGAGTAAATGTCATGCCCAAATCTCTTTCCCAACTAATCAGGTAAGATGGTGTAGTCAGATTGGAGGGCGAGATCAGGAGAGTATAAAGTCTGGACAACGAATGTCGTATCGTGCCCGTGCCTGTACATACGAGTTCAAACGGGGAGCTGCCCCGCGAGTGTGCCGCTGGATGTTCTAAGGACGCCAGGAAATGTCGCAGCTGGGTGATCTGCCACGCCGAGAAAGGGACAGGATCCGACAAAGACTGTAACTGAGCGCTAGTCATCCACATCTCGTCCTGCAAAAAGTGTACAGCACGTCCCTTACCTGCCCTCAACCAATGCTGGAAAGGGCCACTGTCCAGCCCCGGTGGAAATGCTGGATTGCCTAAGATCGGGAACAGCGGGGAGGGGGACGGTGAGATCTCTGCCCGAGGAAAGATCCGCGCCGCAACTGCCAGGGAGAGCCCTATCGTCAGGTGTGTCCGCTCTACCAGGGGAACGTGTCTGCCCAACCAGGGTAGGGCCTGTATGGGGACTGCCATAAAAGCCTCTTCCAGAATTAAAGAAACACCCATTCTTTAATCTCGCTATGTCGAAACCAGTCCAAAATTTGTGTCAAGTGGGAGGCATGATGATAGGAGACAAAGTCCGGAAGACCAACGCCTCCCTCACACTTTGCACGGAAAAGCATGGATCGGGCAATACGCGCAGGTTTCCCCGCCCATATGAACTTGTGCAAAAGGGACAGCAGAGATTGAGAGAACGGGCGTGGGATATGTATCGGTAGGGCCTGAAAAAGACACAGAATCCGCGGTAAAATTTTCATTTTAAATATCGCGCACCTACCAAACCAGGTAAAGGTGCCCGACGTCCAAGAATCCAAGTCGGCCTTTACACGTTGAAGAAGTGAAGGAAAGTTTACTGCGTAAAGGCGAGATAGATCACTGGGAAGCCGGACCCCCAAATATTTAAGCGAGTCCCTTGCCCACTTAAACTAGAAGGACTCAGACAGGTCAGCAACCAGGATCTGCGGTAATGAGATGTTAAGGGCCTCTGACTTCTGGTAGTTGATCTTGAAGTTGGATAATCTCGAGTATCTACTCAACTCCGCCATCAGGTTGGGCAAGAAAATCCTCAGAGCCGTAAGGAAAAAATGCAAGTCATTCGCGTAGGCGGCGACCTTATGAGGCCTGCCTCCCAAGTCCAAGCCCACTATATCCGGGTTGGAGTGGATATGGCACAAAAAGGGCTCCAAGCATAAAATGAAAATCAATGGGAATAGGGGACAGCCTTGTCTCGTACCATTAGTGATTGCGAATGAAGATGAAAAGTGCCCGTTAACCTTAACCTGAGTCGATGGGGAGGAGTAGAGACCCGAAATCCAGGACATCATGTGAGTCCCCATTCCCACATACCGCAAAGTTGCCAGCATAAAATCCCAGCTGACCCTGTCGAAGGCCTTCTCTGCGTCCGTCGACAAGAAACAGGTGGGAATTGCCGAGACTGTTGCTTGGTACATCAAATTGATCACCCGCGTGGTGTTATCTCGCGCTTCCCGCAAGGGCATAAAACCCACCTGGTCGGTATGTATCACGTTGTGTAGGAGCGGGGTCATCCTACATGCCAGAATCTTTGCAAATAGTTTTAGATCTACATCAAGTAGAGAAATAGGATGATAATTCTGGCACAAGGATGGATCCTTCCCTCCTTGGGTATGACCGTAATGTGGGCCCTCAACGTGTTTTGAGGAATGGAACCCCCTCAGTTAGTGAATTGAAGGCCCGGAGGAAGTGAGGAGAAAGCAAGTCTGAGTAGGTCTTATAGTATGGTAGGGACAAGTCATCTGGGCCCGGCGCCTTCCCCGTGTGTGAGTCCTTCAGTTGTCATAACTCCTCCGGGGATCTGGGGGCCTCTAAGGCCGCGATAGCCTCTGGAGGGATACATTTCATCCCCGAAGACCGAAGATACTGCTCAATCTTCTCCAGCTGACTGCTGCCATCCGGAGAAGAGGGTGCCCTCGGTAGGTTATAGAAAGAATGGTAATAGGCACGGAAGGCCTCCGATATGTCTTGTGGGAGCTGCAGATGCCTATTATGTGAGCCTAGAACATGGGGGACATAGGTGCGTGAACGGGATTTCCTAAGAGCTCGGGCCAGGGTCCTACCGGGTTTGTTACTAAATTCATAAAAGTGTCGTCTACATTTAACCAATGAGGCCCTCGCTTTTGCAAGACAGAGTGAACGTACCTGCTCTCTCAACTGCCCCAGTTCCGCCCCTACCACCCGATCCTGGGATAGCTTATGTCACTGCTCCAGTCTATGTATTCGAGTCAGTAGGTCCCGGAGGTGTGCCGCCCGCTCCTTCTTAAGTTTGGCACCAATTCGTATAAAGAAACTGCGCACCACACATTTGTGCGCCTCCCAGATACAAAAAGAATCCTCCCCGGCGTGTTATTTGTGTCAAAGTACTCCACCAGCTCTCTGCGAATATCTGAGACCACCGTCGGATCCTGTAGGAGCGATTCATTCAGTCGCCACTGCCAAGAACGAGGATGGGCCATCGGGCGAGCTAAAGTGAGAGTAATAAGGGCATGGTCAGAAAGCGTTATTTCATCTATAGAGGACAATGTGAGGCTGGAGAGATGTGTGTGGCGTAGGAAAAAATAATCTAATCGGGAGTAGGAGTTGTGGGGAGCCAAATAAAACGTGTAGTCTTTGGTCGAGGGATGCAGAACCCGCCACACGTCCACCAGTTGGTGCTCATGCAACAATCGTCGTATACGACCGGTGAGCTGACCTAGGTAGAGAGGAGTGCCCTCGCGAGGAACCTAATACGGGATCCAATGTAACGTTTAAATCCCCCCCCCAGTATTAGGGTGCCTTCCAGAAAGCCATCCAGCGCCCCCGCTGCGATGCGGCTTTCAATGGCGTCCACCGCATTGAAGTGGTTGACAGAGGGAGGTGGCTCCCTCTGTCCCCCCCCCCCACGATGGATCACGGGTGGTGGTGGTTGCTATGGCAACCAGGAAGCCATTGCTAGGCTTCCTGGTTGCCCAGGTACGGAAGCCTATTAGGTCCTGCCCGAGGTAGGACCTAATACGCTAACTGTCAGATGAAGAATGACCGTTACAATACACTGCACTACATAAGTAGTGCAGTGTATTGTACTGGGGATCAGAAGACCAGATCTTCAAGTCCCCAGGTCAGTGTAAAAAAAAAAAGTGAAATAGGTAAAAAAAAAAATTTGAATAAAAATAAATCTATAAAAGTTTTAACTAATAAAAACAACAATCGCCCTGTTTCCTTGATCAACTCCTATATAATTATAAAAAAAATGAAAACATAAGTATCGCCGCGCTCGGAACGGCCTGATCTATAAACGTATCACATTATTTTTACCGCACGGTTAGCACCGTAAAAAAAATTATTAAAAAACAATGACACTATTTTATTTTTTGGTCATCTTTTCTCAAAAAAAATGTAATAAAAAATGATCAAAAAGTTGTAAATAACCCAGATGGTACCAATAGAAACTACAGTTCGTCACGCATTAAACAAGTCCTCCCGCAGCGATATTAACTAAAAAATAAAAAAGTTATGGCTGTCAGAAAATGGCGACACTAAAACATGATTTTTTTAGAAAAGAGTATTTTTATTGTGGGAACGTAGTGAAACGTAAAAAAACAATATAAATTTGGTGTCGCTGTAATCGTATCAACCCGCAGAATAAAGTTAACATGTTTATAATACTGCACGGTGAACACTGAAAAAAAAAACGTGCTAGCATTGCTGTTTTTTAGTTTCCTCATGTCCCAAAGAATTTAATAAATAGTGATAAAAAAAATCGCATTTACCCCAAAATGGAGCCAATAAAAATCACAGCTCGTTCCACAAAAAACAAGCTCTCACACAGCTCCGTCAACGGAAAAATAACACGTTATGACTCTCAAAACGCAATGATGCTAAATGATGGCCCAGACTAATTTTTTAGGTCCAATAGAATTTCACTAAATACCCCACATCGTCATTTGATGGACCCCACCGGTGGACCCTGTAGATGCAGCGAAGATGAGGAAACTTTAGGGTCTTGTGCTGCTTATAGGGCTAGTGAAGAAGTCAAAGATTAGGCAATACTGGAGCGCAGATATTTTGTATAATACCCAATAAACCCGGCCTGAGGATAAAGGATTGTTTCAATGCGTACCACACCAATCCATAGATTATTCATTCACCCCATTATTACATCATCCTATTGTGCCCAGATGCACTCCGCCCAGTTTACATATACCCTGATTTACTCCGCACAGATTACATATACTCTGATGTACTCCGCCCAGCTTACATATGCCCCCACATTATAAACTGAAATACCAGTAAAACACCAAGCAAAATCTGCGATACAAAAGCAAAATGGTGGTCCAACTGAGCCTGGCAGTGTGCCCAAACGTGAATTTATGACCACATATGGGGTATTACTGTATTCTGGAGAACCCGCTTAACAATTTATGGGGGGGGGGGGTATGTCTACGGTGGTACAAGCTGGGCACAACACATTGGGCATTGAAATGGCATATCTGTGGAAAACGGCAATTTTCAATCTGCAACATCTATTGTGCACTCATTTTTGCAAAACACTTGTGGGGTCAAAATGCTCACTACACCCCTAGATAAATTCTTTGAGGGATCTAGTTTCCAAAATGGGGTAATTTTTCAGGGGTACCACTGTACTGGTACTATAGCTCAATGCAACATGGTGTCAAAAAACGAATCTTGTAAAATCTCCACTCCAAATACTAAATGGCGCTCCTTCCCTTTAGAGCCTTGCTGTGTGTCCAAATAGTAGTTTATGACCACGTGTGGGGTATTTCCTTACTCTGGAGAGGATGCTTTACGAACATTGAGGTGCTTTTCTCCTATAGTCTTTGTGAAAATGCTAAGTTTTGGGTTAGAACTACATCTTTTCGCAAAAAAAAAAAAAAAATGGTAACTTTTTTTATTTTCACATCCCAATTCTAATAAATTCAGCAAAAACCTGTGTGGTCAAAATGCTCACTACACCCCTAGATTAATTCCAGCGGTGTAGTTTACCAAATGGTGTCACATTTCAGGGGTTCTTACTGTACCGGTACCTCGGTGGCTTTGTAAATGCAACATGGCGCCCAGGAATCAATCCTGCAAAATCTGCGCTCCAACTGCCAAATGGCGCTCCTTCCCTTGTATCCTGCCGTGTATCCAAACAGCAGTTTATGACCACATATGGGGTATTTTCCTACTCTGAAGAAGTTGCTTTACAAATGTTATGGTCCTTTTCTCCTTTGTTTGTTGAGAAAATGAAACATTTTGAAATAATGCTACGTCTTATTGGAAAATAGTGTAATTTTTCATTTTCACTGCCCATTTCTAATAAAATCTATGTGGCACCTGTGGGGTCAAAATGCTCACTACACCCCTAGATGAATTCCTTAATGGGTGTAGTTTGCCAAATGGAGTCACTTTTGGGGAGTTTCCACTGTACTGGTACCTAAGGGGCTTTGCAATTTCTCCCGCTCTGCGGCTACTGCTCGCGGCGCCAGCGGGTCAGGTGTCACTCACTGACCTCACTACTGGCTGCCGCAACTACCGCCCCCCCACCTGTTCACCCTCTCCCCCTCCCCGTTCACCCTCTCCCCCTCCTCGTTCACCCTCTCTCCCTCCTCGTCTTACGTCCTGAGTGATGATCAGGCGTGATGACATCACTCAGGACGCAAGACAGGGAGGAGACTATCTTACCATGCGGTCCTGCTCTGGCTAATTCCCCAGGGCTCCGTTCCAGCAGCATCAGCGGACGCAGTGCACAAGAAGAACCCCAGCAGGTCAGTCAGACTGTGGGGCTTTGGTATTATGGAGGCACTGATGGGGGTCTAAAAATGGCAAATGGGCAGAGAATTCAGTGCCACCTTGGTGCCCATTTGCCATTTATTGACCCTTTAGTGTCCTGTTCAGTGCCCCTTCTATGCCCATTTGCCATTTATTGCCCATTTATTGCCCATTTATTGTTCTTCTGTGACAGAGGGTGCTAAAGGGGCAGTAAATGGCAAAAATGCATCAAGGGGGCACGGAACATAAGGACACTAAAGGGGAAATAAGTGGCAAATGGGCACCAAGGTGGCACTGAATGAATGTTAATTAATGGCAGATGGGCACATTGTTCAGTTGCTCCACAGTGCACATTTGCCATTTGTTGCCGTTTTAGACCCTGTGCACATTACGTTAAAGGGGTTAAAAATAAATTCTGTTGAAGCAGTAGAGGAGAAGTTAAAATAAGGGTATGTTCACACGGCCTATTTTCAGACGTAATTCAGGCGTTTTACTCCTCAAATGATGCCTCAAAAGACGGCTCCATTATGTCTGCAGACATCTGCCCATTGCTTGCAATGGGTTTTACGATGTTCTGTTCAGACGAGGTGTAATTTTACGCGTTGCTGTCAAAAGACGGCACGTAAAAATACGCCCGAGTCAAAGAAGTGTATGTCACTTCTTGGGATGTTTTTGGAGCCGTTTTCCATTGAAAAACAGCTACAATAATGTCCGTAAAAGACGCCACGAAAAACGCGAGTACTTGCAAAAACGTCTGTAATTTCAGACGTATTTTGCTACTGCGTGTGAACATACCCTAAAGATTAACTTATACTTACCTTTCCTCCCAAACGTTCCTGCGCTGGGGGCTCCCGTCACCTCTGTTCACTGTTTTTTATAAAGAGCAGCTGCAGCGGTGATGTACTGTCGACGTGATGTAACCACTGCAGCCACTCCGTATACAAACCGAGAACAGAGGTGACGGGAGCCCCTAATGCAGGAACGTCTGGGAGGAGAGAGGTGCTGCTTTCTTATTTTAACCCTTTCAGGACTGAGAAATTTTTTGCTTTTTCATTTACGTTTTTCACTACCCGCCTTCCTAGAGCCATAACTTTTTTTTATTTTTCCGTCAAAAGGATAGTGGTCATTTTTTGCTGCATGAGTTGTAGTTTCTATTGGTAGCATTTATAGTACCATATAATGTACTGGGAAACTGAAAAAAATTCTTTGTGGGCTGAAATTAGAAAAAAAAAGGATTCCTCCATAGTTCTTTGGGTTTCGATTTTACGGCTTTCATCGTGCGGTAAAAATGACAACTTAACTTTATTTTGCGGCCCAATACGATTACGGTGATACCAAATTTCTATAGGTTTTTCATATATTTTACTACTTTTACAAAGAAAACTATTTGTTAAAAAAAAATAATTTTGTTTTGCCACATTCTGAGAGACATCTTTTTTTAACTGGGCGTGTTTACATGTATGACGCTGACCAATCAATGACCAGTCAGCATCATACACTCATCTCCATTGATTTACACAGCAGCGATGTGCAGCCACATAAACAGAGATTAACGTTAATCAAGTGTCAGGATTCTGAATACACATGACGTCCAGGCTGGATGATCATGTGTATTCATTATCAGCACACTTCTGAATCTTTTCTGTGAGATTTCCAGCAAGGGAAACAAAATCTCGTTTACCTCCGTAATCTCGCGAGATTTCGTTTCCCTTGCTAGAAATATCAAAGAAAAGAGTCAGAAGTGTCAGGATTCTGAATACACATGACGTCCAGGCTGGATGGTCATGTGTATTCATTATTAGGACACTTGATTAACGTTAACCTCTGTTTATGTGGCTGCACATCGCTGCTGTGTAAATCAATGGAGATGAGTGTATGATGCTGACTGGTTATTGGTTGGTCAGCGTCAGACATGTAAACACGCCCAGTTAAAAACACAATACACGCCCAGTTGGACATAACGAAAAAAAACGCCCAGTTGTCCATTTCAAAACTCTTTTGCATATATATAAAATAGCTCATAACTTGGCCAAAAATGAACGTTTTAAAAAAAACAAAACATTACTGTTCTCTACATTGCAGCGCCGATATAGGAGATAGGGATATGCTGCGTTCTTTTATGGAGCGCATCCGCCCCGTGTGAACTCAGCCTAAAGGTAATTTTACATTACATCCTGCCCATCCGTGTAATGTATGCACCGGGAAAGCTCCCAGAACGTATGGTAAACAGTCCCACACACCTGATGGAGGTTAAAAAAAGCCTCAGTTTGGGTGGGACTGCGCTATTTTATGCAGTGGCATCCAGTAAAAAAAATTATACTGTATGTTTTTTTGTGTCCATATAATGTATGCGCCAGGAGCTTTACCGCCGCATATGATAAATGGACAGGCAGGACGTAATGTGAAAACAGTCTTACCAAAACATAGGCCTTGTTCACACTGTGCTAAAAAGCAGAACGCCTCCAAACATCTGCCCATTGGAAAACGGCATTCTGCTCCAACAGGGCGTTTTTTACGTGGCCGTTTTAAAAAAATTATCGCGGAAAAATACAACCACTAAAAAGAAGTGCATGTCACTTCTTCAGCCGTTTTTGGGGCCGTTTTTCATAGACTCTATAGAAAAACAGCTCCAAAAATGGCAGTTAAAAACGCAGCGAAAAATGCAACTTTGAATAAAAAACGGCTGAAAATCAGGAGCTGTTTTTCCCTTGAAAATAGCTCCGTATTTTGAGACGTTTTTTATTTTGCACGTGCACATACCCTTAAAAACACTAGTGTTTTTGTAAAGTTCTATTTAAACTACAGGTCGCTTTTGACGCGTATTCATCACGTTTTTTCCGCTCAATCAGAACTCCCATTGACTAGAGAAATTAGGTGCAATTTTGTCGCGTTTTACGTGCCAAAGAATTGACCTGACACTACTTTTTTCACGCGACACATTTTTAAACAAAACGTGTCGTATGCACTAACGGCGCGCTATACCATTGATTTCAATGGGATGCTTAAACCAAGCATTTTTGACACATTTTTCGGCGTGACAAACAAAAGCACCAAATGCCGACAATACATAACAATGATAAATGGACTGGGGGGCACCAAAGGGCAATTCCGCACTTGGCACCCTGTAGCCTAAGGTTGGATCTATTATCACATATGGGATATTTCCGTACTCTGGAGAAGTTGATTTACAAATGTTGGGGTGCTTTTCCTCATTTATTTGTTGAAAAAATTAAAAATTCTGAGGTAAAGCTACATCTTATTGGAAATAATGTAATTTTTCATTTTCACTGCCCAATTCTAATGAAATCTATGAAATACCTGTGTAGTCAAAATGCTCAATACACTCCTAGATTAATTCCTCTAGGGGTGTAGTTTCCCAAATGGAGTCACTTTTGTGGGGGTTTCCTTTGTTTTTGCACCACAAGACCTCTTCTAACCTGACATGGTGCCTGAAATATAATTTAAGGAAAGGAAGGCCCAAAAATCTACTAGGTGCTCCTTTGCTTCTGGGGCTTTTGTTTCAGTCCATTACCACACTAGGGCCACATGTGGGATATTTCTAAAAACGGCAGAATCAGGGCAATAAATATTCAGTTGTGTTTCTCTGGTAAAAACCTTCAGTATTACAGGAAAAATGGATTAAAATGGAATTTTGGCAAAAAAATTAAATTTGCAAATTTCCCTTCCACATTGCTTTAATTCCTGTGAAACACATAAAGGGTTAAGAAACTTTCTAAATACTGTTTTGAATACTTTAAGGGGTGCAGTTTTTAAAATTGGGTTATTTGTGGGGGTTCATAATATATAAGGCCCTCAAAGCCACTACAGATCCGAACTGTTCCCTAAAAAAATAGACTTTTGACATTTTCTTGACAATGTGAGAAATTGCTGTTAAACTTATAATACTTGTAACCAGGGCCGCCATCAGGAATTTCAGGGCCCCCTACAGCTAAATTTTCTGGGCCCCCCTACCGTGGCACCGCCTGTTAACGGTACTCCATCCAGCACTATATTATGGTACCCAGGGCCGCCATCAGGGGGGGTATTAGGGGTACTGATGTGAGAGGCCCGGCCAAACCTAATTGAAAGGGGGGCCCGGCAACTGCCGCGACTTGCCTTTGGTAGAAAAAAAACAGGCCCCTGCAATGGGGCTTGTTTTTTTCACCAAAAGAATGTCGTGAGCTGCGGGCCCCCCTTTCAATTAGGTTTGGCCGGGCCTCTCACATCAGTACCCATAATACCCCCCCTGATGGCGGCCCTGGGTAGCATGGGGGTCGTCAAACACTGCCGCCCGTGCGACCGATCGCGCACACCCGCAAACTCCCGCGCATGCGCACCTGCCTGGAACTGCGCACCGAATTTTGAGGCAGATTTTGACCTGCCCACACTATCTTGCCGTGTTTTTTGCCCGCGGCGATTGATGACAGCAGGCAAAAAACGCAGCGAAAAATGCATTTTCTGCCTCCCATTGATTTCGATGGCAGGTCAGAGGCAGAACCGCGGCAAGAAAGGACGTGCTGATTTTTCTTTTTTCCGTGACGGGCTCCTATTGATTTCAGATTAAATCAATGGGAGGCGGTTTTGGAAGTTTTTTTGGTGCTGATTCTGACGCAGTGTCCGAGTCAATATCAAAGCCCAAAAACTCTGTGAACTGGGCCTTATTGTTAGGGCTTATTCAGACGAACGTGTAATACATCCGTGCAACGTGCGTGATTTTCACGCGCCTCGCACGGACCTATGTTACTCTATGGGGCCGTGCAGACTGTCAGTGATTTTCATGCAGCGTGTGTCCGTGTGTCCGCTGCGTAAAACTCACGACATGTCCTATATTTGTGCATTGTTCGCGCATCACGCACCCATTGACGTCAATGGGTGCGTGAAAATCACGCCCAGCACTTCCGCAGCCGTATAAACTATGAATGAAAACAGAAAAGCACCACGTGTTACAAACATAGTGTCATAATGATGGCGGCTGCGCGAAAATCACCTAGCCACGCATCATACGCTGCTGACACACGGAGCTGTTATGGACCTTTTGCATGCGCACGCAAAAAGCACACGCTCGTGTAAATCCAGCCTTAGGGTAGGAACACACTAGGCATGAACGCTGCAGATTTTATGCAACACATTTTATTGTGGAAAATCTGCAGCGTATTACAGTCGCAGCCGAGTGGATGAGATTAGAACAAATCTCATTCACACGCTGCAAAAATAATGGACCTGCAGTGTGGCTTTTGGCTTTTTAAGCCGCAGCATGTCAATGTATTCTGTGGGATCGCTGCTCCTCTGTTGCGGAAATGCTGCGGTTCTGCCGCAAAAATCACAAATGAGAAAAAAAAAAAAGGCACTTTTTTAAATTTATAAAAAAGTTTAGACTTGCCCCGGCCGTAGTCCTGGTGACGCGATCCTCTATTCCGGGCTGCGCTAATAATAGAGGATCGCGTCACTTGGACTACGGCCGGGGCAAGTCTAAACTTTTTTATAAATGTAAAAAAGTACCTTTTTTTTCTCATTTGTGATTTTTGCGGCAGAACCGCAGCATTTCCGCAACAGAGGAGCAGCGATCCCACAGAATACATTGACATGCTGCGGCTTAAAAAGCCAAAAGCCGCACTGCAGGTCCATTTTTTTTGCAGCGCGTGAATGAGATTTGTTCAAATCTCATCCACTCTGCTGCGACTGTAATACGCATACGCTGCGGATTATCCACAATAAAATGTGTTGCATAAAATCCGCAATGTTCATGCCTAGTGTGTTCCTACCCTAAGGCTGGATTTACACGAGCGTGTGCTTTTTGCGTGCGCAAAAACGTGGCATTCTGCGCATGCAAAAGGTACATAACGGCTCCGTGTGGCAGCAGCGTATGATGCGCGGCTGCGTGATTTTCGCGCAGCCGCCATCATTATGACACTCTGTTTGTAGCACGCGGTGCTGTTCTATTTTCATTCATAGTTTATACGGCTGCGGAAGTGCTGGGCGTGATTTTCACACACCCATTGACTTCAATGGGTGCGTGATGCGCGAACAATGCACAAATATAGGACATGCCGTGAGTTTTACGCAGCGGACACACGGACACACGCTGCGTGAAAATCACTGACAGTCTGCACGGCCCCATAGAGTAACATAGGTCCGTGCGAGGTGCGTGAAAATCACACACGTTGCACGGACGTATTACACGTTCGTCTGAATAAGCCCTAACAATAAGGCCCAGTTCACAGAGTTTTTGGGCCTTGATATTGACTCGGACACTGCGTCAGAATCAGCACCAAAAAACTTCCAAAACCGCCTCCCATTGATTTAATCTGAAATCAATGAGAGTAAGTCGCAGAAAAAAGAAAAAGCAGCACGTCCTTTCTTGCCGCGGTTCCGCCTCTGACCTCCCATCGAAATCAATGGGAGGCAGAAAATGCATTTTTCGCTGCGTTTTTTGTCTGCTGTCCTCAATCGCAGCGGGCAAAAAACGCAGCAAGATAGTGTGGGCAGGTCAAAATCTGCCTCAAAATTCTTTAAGGAATATTGAGGCAGATTTTTTCGGCCTGCAAAATACTCTGTGTGAACAGGGCCATACCTAAACAGCACTTTGACACACTTTACTCACCATGTCAGAAGAGCTGCTCCCACTCCAGTCCTCTTCAGGCGATGTCTTCGGTCCAGACGTCGTCCTTCACCTCCAGGCTCCAGAAAATGGCGGGGATCGTAGAACTGCCGCCGCGCAAGAACTAGACTCCTCCCCCTCTCCTTACGCAGCTACGCTCTGGAGAAGGAGGAGGAGGCGGAGTCGGACGAGGAGGCGGACGAGGAGGAGGACGAGGAGGCGGAGTCGGAGGTGAAGTCGGACGAGGAGGCGGAGGAGGACAAGGAGGACGAGGAGGACAAGGAGGACGAGGAGGCGGAGGAGGACAAGGAGGAGGCGGAGTCGGAGGCGGGCCAGCAGGTAAGTAACCGTGCGCCGCTGTCCCTGTTTGGCTGTCCTTCCCCGTCGATGTACTTGTGTTGCTCCCTCTCGGCGGCGCGCCTGGTCGTTCGCACGTGGGCGCGCGCTTGCGATCGTGCGCGCTTGCGCTCGTGCGCGCTCGTACGCGCGCAAGCGGTGGTGTTTCGCGGCGCGGCGGCGGTGATGAGAGGGGGGCCCGCAGCAGCTCACGACATTGTTTTGGTGAAAAGAACAGACCCCATTGCAGGGGCTTGTTTTTTTCTACCAAAAGCAAGTCGCGGCAGTTGCCGGGCCCCCCTTTCAATTAAGTTTGGCCGGGCCCCCTACAGTACTACCCCTAATACCCCCCTGATGTCGGCCCTGCTTGTAACGTCCTAGAAAAATAAAAGGATGTTCAAAAAAATGATGCCTACATAAAGTAGACATATGAAAAATGTTAACTAGTCACTATTTTGTGTGGTATAACTATCTGTCTTAGGCTGGATTCACACAAGCACATTACGTCCGTAAAGGATGGAACGTATTTCGGACCGAACACACTGCAGGGAGCCGGGCTCCTAGCATCATAGTTATGTACGACGCTAGGAGTCTCTGCCTCGCTGCAGAACAACTGTCCCGTACTGTAATCATGTTTTCAGTACGGGACAGTAGTTCCACGGAGAGGCAGGGACTCCTAGAGTCGTACATAACTATGATGCTAGGAGCCCGGCTCCCTGCAGTGTGTTTGTTCCGGGTTTAGCGGCCGAAATACGTTCCGTCCATTACGGACATAATGTGCTTGTGTGAATTCAGCCTTACAAGCATATACATCTAAATTTAAAAAAATTCTAATTTTTGCAAATTTTCTCTAAATTTTGGTGTTTTCCACACAAAAAAATTGAGTTTATCGACCAAATTTTTTCACTAACATAAAGTACAATATGTCAGAAGAAAACAATCTCAGAATCGCTTGGATAAGTAAAAGCATTCCAAAGTTATTACCACATATAGTAACACATGTCAGATTTAAAAAATGAGGCTCTGTCATTTGGTCCAAAAGTGGCTGCGTCCTTAAAGGGTTAATGACCAAGTGGGCTTTTTTTTACTTTTCACCAAGTGGGCGTAGTAAAGAGAAGTGTATGACGCTGACAAATCAGCGTCATACACTTCTCTTCATTCATGTTCAGCTGTACTCACAGCACAGCGCGATCTCGTGAGATCACACTGTGCTGTCACTTCCACAGTAACTTTACAGGAGTGTCGGGAGAATGAAAAGATATCGCCTCCAGCCAGGAGGCGATGTCTCTTTATTCTCCCGACACTCCGGTAAAGTTACTGCGGGAGTGACAGCACAGCATGATCTCACGAGATTACACTGTGCTGTCACCTACTCCTACTGTAACTTTACCGGAGTGTCGGGAGAATCAAAAGACATTGCCTCCCGACTCTCCAGAAAAGTTACTATAGGTGTAAGTGACAGCCCAGCGTGATCTATGCTTAAACCTATCCAAGCGATTCTGAGATTTTCTCGTGAGACATTGGGCTTTATGTTAGTAGTAAAATTTGGTCGATATATTCAGTGTTTATTTGGGAAAAAAAGGAAACTTTAGAGAAAATGTGAAAAAAAATAGAATTTTTCTGAATTTAAATGCATCTGCTTGTAAGACAGATCGTTATACCACCCAAAATAGTTACCATGTTTTGGCCTTAAAGGACGAGTGTCGCTAAAAATATTTTTTTATATCAATTTGCTTTTAGTGTTTTATTAAAAAAAAAAAAATTTATTTGTGTGTTTGTGTTTTACTTTTTTATTTTTTCACTTTTTCTTGTCCGTGGGGGCTGCCATTTTTTTTTCCATCTCTGTATGTGTCGATTAACGACACATACAGACATGGAATACGGCACATACAGTCCCATAGTGAATGCGAACGGGGCCCGTTCCATCCACTATGCTGTACGCCGTCTGTGTGGGAACGGCGCATGTGTCGCTCCCACACATTCCAAATTGAAGGTCTTCGGCCGAGCAACGTCCGGTGCCATTTTCTTGTGGACCGGAAGCCGCGGCCGGACAGTAAGATTACTACTTCCGGTCGCGGCTTCCGGACTTGTGCACTTGCAGCGGAGGTAGCAGACGGAGCGGACGGACCGGAGAGAGCGGCGGCGGCAGGAGCAGGTAAGTTACTTCTGTGTATGTATGTGTTTTACTGTGTGTTTATTACTGTATCTTAACCTACTACACTGTGTGTTAGCTCAAAAAATGGCGACACACAGTGTAGGAGGTTTGACCGTTCAATCACCTCCTTTCTCCTGGCACTAGCCAGGATAAAGGAGGGGGGATTCTGTGAGCTCACTAGAGCGAGTGAGTTTTCTCAAATTTTGCAGCATAAAGCAATGTGGTTGCTTTACCACATGCAATGCTGGAATTTTGGGAATTGCTCCATCTAGTGACCAGCACTGGGAAATGTTATAAATTAGAATCTAATTTATAATATTTCCTGACTCGTGAAAAAATTAAAAAAATTAGGACAATGTTTAATCACTTATACACTAACTGTTTAACTAAAAAAAAAAAAAATTTTCTAGCGACACATTCCCTTTAAAGACCAGACCATTTTTTTTCAAATCTGACATGTATCACTTGAAGTGGTAATAACTTTTAAATGCTTTTATTTTTTCAAGCGATTCTGAGATTGTTTTCTCATGACACATTGGACTTTAAGTTAGTGGTAAAATTTGGTCGACACATTCAGTGTTTATTTATGAAAAACACCAACATTTTGAGATTTTTTTTTAAAAATTAGAATTTTATTTAAAATTTTAATGTATCTGCTTGTAAGACAGATCGTAATACCACACAAAATAGCTACTATTTCACATTTCCCATATGTCCACTTTATGCTTGCATTGTTTTTTGAACGTCCTTTTATTTTTCTAGGACGTTACAAGGCTTGGAAGTTTAGCAGCAATTTCTCACATTTCCTAGAAAATGTCAAAAGCCTTATTTTAGGGATCGGTTCTGTTCTGAACTGATTTTGAGGGCCTTATATACTATAAACCCCCTATAAATCACCCCATTTTAAAAACTGAACCACTCAAAGTATTCAAAACAGCATTTAGAAAGTTTATTAACCCTTTAGGCATTACACAAGAATTAAAGAAAATTAAAGGTGAAATTTACAAATGTCATTTTTTTTGCAGAAAATCAGTTTTAATAAATTTTTTTCTGTAACACAGAAGGTTTTACTACAGAAATGCAACTCAATATTTATTGCCCAGATTCTGCAGTTTTCATAAATATCCCACATGTGGCCCTAGCGTGCTACTGGACGGAAGCAAAGGCCTCAGAACCAATGGAGCACCTAGTGGATATTGGGGCCTTATTTTTATTAGAATATATTTTAGGCACATGTCGGGTTTGAAGAGGTCTTGTGGGGCCAAAACAAAGAAAACACCCAAAAAAAGAAACCATTTGGCAAACTACACCCCTCAAGGAATTTATTTAGGGGTATTGTAATGACGGGGGTAGGGAAACGGACAAGTGAGCCCTAATCTACCCGCCACTCTGTCCCTGCCTACTTGCAACGACCCGCCCTAGGCGACGGGGTACAACTGGGCGGCAGTCCCTGCGCTCAGTAAGTGCAAGAGACAAACAGACAAGGGAACACAAAGCAAAGGGAAATGGGGCAGTTGCCCACGGCAACACCGTGAGCAACAAGAGTGGTGAACGAGCCGAGTCAAACCAGGAGTGCACGAGGTACCAAACGCAGAGCAGGAGAGTAGTCAGTAAGCCAGGGTCAGTATGGAGCAGGATCAAATAGTCAGAAGCTGCAGCAAGGCCAGGAAACCACACGAGAAGAATCACAAGCAAAGGAGGAACAGGAAAGGCAGGTATAAATAGAAAGAGGGCGGGAGTTAGCTCCGTCTGGCCAGGCTGCGATAGGCTCTCCCACTCCTAAGCCTGCCACCCTGAGTGGTGGAAGCTGGAGTCAGTCTCAGAGACATAGACTCAGGTGCAGACTGATTATCTATGGGCGTATACACAGAAATTGTGCCTGGCAGATCCTTTACAGGTACAGTGAGCATTTTGACCCCACAGGTATTTTACTGAATTTAGTGTAATTAGGCTGTGAAAATGAAAATCAACGTTTTTTCCTAATAAAATGTAATTTTAGCTCAGATTTCTCAATTTTCACAATAGATAAAGGAGAAAAAGAACCCCAACATTTGTGAAGCAAACTCTTCTGAGTACGGCGATACCCCATATGTGGTAATAAACTGCTGTTTGCTTCCACGGCAGGGCTCAGAAGGGAAGGCGCACCATTTGGCATTTGAAGCTCAAATTTTGCGTGATTGTTTTTCAGGTGCCATGTTTCATTTGCAAAGCCCATGAGAGGCCAAAACAGTGGAAATCCCCCAAAAGTGACCCCATTTTGGAAACGACACCCCTCAAGGAATCTATCTAGGGCTATAGTGAGCATTTAGACCCCACAGGTCTTTTGCAGAATTTATTGGAATTAGGCCGTGAAAATGAAAATCTACATTTTGTTCCACTAAATTGTAGAATGTCTTCATTTTCACAAGGGATACTGGAGAAATAGCACCCCAACATTTGTAAAGCAATTACGGCAATACCCCACATGTGGTCATAAACTGCTGTTTGGACACACGGCAGGGCTCAGAATGGCAGGAGCGCTATTTGGCATGCAGATGTTGCTGTATTGGCATCTGGCCACCATGTCGCATATGCAAAACCCCTGGGGTACCAGAGTACAATGGAAGCCCCAAGAAGTGACCCCATATTGGAAACTATCCCTCAAGACATTTATCATTTGCCTGAACATATGACAGGGCTCAGAAGTGAAGAGCAACGTGCGCATTTGAGGTTTATTTTGGTGATTTTTACAGCATTGGCACACAATTGCAGGGCACTGAAGTCAAATAGTAAAACAAACCCCCAAGTAGTGATATTGGAAACTACACCCCTTAGGGCATTTTAAGGGGTGTATTGAGCATTTTGACCCCACAGGTGATTCTACATTACAAATTAGTGCCCAGCGGATGGTGCAAAGTGAAAATTGCCATTTTCCACTGATATGCCAATTTAGTGCACAATATGTTGTGCCCAGTTTGTGCCACTGAAGACAAATATCTCAAACTGTTAAGCCAGTTATCCCGGTATAGCAATGCCATATACTGTATGTGGACGTAAACTGGTGTTTGGGCATGCTGTAGGGTTCAGAAGGGAGGAAGCGCCATTTGGCTTTCGTAGTGCAGATTTTGCTTGGCAGTTGTTCTGTTTGGGGTTTTACTGGTAATTCAGTTTATATTCCGGGGGCATATGTAATCTGTGCGGGGTACATCAGGGCATAATAAGAGGGTATGTTAATAGGGTAAATAAGTAATTCATAGATGTGTGGCCAGTGTCGCACTGATAAATGGTGCCCGATCTTATCCGCTTTTGGAACACTGCATATTTTTCGTCGCCATATTCTGAGAGCCAGAACTTTTTTTATTTTTTCACCACCGGAGCTGTGTGAGGGCTTATTTGTTGCGGGACAATCTGTAGGTTTTCGTTAGGACCATTTTGGGGTACACGCAATTTTTTGATCACTTTTTATTTCATTTTTGGGCAAGCAAGGTTACCAAAAACCAGCAATTCTGACAATGTTTTTTTGTTTTGTTTTTTTACAGTGTTCACTGTGCCCTATAAATGACAATTTTACTTTATTCTGTGGGTCAATATGATTACGGCGATACCATATATATATAGTTTTTTTATGTTTTAAACCAAAAAGAGAAACAAGTCAGGACCAGATAATAGAAAAAGTAAAAAAACCTTTATTAAAGTCAATTAGACACAAACAAACACATAGACAAAACTACACACAGTAAAATAAGCCCTCGTAAAAAGATGGAATCAGAACATGACAGCAGCATGGCCCCCCAGATAGGAAACCGGTCAACAGAGCGCCCAAACTGTTAAAGTGCATAAGTTGTAAATTTGAAGCAGGTGCTAGTGTTTTTTTATGTTTTGCAGCATTTGCACAAAAAAATACTTTTTTTGAAAAATAATAAATTTTTTGTCACCATATTCTGAGAGCCATAACTTTTTTTATTTTTGCGTTGACAAGGCTGTGTAATGGCTTGTTTTTTGCGGGACGGGTTGTAGTTTTTATTGGTACTATTTTGGGGTACGTGCGACTTTTTGATCACTTTTTATTCTATACTTTAGAAGGGATGGTGACCAAAAAAATAGCGATTCTGGCATTGTTTTTTTATTATTTTTTGTGGTGCTCACCGTGTGGGAAAAATAACATTATAATTTGGGCTTTTACGAATGCAGTTAAGTTTTCATTTTTTTTCCTATAATAAAAGACTTACTATAGGAAAAAAGGCAGTTTTTAATTTTTACACTTTAGCTGAGCTTTCTTTATAACTTTTTTTTGTCCCACTAGGGGACTTGAAGACCTGCACCTCTCATATTTATTCTAATACATTGCACTACCCACGTAATGCAATGCATTAGAGCTGTCAGCTATTCACTGACAGCAAGCCTATTAGGATCCGCCTCTGGGCAGGGCCTTATAGGCTTCCGTACGTGGCAGACCAGGAAGCCACTGTTGGCCTTCGGTTCCCATAGCAACGATCGGCATCCGTGCAACCACATCGCAGCGATGCCGATCTCCTGAAAACTACTAAGATGCCGCGATCGCTTTTGATCGCGGCATCTAAGGGGTTAATGGCAGGGAGCGGAGCTAGCTCCGTTCCCTGTCGTTACAGCAGGATGTCAACTGTAACATACAGTTGACGCCCTTCGGCTGATGGTGCAGTCTCAGCTTCTGAGCCCACTGCCATCTTCCATCTGCAGCTGGAAGCCTCTTAAGCCCCGCCTCTGGGCGGGACCTAACAGGCCGCCTTAATTGGCAGACAGGGGGCCATTGTTAGGTCTCCTGTTGCCAACAGCCGATCGGCTATCGTGGCTACCCGGCTCTTTTAGCCCGATAACCATGCTGCAATTCTGTGATTGGTCAGTGACAGCCGATGTCACTGTGCTGTCACCATGTCTTTTGACATGGTGACAGAAAAGCACCATGACGTAACTGTACTTCATGGTGCCTTAATGCATGCATGACGTACAGTTGTGTCAAGGTGCGTTAAGGGGTTAATGAAAACTATATAGTAAATTGTTTAATTTTACATTGAGGTAGCAAATAAACAATACAGAAAAAAAATCATCATAAAAGTGTCTTAAAAAGTGTTTTAAAGAGTTACTGCACTTTTTCAAAACCTTTGATAAGTCATAGAAACATATAAGAAGTTTTGATTGGTGGGGGGTACGGGCGCTGAGAACCCTATTGTTGCTGAAACGAAAGTGCAAAAGCGTTTTGCAACATCGGCTGTGATCAGCGCACCTCGTTAGGCTGAAGACTGGCTCATAGACGGTCCATGTGTGCCCATCTCCAGCTTAAAGAGGAGAGCACATCACAGCAGAAGGTGCAGAGCCCTCAGCTGAGCGCTTCTCCACCTTCGTTTCAGTGCTAATACTGCAACAAGGAGGACTTGAAAAGGTTGATAAATCCCAGACGCTTCTGCATTATTCTACTGAAAAGGTCAAAATTTTGCCCAATGACTACAAACTCATTCTTCTTCGTGCTACGGTTTTAAACTATTGTGTTGTGTAATTGTGTGGGGATTGTTGTTTATGCACTTTTGATATCACCAGATACAAAATAGGCAACCACTGAACACCAAATTGACGATGTTGAACACCAGGTTATTCCATTTATATTTACAATGTATCCAGGTACTTATGGAAATCTGCAACAGGTTTTAGATATCTTCAATTCCATTTTATATAGTGGAGATAGTAATAAAAAAAAAAAGTATAACAACAGGTAAAGAGTTATTCCCATTTCAGAATGATATGGCATATCCAGGGGCAGATTATAATGAGGGCAATCTGGGCAAGTGCCCAGGGCCCGAGGCTGGAAGGGGGCCCAGTTCGCCCCGGTTCTCCCTTACCGGCTGTTAAAATTACAGCCGGTTCAGGGAACCGGAGTGAAGCAGGACCTCTCACCCAACCAGTGGCGTAGCTATAGGGGCCGCACTACATCAATAAAAAGTTACTATAGTAACTGGAGCTGCGGGCCCGTTACTATAGTAACTACAGCATTTACCTTCCTGTTTCCGGTGCGCAGCGCATGACGTCACAACGCTATGCGCCGTGCACAGCATCCTAGTCCTGGATAGAGTCAGGACATCAGCCGCAGCTGAAGAGGAGGGTAAGTTTAATATCCCTGTCTACTTGAAGTTGATTGGTGGGGTCCGACTCCCAGGACCCCCGCCAATCACCTGTTTTGAAGGGGCCGCAGCACTCGTATGAGAGCTGGTGCTTTCCCTTCATTCTGGTCACTTGCTCACATTGTGAATCCGTGTCAGCGATTCACAGTGTGAGCCAGTAAGGGAATAAAAGGGGAAGCAGCTGTCGTACGAGTGCTGCGACCCCTTCAAATCAGGTGATTGGCGGGTCCCGGGAGACGGAGCCCGACCCATCAGCTATTGATGGCCTATCCTAAGGATAGGCCATCAATGTATAGGGACTGGACAATCCCTTTAAGCCTACGATGTTGCAGGCTTAGAGGGCCCATGAGACAGGATCACAGATTGTATTATCCTGTCTGCTGGGCCCTGTATCTAAGCATCATACATAAGCACATGGTAGGCTTAGATACATGGCCCATGTGTGATCCTGTCTGCTGGGCCTGTATCTAAGCATCTTACATAAGCACATGGTGGGCTTAGATACATGGCCCATGTCTGATCCTGGCTGCTGGGCCCTGTATCTAAGCATCATACATAAGCACATGGTAGGCTTAGATACATGGTCCATGTGTGATCCTGTCTGCTGGGCCTGTATCTAAGCATCTTACATAAGCACATGGTGGGCTTAGATACATGGCCCATGTCTGATCCTGGCTGCTGGGCCCTGTATCTAAGCATCTTACATAAGCACATGGTAGGCTTAGATACATGGCCCATGTGTGATCCTGTCTGCTGGGCCCTGTATCTAAGCATCTTACATAAGCACATGGTAGGCCTAAGCCTACCATGGGCCATGTATCTAAATACATGGCCCATGTGTGATCCTGTCTGCTTGGCCCTGTATCTAAGCATCTCACACAAGCACATGGTGGGCTTAGATACATGGCCCATGTGTGATCCTGTCTGCTGGGCCCTGTATCTAAGCATCTTACATAAGCACATGGTAGGCTTAGATACATGGCCCATGTGTGATCCTGTCTGCTGGGCCCTGTATCTAAGCATCTTACATAAGCACATGGTAGGCTTAGATACATGGCCCATGTGTAATCATGTCTGCTGGGCCCTGTATCTAAGCATCTTACATAAGCACATGGTGGGCTTAGATACATGGCCCATATGTGATCCTGTCTGCTGGGCCCTGTATCTAAGCATCTTACATAAGCACATGGTAGGCTTAGATACATGGCCCATGTGTGATCCTGTCTGCTGGGCCCTGTATCTAAGCATCTTACATAAGCACATGGTGGGCTTAGATACATGGCCCATGTGTGATCCTGTCTGATGGGCCCTGTATATAAGCCTACCACATATACTGTATAAGATTTTTGTCTGCTGGACCCTGTATCTAAGCCTGAATTGACAGTATCACACTTGGGCCCTGTACCTAAGCCTACCACATGTGTTACTAATCATTTTTGTTGCGTTTGTTTTTTTTTTACAGGTTTGGTCGTTGGACTACATCGGATTTGAGGACTACTTCGATGACGCCGTTTTTATTATCAATAAAATGGTTAATGAGGGTTGTCTGGGTGGTTTTTATTTCAATAAAATATTTTTTCTATGTCTTTATTTGTTTTTTAAACTTTATTACTACCGCCTTAGTAATGGCCGCCGGCTGATTGACAGCATCCATTACTAAGGCGAGGCTTAGTGTTAGCCGGTGCAGAGGCCATCACTAACCCCCATTATTACCCTGATACCCACCGCCACCAGGGGTGTCGGGAAAAGCCGGGTACGATTCAGTACCTGACCATCTGTAGTGATGGTCGTGCAATGGGGCGGCCGCAGGCTGGTATTAGTAGGCTGGGAAAGGCCAAAAACTGTGCCCCTTCCTCCCTGGTAATGTTAACCTGCTGCTGCTTTCTTGTATCTGGCTGGTTATGAAAAATGGGGGGGACCCAGCCAGATACAACAGCAGCAGCCTAGCATTACCAGGGGGGGGGGGGGGGGGGGAGGGTCACTGTTTTTGGCCTTTCCCAGGCTGATATTACCAGCCTGTGGCTGACCCAGTACGCGACCATCACTACAAATGGTCGGGTACTGGTTCGTACCTGGCTCTTCCCAGTACCACTGGTGGCGGTGGGTACCGGGGTAATAATGGGGGTTAGTGTTAGCCTCTGTGCCTGCTAACATTAAGCCCTGCCTTAGTAATGGATGTTGTCAATCAGCCAGCAGCTATTAATAAGGCGGTAATAATAAAGTTCAAAAAAATACAAGGACGGGGGGGCGGGGCTTAGCCATGGCGGAGTGAACACGCGCTTCGGGGGAGTTCCATGCAGTAGAGCCGCAGAACACAGCCTGAGCCCGTCCTGAGTACCGGGAGATGCCCGGAAAGCGTAGGGGACAAAGCGCTACACCCTCCCGCTCCTTACCCCGATCGCAGACACGGAGTGTCAGCATGGACCGCTTCCTTAAAGCGCCGCAAGCCGCTCCCGGAGTCCTGGATGTCATGGGGCCCGCGGCACAGCTAACATCCATGTGGAGAGCAGAGGATCGCATGAACGCGGCTGTGGCTCCCAGCATGCAGGGGCAGCTGGACAACCCACCGATGCCTGCTTCACTTCCAGGGACCAGCATGAATGAGGTACCGCCAGTATCCCCTACCATCGCCCTGTCTGCCCTGCCATCAATCACAGTCCCCATGCCTGGAAGCTCTGAGGGCATCCCCCTTCAACCTGCCCTGCATGCAAACTTACACTTACTCAGGGAACTAATACAAGCTCTCCCTACTAGACAGGACTTAGATTCCCTGGTGACCAGAATTGAACTATCCCACCAAGATATCGCGGACCTAAGACACGAAGTAGACAGGGTGGACACCAGGATTACTTCCACTGACGGCGCGGTCTCCGCCATTGACAGCAGAGTGATTGTATTGGAGCAGGCGGCCATTGCTAATAGAACACATATGCAATCCCTTGCACTTCAACTGGATGATCAAGAAAACAGAGGCCGCAGAAATAATATTCGACTGAAGGGCCTCCCGGATTTAGGTCCCAGAGACGACCTCCCTAATAGAATCACCGCCATCTTTAATAAAGTCACCAACAGACCTCTGGAAGCTACATTCCTACTGGACCGTGTGCACAGAGTTTCGAGACCTGGTCCGATTGACCCTTCAAACCCGCAGGATGTCCTGTGTCGGTTGCACTACTACTCGGACAAGGATTTGATAGTCAGAGGAGCATGGTCACATGGTCCGATATCGGTTGATGGAGGCAGGGTCGCGGTCTATCCGGATGTCTCGCCGCGGACGCTTTACATGAGACGTCTACTGCACCCGCTGCTAGAAAAGATCAAAGCGGCTGGAGCCACTTATAGAAGGGGGCATCCATTTCACGTGGTCGTCAGAAGAGATGCTGCCTCCTTTATCCTGCGCCATTCCTCGGATTTAGAGGCCTTATTTTGTTTCTTGCAAATTGATCCGTTCCCGGTCCCGGACTGGCTGACACTGGATCAGACTGAACCGTCTCAACACAGGCGCAATCGGCGCCCGAGCCAGCCTTTCAGCAGACCCTCTCTACAGGAATCAATAGGATCTCAGCCAGATCTCTCGCTACGTGTGCCGCCTGAGGCCTGAACCGGTCTCCGGATCTACGATTTGTTATCCCGATAATATATTGATGGCTTTCTACGGTCATTGGGCTTCCTAAAGTGCCTAGTGGTCCTTCTTGCTTGTTCTTTTTTTTGTTTACAGGTTCTTCCTACGCCCTCCTGAAGACTGTCCTCACTCGCGGGCCCTCCGGAGCAACCCCGCTACGTTTTTCTTTTCCTCGATGGGACTTTCCTGGAAGAGGGTTGATACGTCCGATCTTTCGCTACTCACAGAACAGTAGATATACCCTGTCCTTTATATTGCTCCCATCCTTCGTGCCCAACTTCCCCCCCCCCTTCCTACACCCCCAACATGTTGGTATTCGGTAATATGTATGCCCCCCCCTCCAACCTCATCTTTTAGAGCCCTTTGCCGGTCATGTTCATGCAGACAACCAGGGGGTCGTGTGCTTATTACTATGTTAATGCGACAGTATTTTTGCCTAGGGTCCTATTATATTATATGTTATGTTATATGAGCAGTGTAACATTCGTTAATGGGCTACTCCCATTTATTGTAGTGTTTTTTATGTGGGCTATCGTGTTGCATATCCATCTAGGGGTAGTTTATCTGTCCGGGCTGATACCACATGTCTTAGCCTTCTCTACATACTTCATACACATATTTCAATGTTTTCAAGGAGGGGGCTTCTAGTGATTGTAACATTATGTTCGCGGTGAACGGTTATATGTACTGCGGTATCCCCTGCTCATCTTCTGGCTCATCTTTTGGCGGGTATCGGATATATCTGTCTGCTCTCCCCTTATACCTGCCTCCCACACTCCTCTTCCTCCCTTCCATCCCTTTTCTTTCCCCTCCCCTCCTTTTATTTATTACAGGTGACTTGGCGGGTAGTTGCACATTGTAGAGCATCCGGGCAGGGTTATTGTACCGGATGGCAGGAGGCTATGACAGGTCATGTAGTGCCGGCCGAGGCCTGCTGGTTTACTGGCCTTCTGAAATGATTTTGATAATAACTTGAGCTCGTAGTCCGCCAATAACCTTGCCCTGGTGTCCCTCTGTATCCCGCTCTTAAGGCTCTCAGGAAAAGGGATAGTATTGCTTGATGGGCCTTGATGGTTGGGCCTGGTTATATAAGGTGTTCTGGCCTCCCTTGCTCCCCTCCTGGTGGGCATTGGACGAAAGTTATATTTTTCATTTGATATGCTGCTCACTGCATGGGGCTCCCCCCCCCCCCGCTTCTCTTTGGTTTTCCTTGTTCCCGTTTTGTCGCTAACTTTTTCTCCACAGGTCTTCTTGCCACGTAGGAGTTGGCCTCTGGGCCACCTTTTCTGTATATTTTCTTTTTCTTCTACCTGATTTTCCACTTCTACCTTTCTCGTCCTCCCTTCCCTACCTTCTACCCACTCCCGCCGGGAACATGGCCCGTCACTCCCAGATAGACCTACGGATAGGCTCATTGAATGTCAAGGGCTTACATAGTCCTGGGAAGCGATCCATCCTGCTTAACATGCTGAAAGGCAGACAATTACACGTAGCTTTCCTGCAGGAAACGCACTTGAGTGAACAGAAACCCTTTAAGTTATCCAACTTATGGTTTCCACACGCATATCATAGTTTTTCTCCCGACCCGAAATCCAGAGGGACAAGTATCCTTCTTTCCCGCTCTATTCCATGGGAATTTCTGGACTCTCGCAGTGATGAGATGGGGCGAACGCTTTTGGTCAAGGGTAGCATCGACTCACAGATCTATACCTTCGCTTCCTTCTATTTGCCTAATGTGGGTCAGGGTTCAGCAGTGATTGGTTTTTTAGATACACTGGAGGAGTTTGGAGAGGGTACCATTGTCCTAGGGGGTGACTTCAATGTGGCATTGGAACCAACCATGGATGTCTCATTGGGTTCATCGTCAATCCCCCACTCCCAACTACGTCGCATTAAACTCCATTAATGTTCCAATCCCAGTGGAAGCTTGATCCCTCGCTTCTCAATGACTCCCTCGTCTCATCGGATGTACAACGTACGCTTGATGACTATTTCACCACAAACACATCTGCCGACACGAACCCAAGGGTGCTATGGGAGGCACATAAATGCGTCGTTCGCGGCACTCTTATCAAACACGGAGCACGATTGAAAAAAGAGCGCGCCGTGAATATCGTTCGGCTACTGTCGGAGATCAAGGCCCTAGAAATTACGCACAAACGTACCCATGAAGTAGAATGTCGAACTGCGTTAATTCAGAAACGGGATGAATTACGTACCATATTATTGTCCAAAGCTAAAGCCACCCTCTCTAAATGTAAGCGCCATTTTTACGAGTATGGTAATAAATGCAGCAGATCGCTTGCTAGAGCTCTGCGAATCCAACAAGCGCGCACTTATGTCCCCTTTATTACATCCTCCCCCAGCACACGAGCCAACAGGCCTCTGGACATAGCTGCACAGTTCCGTGATTTCTACGCTTCTCTTTACAACGCCGACTCCACCAATCCGGCCACGATGTCAAACGACTTCCGTGCACATATCCAATCCTATATTGCGGACTCGGGATTGCCACCCCTGGCAGAGGAGGTACTCACTGCCTTGGAAGAACCGATTACCACGACCGAACTAACTGATGCACTCAAAAACTGCGCCGCTGGTAAGGCCCCGGGGCCTGACGGTTTCACGTTACCCTACTATAAGAAATTTATCTCCTGCCTTGGGCCGCATCTGCTGTCATCCTTGAATTCTCTATCCTCCTCCTCACGCGTTCCACCAGACGCGCTCAGGGCCCATATAGCGGTGATTTCCAAATGGGGAAAAGACCCCTCTCAGTGCGCCAGCTACAGGCCAATCTCACTGCTTAACGCAGACATTAAACTCTTCGCCAAGATATTGGCAATGCGTCTGGCCCTCTTGCTTGGTGGGGTAATTCATCTTGATCAGGCGTGGTTCATGTTGGGGCGAGAGGCCCGAGACAACACTACAAAGGCGATCAACACTGAGGAAGATAGACAATTTTGAGCGGAGCTTGCTGCTCACAGAGCATGCAGTTAGTGGGTTAGAACTGGAGGGTGAAGACATGGGTGAGCAGGATCAGGTAAGTAGCTGGGTTAATGTAGTTAGGGGCAGTAGAAAGGGGTCAAAGACAAGGAAGGCCGATCCGGTTTCTGGCATTCCAAGCAAAATTGCCAGGTTGGGTGATGATGCGAGGGTGTCAGTCTCAGAAAAGGCAGCCCTAGTGGATACTGATCTCCCTAACAGCCGGGAGAACAGCCCAGCTAGTAGTCGGCGGGATGGTAATGCAGGTAAGCCAAGATAATTGATAGTTGTAGGGGATTCTATAATCAGGAAGACGGATAGAATAATTTGTCGCCAAGACCGCCTCAACCGAATGGTTTGCTGTCTCCCTGGTGCCAGGGTTCGGCATGTGGTGGAACGGGTGGACAAATTGCTGGGAGGGGCTGGTGATGATCCAGCTGTCGTGGTCCATGTCGGTACCAACGACAGAATAAATGGTAGGTGGAGGAGCCTTAAGAATAATTTTAAAGAACTAGGCTACAAGCTGAAGGGAAGGACCTCCAAGGTTGTATTCTCAGGAATACTGCCTGTGCCATGCGCATCACAGGAAAGACAGCGGGAGCTTAGGGAGTTAAATGCATGGCTGAAGTCTTGGTGTAGAGGAGAAGGATTTGGGTTCCTAGAGCACTGGGCTGACTTTTCATTGGGGTACAAACTGTATTCTGCAGATGATTTGCACCTAAATGGAAGGGGGTCCGCTGTGCTGGGGGAGAGAATTCTAGCTGGGGTGGCGGAGTATTTAAACTAGGGCTGAGGAGGGAGGTCAATGTAGAAAAAAAAGGGGTAGCCAGGTTAGAGAGGGGTCAGACTATATTGGTGGGGGGAGAAACGGAATGTGGGGAGAGGACTAGACAACAAGATAAGGAGATCCTTTCGTTACAAAACATCAGTGTAAATAAAAAGGACCGATTAATGTCAAATCACATTTCTGATAATAAAAGTGAAAAACTGACAGGCAAGTTAAAGTGTATGTTCACAAATGCCAGAAGTCTAGCAAGCAAAATGGGGGAGCTGGAGGCCTTGATACTGGAAGAAAATATAGATATAGTTGGTGTTGCTGAAACATGGCTGGACTCTTCACATGACTGGGCTGTAAATCTACAGGGTTTTACACTTTTTCGTAAAGACAGGACAAATAGGAAAGGTGGTGGTGTATGTCTGTATGTGAGAAGTGATATGAAGGCGAGTGTGAAAGAGACAATAGTGGGTGAAGACTGTGAGGAGGTTGAAACCTTGTGGGTGGAACTAGAAAGGGAGGTAAACACTGAAAAAATTACTTTTGGTGTAATCTATAGACCCCCCAATATAACTGAGGAGATGGAAGGTCAGATATATAAACAGATGGAGCGGGCTGCACAGGCGGGTACTGTAGTGATAATGGGAGATTTTAATTTCCGGGATATTAATTGGTGTCATGGTTCGGCTTCAACTGCAAAGGGGAGACATTTCCTCAACCTGTTGCAGGAAAATTTTATGGGCCAGTTTGTGGAAGACCCGACTAGAGGTGAAGCTCTGTTGGATCTGGTCATTTCTAATAATGCAGATCTTGTTGGGAATGTCAATGTTCGTGAAAACCTCGGTAACAGTGATCACAATATAGTTACATTTTACCTATACTGTAAAAAACAAACGCAGGCTGGGAGGGCAAAAACATTTAATTTTAAGAAAGCCAATTTCCCCAGGATGAGGGCTGCAATTCAGGATATGGACTGGGAAGAACTAATGTCAAATAATGGAACAAATGATAAATGGGAGATTTTCACATCTACTTTGAGTTATTATAGTGCAAAATTTATTCCTATAGGTAATAAGTATAAACGACTCAAATTAAACCCCACATGGCTTACACCTTCTGTGAAAGGGGCAATACATGACAAAAAAAGGGCATTTAAAAAATACAAATCTGAGGGTACAGCTGTAGCCTTTGTAAAATATAAAGAGCTTAATAAAATCTGTAAAAATTTAATAAAATTAGCAAAAATACAAAATGAAAGGCAGGTGGCCAAGGATAGTAAAACAAATCCTAAAAAATTCTTCAAGCATATAAATGCAAAAAAGCCAAGGTCTGAACATGTAGGACCCCTAGATAATGGTAATGGGGAGTTGATCACAGGGGATCAAGAGAAGGCAGAGTTACTAAATGGGTTCTTTAGCTCTGTATATACAACAGAAGAAAGAGCAGCTGATGTAGCCGGTGCCAGTGCTGTTAATATATCAGTTGATATACTGAATTGGATGAATGTAGAGATGGTCCAAGCTAAATTAAATAAAATAAATGTGCACAAGGCTCCGGGACCAGATGGGTTACACCCTAGAATTCTTAAAGAGCTTAGTTCAGTTATTTCTGTCCCCCTTTTCATAATATTCAGAGAATCTCTAGTGACTGGTATAGTGCCAAGGGACTGGCGCAGGGCAAATGTGGTGGCTATTTTCAAAAAGGGCTCTAGGTCTTCCCCGGGTAATTATAGACCAGTAAGCTTAACATCCATCGTGGGGAAAATGTTTGAGGGGCTATTGAGGGACTATATACAGGATTATGTGACAATAAATAGCATTATAAGTGACAGCCAGCACCTTTTTACTAAGGACAGAAGTTGTCAAACTAACCTAATCTGTTTTTATGAAGAGGTGAGCAGAAGTCTAGACAGAGGGGCCGCTGTGGATTTAGTGTTTTTGGACTTTGCAAAGGCATTTGACACTGTCCCCCATAGACGCCTAATGGGTAAATTAAGGACTATAGGTTTAGAAAATATAGTTTGTAATTGGATTGAGAATTGGCTCAAGGACCGTATCCAGAGAGTTGTGGTCAATGATTCCTTCTCTGAATGGTCACCGGTTATAAGTGGTGTACCCCAGGGTTCAGTGCTGGGACCACTATTATTCAACTTATTTATTAATGATATAGAGGAAGGGATTAATAGCACTATTTCTATTTTTGCAGATGACACCAAGCTATGTAATATAGTTCAGACTATGGAAGATGTTCATGAATTACAGGAAGATTTAAACAAACTAAGTGTTTGGGCGTCCACTTGGCAAATGAAGTTTAATGTAGATAAATGTAAAGTTATGCATCTTGGTACCAACAACCTGCATGCATCATATGTCCTAGGGGGCGCTACACTGGCGGATTCACTTGTTGAGAAGGATCTGGGTGTACTTGTAAATCATAAACTCAATAACAGCATGCAGTGTTAATCAGCTGCTTCAAAGGCCAGCAGGATATTGTCGTGTATTAAAAGAGGCATGGACTCGCGGGACAGGGATGTAATAATGCCACTTTACAAAGCATTAGTGAGGCCTCATCTAGAATATGCAGTTCAGTTCTGGGCTCCAGTTCATAGAAAGGATGCCCTGGAGTTGGAAAAAATACAAAGAAGAGCAACGAAGCTAATAAGGGGCATGGAGAATTTAAGTTATGAGGAAAGATTGAAAGAATTAAACCTATTTAGCCTTGAAAAAAGACGACTAAGGGGGGACATGATTAACTTATATAAATATATTAATGGCACATACAAAAAATATGGTGAAATCCTGTTCCTTGTAAAACCCCCTCAAAAAACAAGGGGGCACTCCCTCCGTCTGGAGAAAAAAAGGTTCAAGCTGCAGAGGCGACAAGGCTTCTTTACAGTGAGAACTGTGAATTTATGGAATAGCCTACCGCAGGAGCTGGTCACAGCAGGGACAGTAGATGGCTTTAAAAAAGGGTTAGATAATTTCCTAGAACAAAAAAATATTAGCTCCTATGTGTAGAAATTTTTCCTTCCCTTTTCCCTTCCCTTGGTTGAACTTGATGGACATGTGTCTTTTTTCAGCCGTACTAACTATGTAACTACTATGTAACCTCATACACAAGTCCCAATTGTCCCGTGTACCACTTATGCTTCTGTCCACTGATGCTGAAAAAGCATTTGACAGAGTCAATTGGACGTACATGGAGGAAACACTTCTCCGACTCGGTCTGGGTCCTCAAATGATGGGTTGGATAATGTCATTGTACTCCTGCCCATCTGCCAGGGTTCGGGTGAATGGTATTCTCTCGGATGATTTTACAATCCATAATGGGACACACCAGGGCTGCCCCTTGTCCCCTTTGATCTTTATCCTTACCCTGGAACCATTCCTAAGACATGTTCGTGCAAATCAGGACATTATGGGAATAGGAAAGGGATCCCGGGTCGCTAAAGTGGCAGCGTACGCAGACGACCTGTTATTCTTTCTTACTAACCCCTCCATCTCCCTCCCGAATCTGATGCAGGAGTTTAGTCGCTTTTCCAACCTCTCTAATTTTAAAATAAATTTTTCCAAAACGAGGCCATGAATGTCTCCCTACCCCCCTTCCTGCTGTCTACACTAGAGAAATCTTTTAGTTTCAAATGGAACCCGGTGGCCCTTAAGTAACTGGGCGTGCGCATTCCGGCGGACCTGAAGGAGCTCTATAACTTAAACTTCCCAGGGTTTCTCGCGGAAGTGAAAGCAGATTGTGCCAGATGGACGGGGGGCACATTTACGTGGATGGGACGCTGCACGATCTTTAAGATGAATATACTACCACGTCTACTTTACCTCTTCCAAGCCCTTCCTATAGCTGTCCCCCCTTCATTTTTCAAAGCGATTAACACCATTCAAAAGTCCTTTGTGTGGAATGGCAAACATCCACGTCTCAGTCGTGCGCTCCTATGCCGCTCCCGGGAGACGGGGGGACTGGCACTTCCTGACATCCGCTCGTACTACATTTCAGACCACCTTTCGCGGGTGGTGGATTGGTGCAGGCATGCCCCCTTTAAGGCCTGGATAGGTCTTGAGCAAGGATTTTCGGAGATTCCTTTAGAGACGATTCCGTGGTTGAAATGGGGACTTCTCACGTCCCTTCACCGCCATCCCACGATTGGCCCCACACTCCGTTGTTGTGCTCTTCCTACGGTTCGATCGAGTCTCCTCCCTCTTTGCTCTCCCATGACTCCGATCCTGGGAAACCCCTCCTTTCCCTCTGGCTTGACTGATCCGGTGTTCAAGTCCTTGTCATCGGCAGGGGTATTTAAGGCAGAACACTTCCTGAAGAATTCAGAGTGGCTCTCTCTCGCGGAGTTGACACGGATGCCTGACCTCCCCCCCTTGGGTTACTGGCGTATATTCCAACTCTGCCACTTCTACTCTTCATTGCCTTCTCCGGCCTCTTCCATACCCCTAGATCTCAGCTGGAAGCGGTATGTGTCGGCGATGGACCGGCTCGCCATACTCTGTCCACGATTTACCGTCTTCTACTAAACCCGCCGGACCTACCGACGCCTGGGTACATTTCTGAATGGGAGGTCGATCTGGGAATCACATTTACCACAAGTCAATGTTCCCGAATTCTCACCCTAGCTCATAAAACATCAATTAGCTCACGATATCAGGAAGCTAGCTTCAAATTGCTCTCACGATGGTATAGGACCCCGGTCCGTCTCCATCGCATCTTCCCGACCGTCTCACCTCTTTGTTGGAGATGCGGTTTGAACAATGTTACCCTCCTCCACACTTTCTGGTCTTGCCCACTACTAGCAGAATTTTGGGACGGAGTCAAGAGGGTGATCTTCAAAGTAACTGATACTACCTGTAACATGGACGCGGCCTTCTTTCTCCTCCATCACTGTGTCATTCTGGCTAACACATACAAACGCTCTCTGCTTCACTTTTTAGTGATGGCTGCACTACACTGTATTCCCTTACTCTGGAAGAAATCCTCTCCGCCGACATTGTCCCTCTGGGTCTCGAAGGTCAATGACCTTATGCATATGGAGGACCTGACTTCCTCCATTCACGACACTCACGCTAGGTTCTGCCGCACGTGGGCCCCGTGGATCGTGTTTCAGGACTCTGACTTCTACACTGACATTCTTGGAAGTGTGGACACTGATGGATAACTCGTGGGGTCCTGTTCGAGAGTGGCGGGGGTCTCCTCGGTGGGAGTGGCTATTCCTCCCTCCCCATCTTGCTCTTCTATTCCCTTCTTTACTTTTGCCTAGATCTGTTTTTCTTATGCATAGTGGGGAAGTTCATGTGTATACTCTAAAGATGACATATAATGCTACCTCATGGAAGGTTTACAGTGTGAGGTTCAAATTCATACATCTTTATTTCTGTAAGTTGTTTTATCTTCCCATATCTACTTGATGTATCTTGTATTCTGTAAATATGTGGCTGTTGCCACGAAAATAAAGAATTAAAAAAATAAAAATAAATACAAGGACATAGAAAAAATATTTTATTGAGATAAAAAAACAAACACAACCCTCAACCATTTTTTTGAGAATAAAAAAAACGCTGTCATTGAAGTAGTCCTCGAATCCGACGTAGTCCAACAACCGAACCTGTAAAATAACACAAACACACAAAAATAATTAGTAACACATAAAAAAGCAGAACAATTCTTATACTTACCTTTTCTGGGTCCAGCGCTGGAACCGCAACGTCAGTCCCTATATCTAATCCTATCATGTGTGATACTGTCTGTTGAGCTACTGTATCTAATCCTATAATGTGTGATACTGTCTGTTGAGCTACTATATCTAATCCTATCATGTGTGATACTGTGCTGAGCCACTGTATCTAATCCTATCCATAGTTTATAGGCTCGTAGTGCTATAGCTATGCTGTCTCCCATACACAGACACACACATACATATATTCAGGGGTGCAGTGTATAGTACTATTATATTCAGGAGCACAGTGTATAGCACTATTATATTCAGGAGTGCAGTGTATAGTACTATTATATTCAGGAGCGCAGTGTATAATACTATTATATTCAGGAGTGCAGTGTATAGTACTATTATATTCAGCAGTCCAGTGTATAGTACTATTATATGCAGGAGCACAGTGTATAATACTATTATATTCAGAAGTACACTGTATAGTACTATTATATTCAGGAGCACAGTTTATAGTACTATTATATTCAGGGGTACAGTGTATAGTACTATTATATTCAAGAGTACAGTGTATAGAACTATTATATTCAGGGGCGCAGTGTATAATACTATTTATATTCAGGAGTGCAGTGTATAGTACTATTATATGCAGGAGTGCAGTGTATAGTACTATTATATGCAGGAGCACAGTGTATAATACTATTATATTCAGGAGTACAGTGTATAGTACTATTATATCCAGGAGTACAGTGTATAGTACTATTATATTCAGGAGCACTGTGTATAATACTATTTATATTCAGGAGTGCAGTGTATAGTACTATTATATGCAGGAGTGCAGTGTATAGTACTATTATATTCAGGGGCACAGTGTATAGTACTATTATATTCAGAAGTACAGTGTATAATACTATTATATTCAGGAGTACAGTGTATAGTACTATTATATTCATTGTATGATACTATTATATTTAGAAGCATAGAGTGTGACATCATGAGTATTTTATCTTCGTTTACAGGCTGTGGAAATGTTGGAAAAGTGAGGAGCCGAAGACATCTGAGCTGTGAACTGCATAAATGGGCCGTGCCCGAGAGAAGTCATAATAGAGGTCTGGACTGGATGGAGCAGAAAAGAGAAAAAGAACGAAAAAGAATCTGAGACATCACCTGTGAGTCACTAAATGTAAATGTTTATTCTCCCTGTAAATGATCAGTATTGTAGTCACTGTATGATCTGCAGCAAGCTGACGGACGGTAGCATTCTTTTTTGTTAAACAGCAACTCCCAGCATATCCTAACCATTGTTCAGGCTATACTGGGAGTTGTCATTTTATGTCGTACAAATGTATACAGCAGGGGTTAAACTGAATTTGCAAATGATCTCTGTACTGAACTGTATTTGTTCTGGTGCCGTATATATGTACTGAGCTTTGTTCTGGTGCTGTATGTATGTGCATATATATATATATATATATATATATATATATATATATATATATATATATATATATATATATATACAGTGAAGGAAATAAGTATTTGATCCCTTGCTGATTTTGTAAGTTTGCCCACTGTCAAAGTCCTGAACAGTCTAGAATTTTTAGGCTAGGTTAATTTTACCAGTGAGAGATAGATTATATAAAAAAAAAAAAAAGAAAATCACATAGTCAAAATTATATATATTTATTTGCATTGTGCACAGAGAAATAAGTATTTGATCCCCTACCAACCATTAAGAGTTCAGCCTCCTCCAGACCAGTTACACGCTCCAAATCAACTTGGTGCCTGCATTAAAGACAGCTGTACTAAATGGTCACCTGTATAAAAGACTCCTGTCCACAGACTCAATTAATCAGTCTGACTCTAACCTCTACAACATGGGCAAGACCAAAGAGCTTTCTAAGGATGTCAGGGACAAGATCATAGACCTGCACAAGGCTGGAATGCAGAGGCGTAGCTAGGTTCTCCAGCACCCGGGGCAAAGATTCAGTTTGGCGCCCCCCCCCCCCAACCTCTTTCCCGACATCTCCTTCCCCCTCGCCGTGTTTGTTTTCTCTACCAATCGACGTGTCATTTCTTTTTATGTAACACGAGCATAAAATTATTTGTACATTTCACAAGCAATATGGTTCTATACACAACACCAGAACCGAGCTCGGTACATATATACAGCCCCAGAACAAATACAGGTCAATTTAGTGCAACCCCTGCTGTATAGGTGTGTACGGCGTAAAACTACAGCTCCCAGCATGGCCCGAACAATGGTAAGGATATGCTGGGAGATGCCGTTTCACAAAAAATAAATCCTATCATAATCATACAACCCATCATCTCGCTGCAGATCATACAGTAACTACAGTGCTGATTAGAGGCAGAATAAACATTTACATTAAGTGTCTCACCGGTGACGTCTCAGATTCTAGTTGTTTTTCTCCATCCGGTCCAGACCTCTATGATGACTTCTCCCGGTCACAGCCCATTTCTGCAGTTTGCCGCTCACATGTCTTCAGCTTCTCACTTTTCCACCATTTCTGCACCTATAAATAAATATAAAGTTATCATTATACCACACACTACGCCCCTAAATATAATAGCGCCATACACTGCACCTCTAATTATAATAGCACCATACACCGTGTCCCACACACACACTGTGCCCCCTGTAGATAGTGCCTGCCATAGAGCCCCTGTAGATAGTGCCCCCATATAGACCACCCCTGTATATAGTGTCCCACAAATAACTCCCCCTATAGTGCTCTACAGATAGCCCACCCCTGTATATAGCCCCCTGTAGATATAGCCCACCCCTGTATATAGAGCTCTACAGATAGCCCAACCATGTATGTAGCCCCCTGTAGATATAGCCCACCCCTGTATATAGTGCTCCACATATAGTCCACCCCTGTATATAGTGTTTCACAGATAGCCCACCCCTGTATATAGCCCCCCCTTGTACATATAGTCCACCCCTGTATATAGTGCTCCACTAGATAGTCCACCCCTGTATATAGTGCTCCACAGATAGCCCACCCCTGTATATACTATATACAAGGGTGGGCTATCTGTGGAGCACTATATACAGGGGTGGACTATATGTACAAGGGGGCTATATACAGGGGTGGGCTTTCTGTGGAGCACTATAGGGGGAGCTATATGTGGGATACTATATACAGGGGTGGGCTATATCTACAGGGGGACTATATACAGGGGTGGGCTATATCTACAAGGGGACCATATCTACAGGGGGACCATATCTACAGGGGGACCATATCTACAGGGGGACCATATGTACAGGGCTGGGCTATACACAGGGGGGCTATATCTACAGGGGTGGGCTATATCTACAGGGGTGGGCTATACATAGGGGGGCTATATACAGGGGGAATATATCTACAGGGGGAATATATCTACAGGGGGCTATATCTACAGGGCTGGGCTATATCTACAGGGCGACTATATCTAGAGGGGGGCTATATACTGGGGTGGGCTATCTATGGAGCACTATATACAGGAGTGGACTATATCTACAGGGGGCTATATACTATATAGCCCACCCCTGTACATGGTGCTCTATAGACAGCCCACTCCAGTATATAGCCCCCCTGTAGATATAGTCCCCCTGTATATAGTCCCCCGGTATATAGCCCCCCTGTATATAGCCCCCTGTAGATATAGTCCCCCTGTATATAGCCCCCCTGTAGATATAGTCCCCCTGTATATAGCCCCCCTGTATATAGCCCAGCAGATATAGTCCCCCTGTATATAGCCCAGCCCTGTAGATATAGTCCCCCTGTATATAGCCCCCCTGTAGATATAGTCCCCCTGTATATAGCCCAGCAGATATAGTCCCCCTGTATATAGCCCAGCCCTGTAGATATAGTCTCCCTGTATATAGCCCCCCTGTATATAGCCCCCCTGTAGATATAGTCCCCCTGTATATAGCCCCCCTGTAGATATAGTCCCCCTGTATATAGCCCAGCAGATATAGTCCCCCTGTATATAGCCCAGCCCTGTAGATATAGTCCCCCTGTATATAGCCCCCCTGTAGATATAGTCCCCCTGTATATAGCCCAGCAGATATAGTCCCCCTGTATATAGCCCAGCCCTGTAGATATAGTCCCCCTGTATATAGCCCCCCTGTAGATATAGTCCCCCTGTATATAGCCCAGCAGATATAGTCCCCCCGTATATAGCCCCCCTGTAGATATAGTCCCCCTGTATATAGCCCAGCAGATATAGTCCCCCTGTATATAGCCCAGCAGATATAGTCCCCCTGTATATAGCCCAGCAGATATAGTCCCCCTGTATATAGCCCCCCTGTAGATATAGTCCCCCTGTATATAGCCCAGCAGATATAGTCCCCCTGTATATAGCCCAGCAGATATAGTCCCCCTGTATATAGCCCAGCAGATATAGTCCCCCTGTATATAGCCCCCCTGTAGATATAGTCCCCCTGTATATAGCCCCCTGTATATAGCCCAGCAGATATAGTCCCCCTGTAGATAGCCCCCCTGTAGATATAGTCCCCCTGTATATATAGTCCCCCTGTATATAGCCCAGCAGATATAGTCCCCCTGTATATAGCCCCCCTGTAGATATAGTCCCCCTGTATATAGCCCCCCTGTAGATATGGTCCCCCTGTATATAGCCCAGCAGATATAGTCCCACTGTATATAGCCCAGCAGATATAGTCCCACTGTATATAGCCCAGCCCTGTAGATATAGTCCCCCTGTATATAGTCCCCCTGTAGATATAGTCCCCCTGTATATAGCCCAGCAGATATAGTCCCCCTGTATATAGCCCAGCCCTGTAGATATAGTCCCCTTGTAGATATAGTCCCCCTGTAGATAGACACCCCCGTAGACAAAGTCCCCCCCGCAGATACAGCCACACGTCTATTACAATTTTTTTTTAAAAAACAACATTTCAAACTCACCTTATTCCCGCTCCCACACCGTCCGGCAGCCATGGAGACCTGCTCTCTTCTGCGCAGGTCTCCAGGGGGTTGAATGCAGCGTCTATGAAAGGCGCTGATTGGCTGGGCAGGATGACTTTCCCTGTCAGTCAGTCAGCGCCTTTCATCGACGGAAGCGTCACTGGTACAAAAGGTACCAGTCGCTTCATTCATGGAAAGGCGCTGAATGGCCGGTCACGGAACGTGCCCGGTCATTTATTGCTTCTAATTGTACCTGTGTCCTTGCGACACAGGTACAATTATAGTGCAGGAGGAGGGGGCGCTGGCGCCCACCTCTGAACTGCGCCCGGGGCACATGCCCCGCTTGCCCCCCCTAGCTACGCCCCTGCTGGAATGGGCTACAAAACCATAAGTAAGATGCTGGGTGAGAAGGAGACAACTGTTGGTGCAATAGTAAGAAAATGGAAGACATACAAAACGACTGTCAATCGACATCGATCTGGGGCTCCATGCAAAATCTCACCTCGTGGGGTATCCTTGATCCTGAGGAAGGTGAGAGCTCAGCCGAAAACTACAAGGGGGGAACAGGACCAGGCTATTTTTTGCCTTCAGGACCAGACACCGTTTAGCCATTTTTAGCACGTGTTAGTTAAATGGCTATAACTTTTTTATTTGTTGGGCTAACGACGTGATTTTTGCGACGTTTTTTCCGTAGACAATGCAGGTTTCATTTTTTATCGTTTTTATACACACCTTTTTTGCTATTTTACAATTTTTATTCATAAAGTTTGAAAATAATAGTAAAAAAATAAGCTTATTTACGTTTCAGATATTTTTTTTGGGTTATAACATAGTTTTACCCTAAAATAGACCTTTTATTTGTGATCGTCATTGTCTACCGTAAATTTTAATATAGTACATGTCTATATTAGGGTAATTGGGTCAGCGCTAGCGTTACAACAATGATTGGCGGGGGGAACTGTTTTTTTGGGGTGGGTATTTTATGTGTATTTATTATTTCATTTTTTATTGCACTTTACTTTATTATTTTTTTATTACTATGGTCTGTCCCCCAAAGGTCAAAAAAGACCTTTGGGGAACTTTATTTTATTTTTTTCTTCCTTTTACACTATGTTTTTCCACAGTAACTGGAGCTGCACAGCAGCCCCAGTTACAGTGGAAATCAGCCCTCTCATAGTGACGATTGTCACTAACTGGGCTGTGCTGGGTTTAGTTAGACCCAGCAGCAGTCTGTCACTAACGGCACCCGGCGATCATGTCACCAGTCACATGATTACCGGGAGGAATATCCTCTCCTCAGGGTCCCCGGCAGTCACTGACAGCCGGAAACCCGACATTCAGCTGCCCGATAGCGCGGGCAGCAAGTTAAAACCCGAGCCGTAAAAAGTCTATGGTTCGGGTTTTAAGGACCCTGACCGCCGGCCATAAAAATACAGCCAGCGGTCGGGAACCAGTTAATGATCTCAAGGCAGCTGGGACCACAGTCACCAAGAAAACCATTGGTAACACATTACGCCGTAATGGATTAAAATCCTGCAGTGCCCGCAAGGTCCCCCTGCTCAAGAAGGCACATGTACAGGCCCGTCTGAAGTTTGCAAATGAACATCTGGATGATTCTGAGAGTGATTGGGAGAAGGTGCTGTGGTCAGATGAGACTAAAATTGAGCTCTTTGGCATTAACTCAACTCGCCGTGTTTGGAGGAAGAGAAATGCTGCCTATGACCCAAAGAACACCGTCCCCACTGTCAAGCATGGAGGTGGAAACATTATGTTTTGGGGGTGTTTCTCTGCTAAGGGCACAGGACTACTTCACCGCATCAATGGGAGAATGGATGGAGCCATGTACCGTCAAATCCTGAGTGACAACCTCCTTCCCTCCACCAGGACATTAAAAATGGCTCGTGGCTGGGGCGTGGTTTCGACGTTGGAGAGAGCGGACGTGCCGTGCAGGAGCTCCGGCAAGCTTGATACCATCAGCCGCCATCCGCTCTCCCAATGCACCTGACTGCGATTGCTCTTACCTGACTGAGTTCCCGGCATCAGGAGGAGCAGACCGACACCTTGAGGGCGCGATTCCGGACATCTGGAGTGCGGCGGCCTGACCGGGAGTCTGCATCCCCGACCTCGAGTTTGGGACGACGAGACGCCGTCCACTGCTGCAGCGCAGGAGTATCCGGTGAGTGGCAGATCCGGGCCACACTCCCCATCGCCTCTACCCCGGCAGCTACAATCCTCCAGGATTCTGTAGGATGGTTGGTGAAGCGCGCAACTGAACGAGGCCTAGATCCCTGGCCTAGATTTCGGAGCGGCGGGTCCTGGCGGCCCACGTGGAGACGCGCCCAACCCCTGCAGGTGCCAGAACCCAGGTAGGAGGGAAGGCTCCTTCACGGAACCCAGCTCCCATACCAGCTGTTGTCTCCCTGGGCCCATTTGCACTGCACAAGAACGGCGGCCTTGATAGATCATCGGATCCCCGGCCTAGATTACACCGGCCCCACTGCTCCGGTCCTCTGTATTGGGCGAGAAGCCCCACTGGTTTCTGAGGTCCAGGCTGCTGGGACACCACCTTGGCCTACCCAGCCCTACAGTCCCTGTCCTACGCACCAGGGGTTTCAAGCAACAACCCCCTCTCTTTTATTTCTAGTATCCACTAAAAGGACTCCCAAGACGACCAAGTACTCCACATCTTGATACGTCCTGCCATTTCTTACCTCCAGGGCGGCCCTCCCCCACCTGGCCCGTCAGAGTGCCATCTTGCACCTCCTCACAGGCCCACATACGCTGCTGGACTGCATTATCTCCTGGGTACTGGGGCTCTCTCCTTTTGCCTACACCGTTGACTGCGGTGCTTTGACCGAGAGGATATTTCCACCGCGTATCTGCTGAATCTGTGCTGTCTGATGTGAGCGGCCTGCGGCCTCCTCATACCCGGCCCCCTCGGATATATATATAATCAAGATGGTGAAAATTGGTCCAGCTAAACACGGAGATCCTCCTACTACTCCCTAGCAAAAAAAAGCCCAACCGGAAATAGATAAATTCTTGAAAAGACGCTCCCCCCAGAGACCTACATCTTCTGCTAAACGGTCATTACCGTCTGATGACCATCGAGATGTTTCAGATGCTGAAAGTTTCCAAGAAGATAAAGTGACACCTGATCCGTCCTCCATGGTCTCCATCTCCACTAAAGGCCTGCAAAAGATCATTGAGAAAGCCCTACAGCCGATAATGCGTGAACTTGCAGATATTAAACAGGAAGTCCACCACATTGGAGGTAGAGTTGAGCTACTTGAAGAAACCCAAAATGCTTTACTCACTCATGGGGATGCGACCTCCTCGGCACTTCAGGCATGTCAGTACCACCTGAACTCTCTCCACACTTACCTGGAAGATCAAGACAATAGGGGACGACGCAATAATCTTCGGATTAGGGGAATGCCGGAAAACTTCCCCCCACATGAGACCATGTCTATGACTAAGAAAATTCTGGAATTTGTACTCAGCCCAGATTCCCCTCCTGACATACAAATCGAGAGAGCTCATAGGGCTCTACGCCCGAAACCCAAGGAAGGAGAACCGCCGAGGGATATTGTATGCAAGCTGCTGTCCTTTCCTATTAAAGAAGCGGTGCTCCGCAAGACACGTGACATGCCTGACCTTCGGTTCGAGGGACATAAATTGTCTTTCTATCAAGATATTTCCCCGACTACCCTATCCAAACGTAGGTCTCTGGGGGTGGTCACAGACCGTCTTCGATCCCTAAAAATACCATACAAATGGCTCTTCCCTTTTGGTCTATCCTATCACTACCAGGGCCGGTTGTTCATTGTTCGTTCAGTGGAGGATCTAGAAAATGCCTGCTCTCCATTGGACCTGGACCATACCACCATCCCCTTTTGGCAACCTTATACTGATGTTGCCTCTCTCCCATCGCTGCCTAAGCCGGATGTCTGCCTGAATCCCAGACCTCGTCCGTCTAAGAAGAGACGAGCAAATAATCCTCCGTGATAACATGGTGGTCCTGCTTAGGAGTATTTTTTCATATGCATATTTTTTTACATCTGTCTAATGATAAGCTTGAGTACGGGTTAGATGTCTTAACTTTATCTCCTTAGGTGGTTTAATAGCCGTGCTTTAAATCTGTCTAGTTACTACTTGCCTGATTGTTAATTATTTGGGTGCCGGGGTGACAGGGGTTCACGGGTGTACACTCTTATTCACTCATTCACTCCTCTCACCGCCGCCACGCCTCCCTGCCAGTCAGTACTTGCTGACTAATACCGCACTGTTGATCAGTGCAAATACCTTTACTACAAAAGTTGAAAACAGTTCATTTCTTAGTGTTCTCTTTTCTGTGTTTTTCATCTCTTTCTTTCTCTTCGTACTAGTACCTCCATGTCACGTATTCAGGTTACGACATGGAACGTCAAGGGCTTCAATTCCCCTTCTAAGCGCTCCCAGGTCCTACACTCCCTTAAGAAAATGGACTCGTCGGTTCTGCTGCTCCAGGAAACCCACTTTTTGAAAGGTAAAGTCCCGAACCTCCCTAAATCACCATACACTACTTGGTTTCATTCATGTAATGATAGTGGCAAACGTAATGGGGTCAGTATAGCACTAAGGTCAGACATCCCCTTTGAATTTGTCTCCCAGATTGCGGATGGCGCAGGCCGCTTTCTCTTCATAAAAGGCAAAGTGGCGAATACTATGATGACTATTGGTAACATATACGCTCCGAACTTGGGCCAGATAGCATGGCTGTCTTAGACTCTAGACAAGTTTTCTCAGTTTTCTGAGGGCCTGACACTTCTGGGAGGGGACTTCAACATTGCACTTGAACCTTTGTTGGATTCCTCCACGGGAACCTCCGTCCATAGCTACCCAGCTTTGCGGAAAATCCGCAGACTCCTTATATCTTTAAGATTGATGGATGTGTGGAGATCCTTTCACCCCACGGCTAGAGACTATACTTTTTACTCCCACCCTCACCACTCCTACCAAAGACTAGACTACCTGTTTATCTCGGATAGTCAGCTCTCTTTAGTAGATTCACCCTCTATAGGTAACATTCTCCTGTCGGATCATGCCCCTATGTCCATGTTCGTCAACATACACACTCTTAAGCCTAGGCAATACAATTGGAGACTTAATGAAACTCTCCTTTACTCGTCACACAATAAACAGAGGGTTGAGGCAGCTCTGAAGTCTTACTTTGTGGAGAATGATACGCAGGATGTCTCTGCTAGCACTATCTGGGAAGCTCATAAACCAGTGATCAGGGGCATACTCATTAGCATGGGTTAATTCGTGAAGAGAGAGTGGAAAAGGAGATTGATAAGCTTCTCTCCCAAATATCTGATCTTGAAAGCCAGCATAAACGGTCCGCAGCTCAAGGGGTTCTCTCCTCGCTTATATTATCCAGAGGAAAACTCAAACAATGTTTAAACCTGTGCACAGCAAAGGCATATACTTATGCTACGCACAAACACTACATGCATGGTGATAAGGGGAGCAAACTCATGGCCTTCTTAGCTAAAAAGAGAAGACAACAGAACTATATCCCCAAAATCAGGACCCCATCGGGAACTGTACTTGAGGACACTAACGACATTGCGGCTGAGTTTTGCTCCTTCTATCAAGCATTGTATGACCTACGCCCTGGAGAGACGCCCAGGGAACTAGCGGACAGAAATAAACTAATTGACTCTTTCCTAGACTCCCGCTCTCTTCGATCCTTAACTACGACGCAAAAAAACAGATTAGAATCTCCCTTTACACTTCAGGAACTCCAGGAGGCACTCTCCAGCATGCCATCTAGTAAGTCCCCTGGCCCTGATGGTCTCCTGGCCTCATACTATAAACAATTTGGAGGTGTTTTGCTGCCATTCTTTCTCAGGGTATGTAATTCACTTAACGCCTCTCAACATCTCTCTCCCTCAGCGCTTGAAACGCATATTTCGGTCATACCAAAAGAGGGTAAAGACCCCTCAGTATGCGGTAGTTATCGCCCTATATCACTTCTAAATGTGGACGTTAAACTATATGCCAAAATGATAGCTAATAGGATGCAATCTTTACTCCCATTCTTAATTGACCCAGAGCAGACAGGGTTTGTTAAGGGACGAGAAGGTAAACATAACACTACGCGAGTTCTCCATCTGATCCAGTACACCAGGGCAAGAAATATCCCTTTGGTCCTGCTGTCAACGGACTCGGAGAAAGTCTTTGACCGGGTGGACTGGACCTTTTTGGTGAAGGCGCTCTCCCATTTCGGATTTCCACAAATTTTTATTCACAAAATCTTAGCTCTATACACTTCCCCACAGGCTAAAGTTAGAATAAATGGTCACCTCTCCAACCCTTTCCAGATTAAGAATGGTACGAGACAGGGGTGTCCTCTCTCTCCCCTCCTTTTCTTTCTCACAATTGAGACTTTGATCCAGAGTCTGCGTCAGGAACCACTTCTGTCGGGGGTATCGATTGGGGACAGAGTGCACTGCACAGCCGCGTTTGCTGACGATTTGCTGATTTTTATCACAGACCCCTCCACAGCCCTACCCAGACTTCAGGAGCTGTTTACCCGTTTTGGGAACCTATCCAATTTTAAAATTAATGCTAGCAAATCAGAGGGACTATGTGTCTCCTGTACTCCGGCTCTATTAAAGTCTCTAAAATTTAGCTCCCCCTTCATACTGCGCACGGATAGTATAAAATATCTAGGAATTAATTTAACTCCCTCACCAGAATACTGGTATCAATGCAATTACACACCTTTACTCTCTGAGATTAAGGCCACTATCCTGTCATGGCATATCCCGTACATTTCTTGGATTGGTAGAACCAACTTACTAAAAATGATTATTCTCCCTAAACTTCTCTATCTTTTCCAGACTCTCCCGATTCCCCTCCCTAGAGCCTTTTTTGTTTCCATTAGGCGACTGTTCTCTAACTACATTTGGAATAACACTAAACCCAGAATAGCTTTTCACACTCTTATTTGCCCTAAACGATTGGGGGGGATAGGACTCCCAGATATTGAATCCTATTACCATGCCGTACAATTAGCCAGGATAACTGAATGGTTTGATAATACATCTATTAGACTTGGGGTTCCTGTGGAGGAGGCCTCCATAGGCTTGTCCCTCACCTCCCTTGTGTGGCTTGACAAACACAACGCAGCGTTGTTTCTGTCCCGCAACTCCCTTACCTCTGCATCTTATCAGACATGGATGAAAAGTGAGAAGGTGAAATCTTTGCACCAAATCCCGTCGCCTTTGATGACGGTTCGTGACATTGTGCAATCGTAGACCGAGAGGTTTCGGGATTGTTCTTCGTTGCCTGGGAGGGCATCCAGCAGCACATATGATTCCATATTGATTGACGGGGCGGTTCCTACTCTCAGCGAATTGCGGTCTCAACCGGGATTCTCGTCTGTTAATTTTCTCACGTACATGCACCTCAAAAGGAGTTACCTGGGAGCGCTTAGACAGGGTCCGATGGAACGCCCTCTATCCTGGTTGGAAACAACCCTCCTCCTTCGGCAAACACCTAAGAAGTTGATTACGCTATATTATAATAATCTCCTCAAGATGCATTCATCTGTACAGCCTTCCTTTCTTAAAGCTTGGGAGTTGGAACTTAATACTACCTTTACTGAAGAGGATACCAGAGCAGTTTTTCGGAACTCCCTTGGGACCTCGAGATGTATAAAACTGCAGGAGTCCTCATACAAATTGACCTCTAGGTGGTACAAGACCCCCTGGGTACTGCACAAAATGTGTAACGAGATCTCCCCGGATTGTTGGAGGTGTCATAAAGCCCCGGGAACATATCTACATTTGTGATGGGAATGCGAGAAAATCTCTCCCTTCGGGGCTGAGATAGAGAATGTCCTCAATACTATAACTCAGTCCTCTATTGCCATTTCCCCTCGAGTAGTGTTTCTTAACTTGTGGCCAACATTCCCCAGGGCGGCCCCTAGGGAGCTATGGCTCCATCTCTTCGCAGCGGCCAAAGGCCTAATCCCGTTATACTGGAAGACTGAGACTATGCCACCTATAAACCATTGGCTTAGGAAAGGCGCCCAATTGGCGAGAATGGAGGAGCTATCGCATCTTGAGTTCCACTCTCATGTCAAGTTCCAGAAGACGTGGGCTCCCTGGTTTGAATTCTGTAACAACAGCTCCTTTCAACACCTATGGGGTACAGATTAAGATGATGGTTACTAGGACAGTGAACTAGTCCATACATTTTCAATTTGGAGCTGAGGTCTGCGGCGACAGCCAGCCGTGCACGTTTCCTTTTCCTTCCTTCCTTCCTCTCCCCTCCCTTTCTATCCTTTCTACCCCACTCCCCCTTGACGTTAGTGCAAGTGGCGTGAACTTACGCCAAGATGCCCTTACCTAATTCTGGTACAGTACGACTGATATCTTTTGTTTCTTTTTGTTATATTGAAAAGTACATATGAGCCTCATTATTGTGTATTCTAACATTTACTCAGTTACTTGATGTAATGTGGCGCTTATGCGCATTGTCATTTGCATTTTTATTTTCTGTAAAACTTCAATAAAAAATGGCTCGTGGCTGGGTCTTCCAGGACGACAATGACCCGAAACATACAGCCAAGGCAACAAAGGAGTGGCTCAAAAAGAACCACATTAAGGTCATGGAGTGGCCTAGCCAGTCTCCAGACCTTAATCCCATCGAAAACTTATGGAGGGAGCTGAAGATCCGAGTTGCCAAGCGATGGCCTTGAAATCTTAATGATTTACAGATGATCTGCAAAGAGGAGTGGGCCAAAATTCCATCTAACATGTGTGAAAACCTCATCATCAACTACAAAAAACGTCTGACTGCTGTGCTTGCCAACAAGGGTTTTGCCACCAAGTATTAAGTCTTGTTTGCCAAAGGGATCAAATACTTATTTCTCTGTGCACAATGCAAATAAATATATATAATTTTGATAATGTGATTTTCTGTTTTTTTTTAAATATAATCTATCTCTCACTGGTAAAATTAACCTAGCCTAAAAATTCTAGACTGTTCATGTCTTTGACAGTGAGCAAACTTACAAAATCAGCAAGGGATCAAATACTTATTTCCTTCACTGTGTGTGTGTGTATATATATATATATATATATATATATACTGAGCTTTGTTCTGGGGATGTATATATGTACTGAGCTTGGTTCTGGTGCTGTATGTGTATATATATATATATATATATATATATATATATATATACACTACCGTTCAAAAGTTTAGGGTCACTTAGAAATTTCCTTATTTTTGAAACAAAAGCACAGTTTTTTTCAGTGAAGATAACATTAAATTAATCAGAAATACACTCTATACATTGTTAATGTGCTAAATGACTATTCTAGCTGCAAACATCTGCTTTTTTAATGCAATATCTACATAGGTGTATAGAGGCCCATTTACAGCAACCATCACTCCAGTGTTCTAATGGATGATTAGAAAACACTTGAAAACCCTTGTGCAATTATGTTAGCACCGCTGTAAACAGTTTTGCTGGGAGGAGCTAGAAAACTGACCTTCCTTTGAGCTAGTTGAGAATCTGGAGCATTACATTTGTGGGTTTGATTAAACTCTCCAAATGGCTAGAAAAAGAGAGCTTCCATGTGAAACTCGACAGTCTATTCTTATTCTTAGAAATGAAGGCTATTACATGCGAGAAATTGCCAAGAAACTAAAGATTTCCAACAGCGGTGTGTACTACTCCCTTCAGAGGACAGCACAAACAGGCTCTAACCAGAGTAGAAAGAGAAGTGGGAGGCCCCGCTGCAAAACTGAGCAACAAGACAACTACATTAGAGTCTCTAGTTTGAGAAATAGACGCCTCACAGGTCCTCAACTGTCAGCTTCATTAAATAGTACCCGCAAAACGCCAATGTCATCGTCTACAGTGAAGAGGCGACTCCGGGATGCTGGCCTTCAGGGCAGAGTGGCAAAGAAAAATCCATATCTGAAACTGGCTAATAAAAGGAAAAGATTAATATGGGCAAAAGCACACAGACATTGGACAGAGGAAGATTGGAAAAAAGTGTTATGGACAGACGAATCGAAGTTTGAGGTGTTTGGATCACACAGAAGAACATTTGTGAGACGCAGAACAACTGAAAAGATGCTGGAAGAGTGCCTGACGCCATCTGTCAAGCATGGTGGAGGTAATGTGATGGTCTGGGGTTGCTTTGGTGCTGGTAAAGTGGAAGATTTGTAAAAGGTAAAAGGGATTTTGAATAAGGAAGGCTATCACTCCATTTTGCAATGCCATGCCATACCCTGTGGACAGCGCTTGATTGGAGCCAATTTCATCCTACAACAGGACAATGACCCAAAGCACACCTCCAAATTATGCAAGAACTATTTAGGAAAGAAGCAGGCAGCTGGTATTCTATCTGTAATGGAGTGGCCAGCGCAGTCACCAGATCTCAACCCCATAGAGCTGTTGTGGGAGCAGCTTAACCGTATGGTACGCAAGAAGTGCCCATCAATCCAATCCAACTTGTGGGAGGGGCTTCTGGAAACATGGGGTAAAATTTCTCCCGATTACCTCAGCAAATTAACAGCTAGAATGCCAAAGGTCTGCAATGCTGTAATTGCTGCAAATGGAGCATTCTTTGACGAAAGCAAAGTTTGAAGGAGAAAATTATTATTTCAAATAAAAATCATTATTTGTAACCTTGTCAATGTCTTGACTATATTTTCTAGTCATTTTGCAACTCATTTGATAAATATAAGTGTGAGTTTTCATGGAAAACACAAAATTGTATGGGTAACCCCAAACTTTTGAATGGTAGTGTATATATACTGAGCTTGGTTCTGGAATTATATATATGTACTGAGCTTGGTTCTGGTGTTTTATATATATGTACTTGGCTTAGTTCTGGGGATGTATATATGTACAGAGCTTTGTTCTACTGCTCTATATATGTACTGAGCTTGGTTCTGGTGCTGTATTTATGTACTGAGCTTGGTTCTGTGGCTGTATTTATGTACTGAGCTTGGTTCTAGTGCTGTATATATGTACAGAGCTTGGTTCTGGTGTTATATATATGTACTGAGCTTGGTTCTGGGGCTGTATATATGTGCTGAGCTTGGTTCTGGGTCTGTATATATTTACCTACTCTTAAGGTAAAAGTATATGTTAAATCTACTTTTACCTTAAGAGAAGGTAAATATATACAGTAAAAACTAAACTCAAAAAACCATGGAGGAATCTCATTTTTTTCCAATTCACCCATTATATGGTACTTTACATGGTGGCAATAAAAACTATAACTCCTCCCGCAAAAAAATAATCCTTCACACACCACTCCATTGACGTTAAAATAAAAAAGTTATAAAGCTCCTGACCACTTCAGTGTCTCAAAGTATTTTGCTTTCTCTCTTCTGTATGGCTCATTCTGATTTTACAGCTAAATTAAAACCATGCCAGATCTGTGGCCGTCTAAACAGATATCTTCAAATATATACGGTACAGTGTCTTCGGAGTTCGGGGCGGCCCAGACCTGAAAAAGTGCCCGGGCCCATGGTACCCTTAATCCGCCCCTGGGCATATCGCTACCTCTAGTACCCAACCTCTGGGACCCGCGATGATCCTGAGAATGAATGGACCAAAGTGCCTCAATTTTCCCCCTGCACAGCCTTGCTCTTGGCCACCCGATGTGCAACATCGTTCTATTATTATTTATATAATTTCTAAACCGAATAATAATTTCATATAATTTGACATACAGCCAAACACAATTAGTCATGACATATTTATGACTGCTACATTGATTCAGATATCTACTGTTACATCACACTGTAGTGAAATACTCTATTGTTACCGCCGTGATGCATAGTGGTATAATAAAAAGATAGCCATTGCTGCCAGGCATACCAGCATCATTATACCCTGTTGTACCATGTGTACTGGAAATATGACATAGCTAACAGATGTGTATAATCACTTTAGATAATAATATGATCACATCAGTTCATTGCCATGCATATATGTAAATGTGCTCATGTGTCGGTGCTGGCTTGTGCATGTGCTCCTACACAGGTGATTCCTGTGTTAGGTATGCCCGAGGTTTTAAAGGAAGAGGAATTAGCACGCGCGCTCACTAGCCCCATTTTGATCCCCTGAGGACGCTGTGTTACAGCGAAACATGTCGGGGGGGGGGCTAAGATACTTTTAAACAGCTATGTCAGACTTGCCTCTATACCACGATTAACTGCAAACTAGCGTATGTTCAGCTGTCTGCAGCTGCTGATCCAAGCACTTACACTATTGCATTATCATACTCTATCCTGCCACAGTGTAGGTGTCAGGGCAAACTTCCTTTTCCCTGTTATTTCACACCGAATAGCCACCTCAGTAAATTGGAACCTGAGGGCATGCGTGGAAGAATGATACCAAGCACACAACTGTTGGTACAGATCCTCCCTCAGTCAGACAGCAGGTTGTTCCTAACATTCTGCATACCCCACCTTTTTCAGCCAATATATCAAGAGCCATTCTATTTTGGAATGTCATAGTTGAGGTGGGCCCTAGTTGGTCGGCTAACCCTTGTAAAGCATCTCGGGTATAATTTACAAACCGCTGCTGGTTGTAATATATATAATTAATCCAGTCTACATTTTTATTAACGGTAATAATTGAGATAAGAGACTCAAATCCTGCCTTCACCTGATCTCTGGCCTTGAACTCGTCTGGCAGTCCCCTCGGGACACCAATCGTATCTATATACACATGTGGATCGAAGCTTCCCCTTGGGGATGCTTCCCTCTTTCTGCGGTGGTAGGATCCTTTTATTGATTCTTCATCTGAACCGTCGCCAAGAATATGGAAAGGCATAATTGCTTTAGCCAATGCACACTCTCCTTTCCATTGCCCCTCAAGTCTGGTTCTGATTTTCATATCCCCACATATCCAGTATATATCGCCCAAAAACTGCACCTGATTCTGAGTGATAGATGCATTTAATGAGCTGTACTTTGAACAGTACCCTTCCGGAAAGTTTCATAGGAACCGGCCATTCCCTTCTGTATTGGTGTAACATGTGTAGTTGCCTTTGTAAATGGTAAGTCCCTGGGCTTGTTTGGGTGTCGTGGTGACTATGGGGTATTCTTTTTTCCAGGACTCGCATACTGTGTGGTCTAATGTTATATTGGTGTATAGGCTTGCTTAGGAAACATTCTTCAGCATTGTTAGGAATATTAAGTGGTACTATCCCTAGGTGTGGCCGGGTTCCTGCACACAAATAGCAGTTGGACTTATTCACTTTCCGTGTCGTGTATTGTACCCACTCTAACCAGACATTATGGTCCCCAAATCTGGTTTCTACAGCCATAGTGTCTTCCAATCCTGGGTCAGCCATGGCCATCATATTTTTATGCATCTGTATTTGGGATAGCAACATGTTTATCAGTCTCTCGGGGTTCAACTTTCTCCATTCTCGGGAGTCTACCATATCTTTTAGTTTGAATTTTCCCATTTCTCTGTTTACTCCTCCATAGGTCCCTAATATGTATGTGTCTTGGTCTGTTTTACTAGGGTTTTCTATGGTGAGGATCAAGCCTAATCCTGACAGGCCACATACTTTCCTTGATAGCGTCATTCTAGTTAGAAGTGACTTCCCATTAATGTCTTTCTTTTCTAAGGCACTCTGTGGGCGATATCCCCAATGGTCCCCCGTGTTCCAGCCCACCGCCCCCCAGGATGTACAACGATTGCCGTAATAATTGTCTGTTACACATATATATTGAGTGCCTCGATCACACAGGTGATAGGCATTCCAATATCCGCATGTTTGTTTGATACAACCATGTTTGTTTTTGAAGGATGTTACAGACTCAAATTCAAACTGGTATGTAGCTACATGTGTACTAGAAGAATTATACCAAAAGGTGGTCACCCCATCAGCCTGGGTGATTGCTACATGTCCCCCCTCAACACTCTGTGCAATAACACGGAAAAGGATAAGGATGTACATGGTGACAGTCATTCTTTGGAATAGACCCTCTTGCAGTGCGAGGCGTGGATCCATGTCGGCCTTCCTTTCAGCTTAACTGCAGTGGGCGAGATCAGGAGGACCTGGTATGGACCCTCGAATCTGGCTTCTAAGGCTCCTCTGACGTGTCTTTTCACCTGTACACAGTCTCCTGGTTGTAGCTTGTGCACCCCTGGGACAGAATCTGGATCTGGAATGGAAGAAAACACTGCAGCATGTGTTACTGTCAACTCTTTACTGAGGGAAATGACAAAGACTAAGCTGTTGTGGGTAGTAACATCCCATTCTGGGAGGGCCCCCAAAGAGCACTTCATATGGGGTGAGTCCTGTTGGCTGTTTGGGGGTATTTCTAACCGAGTACAAAGCAATGGGCAATACTTCGGGCCATGGCAGGGACAGTTCTTTAGTGGCTTTAAGAATTTTGCTTTTCAGAGCACCGTTCATCCTTTCCACTTTGCCACTGCTTTGAGGGTGGTACGGGGTGTGTAGTCCGAGATCTGCACCCACCATCTTCCAAATGTCTCTGGTCACATCTGCAATAAATGCTGGTCCCTGATCACTTTCTATGACTTCAGTGATACCGAATCTGCAGACTAACTCTGTCAGCAGTCGCTTCACCGTGGTTCTTGCTGTCATGTTGGACACTGGGTAAGCTTCAGGCCATCCTGAGAACATGTCCACCACCACCAGGACATATTCATACCTTCCACTCTTTGGTAATTGCATATGGTCTATCTGTATCCTTTGAAACGGGTACAATGGTCTTGCCAAGTGTTTCTTTGGAGTGGGTTCAGTTCTTCCTGGATTGCAGGTATTGCAGATTTCACAGCTTTGGGTGTATTGCTTAACTGGTATGGAAATTCCGGGTGCTACGTATAGTTTGTTTAAGGCAGCAATCATCTGATTCTTCCCTCTGCGTACTATTCCATGGGCCCATTGTACTGTAGATGGGTAAAGTACTCTGGGTAGACATATTCTGTTCCCTTTTCTCCAGAATTCATCCTGCAACAATTGTATCGCCCCTGTTCTAAGCCATTCTTCTCTCTCGTGGGTCAGGGCTTGTTTTTGGAAATACTGGAGGGTCTTGACTCCTGGATTATTCATTTTCTCCCTCTCCTGCTCATCCTCTTTCCTTTTACCCCTCCTCGTCATTACGTACACACCTGCTTCCTCTCGAGGTCCTATGGCTGCTTGCTTAGCCTCGTGATCCGCAAACTGATTTCCTTGGGCTTCTGCCGTATGCATATCTAGAGTCAGTATAGATATTGACGGTTCGTCCTTTTGCATGTCTGCAGGCTTCAGCTAGGGCTATCAGCTCCGCCTTTTGCGCTGATAGGTGCGGCGGAAGAGATCCAGCTGTAATGACCGTGGTAGGGGACACCACAGCATATCCAGTGTGGAAAGACCCCCGTTCATCCGCATATCTGGATCCATCAGTGAAGAGGGTAAGGTCAGAATTGACTATCATCTGTTCAGTCACTGTGGGCAAATGCGATGTTTCATGGTGCATCGCCTGGAAGCAGTCGTGTTCGTGGGCATCTGGATCATCATAATCCGTCATGAGCGGGGGGTTAGGAGTGTGAGAAGAAAACCCATCTGTATAATCCCCCCTCGAGAGAGGAAGCAGTGTGGCTGGATTGAGGAGTGTGCATCGCTGTAGGGTCACATTTTCTGGGAGAAGAAGAGAACATTGGAGTCTCATATGCCTCTGTGAATAGAGATGCTTTTGTTGGCTTTGATAAAGGATGGCTTTGAGATCATGTGGAGCCAATATCGTAACTGAATGTCCTAGAAGAATGTCAGACGTTTTATCCAGCAATTCGTTGGCAGCCAGCACAGCTTTAAGACATACAGGGGCCGCTTGTGAGACAGAGTCCAGTTTACAAGAGTAATATCCAATGGGACGGTGTTTCCCGCCATGGTGTTGGGTCAACACTCCGGATGCATGGCCGTGGTATTCTGACACGCAGAGGAAAAACAGTCGTTGATAGTCGGGGATACCAAGGGCTGGCGTGGAGACAATCAGTGCTTTGAGTCTTTGTACCGCATCCACGGCTTCCACAGGTAGATGTGGATTCCAGACTACATCCTTCAAGGCATCATACAGTGGTTGCATAAGGGAGGAAGCATTGGGAATCCACTGTCTACAGTAGGTGACCATACCCAGGAATGCTTGGAGTTGTTTCACTCCCCTTGGGAGGGGAATATCTCGAATAGCAAACTTCCGGTCTTCAGTAAGGTGTTTCACCCCCTGGGAAATGCAGTGTCCTAGGAAAACAAATTTTTTTTTTTTTATTCGTTTATTCAAAATATCACATACAAAGTATTTCAGCAATTGGATAATACATGACAGTATCAGCAATGACATTGCATATACAGCTTAAGATATCAACATTGGCACATATTCACATGTAGTATGATAACAGAACTTCCAATTGCCGACCATATAAGGAAATGCAGGAGTGTTATTAATTTATTTCGTATGTATTAAACGGAAAAAGTTAAACAGATAGAACAAAACAACAAGTCGCCTATGTCGCGTTATAACATCATGGACATTATCAATATCTCATATCTTACTTGGGTGTATGGAAGCTGATTTATCTCACCATGATATGAGGGCTGACGGCCCTGACATCCAACCACTGACCCCACACTCCCTGAAATTTGTCTGGACAGCCCTTGTGGGAATATGCCAGTTGTTCATAAGTAACAACAGTATCAACCAGCGATTTCCACGAGGCTATTGATGGAGCTGTGTCTGCCATCCAATGTATAGCTATTGTCTTCCTAGCTAGAAATAAAGTTTCTTTTATAAAAATACCAGTGTGATGTGTCCAGTGTTCTTCATCTATGAGTCCCAATAAAGCTATTTTCGGGGAGAACAATAGAGGGCTAGGCAATAATGGAGTAATAACGTCATAAACCTTCGTCCAAAATATCGATATGAATGAACATTCCCACATGAGGTGCCAAAAATCTGCTTCTAGTTGCCCACATCTATGGCATGCTGAAGTGGGTAGTCTACCCATTTTTTGATTGAAAATTGCTTTATTGACAATCAATCGTCATCATACAAACATTACTGCGACGCAGCGCAAGCCATGAAGCAGCAAATAATAAATAATAACAGTCGTCAAACATAACATGACAGTATAATACACAGTACAGGCTAGCCTATGCTATACATTACACCACATGCTACACTAACATTCTTGCATTCACTAACGCCAAACAACAAAGCATTACAGACAAGTGATGGGATAGGGGAGTGGGTAGGAGGGGATAGGGAAGGGGGAAATCACAGGCCCGAAGCTTTATTGAAAGACAACACACAAGGAAGGGGAGTATCAGTCCTCTTCCTCATCGACGTCCGGGCTGTCCCAGGTGGAATAGTCTCTGAGCAGGCTGTGGATCAGCCTGCGGCAGTCCTGGACGGACACACTCTCTCTCTGCAAAATCAGACGGTTCCTGGCAAACCATATAGCGTCCTTAAAGCAGTTCATAAGGCGCCAGGCTTCCTGGATTGCTCCATCCGTGGTATTCCCAGGAAATAGTCCATAAAGTACCGAGCGGTACGACAGTCTGTTCCTGGGTACTGAGTCCTTGAGTTCGTGTTCCAAGGCTTTCAACAGACCCTGTGCAAAGGGGCACTGCCAGAAAATGTGCAAAGATGTTTCCTCCGTGAAGGGGCACCTGGGGCAGTACCGGGTCTTGCACAGGTTGCGGGCATGCATGAATGACCTAAGAGGCAGTCCTCCCTGGATGGCCATCCATGAAATGTCCTTGTGCCCATTGGTCAACCTGCCAGATGACACGTTAGTCCAAACAGTCTCCAACGTGTCGGCATGAAGCCCTGGAACAAACTCCAGTGAGTCCTTTGCTCTGATGTGCTTGTGGATCGTCTTAGGTTTCCACAAGTCGGGCTTAAGACCCTCCAGTTGATGCTCCCTCACAAACCGGACAACATCTCCGTAGAACCAGGGAGCGTGCCAGTTGTAAGGGAAGGAGCTGTCCCACTTGTCCCAGCCAAAACCTCGCCAGAGGGGAAGGAGGAAGTAGCGGGACATGGCCTTGCCCGCAGAGCCGTTTGCTGTCCTCAGAGTCCTACGAACACAGTCACATACAAAAGCGATCCGCAGCAGAGTGGGAATGTCGGGTATACCCTTCCCACCTTTGCGGGGCTCCTTGTACATAACAGTCCGCTTTACTCTGTCCATTTTCGAGCCCCAGATGAAGCGAAACACAGTCCTGGTAATGGCCCTCGAGACGGTGGCAAGAGGGGGCCATGCCTGTGCAGTGTATTGTAGCACAGGCAAGACTTCGTTACGCAGGACCATTGCTTTGCCCTCAATAGTGAGTTGTCTGAGGCTCCACAGTCCGATCCTTTGGTTGACTTTGGCCAAGCGTTCTTCCCACGACTTTAGGGCTGCACCTTCCTTACCGAACCAGACTCCCAGAATTTTGATGAAGTCCGGCTTGATAGTAAACGGGAAGGAGGCAGGAGAAGGCAGGTACCACTTTCGGAAGAGCATGGCTTCCGACTTCCCGCAGTTGACTTTTGCCCCTGAAGCGCGTCCGAACTCCTCACAGGTCTGGACGAGTGCAGTCACCGAACTCTGGTCAGCGCAGAAGACGGTCACGTCGTCCATGTACAGCGAGCATTTGACCTCGAAGTGTCCTGGACCTGGTGCGGTGATCCCTCTGATCTCTCCATTCTGCCGGATAGCCTCTGCGAAGAGCTCTATAACACAAACAAAAAGGAGAGGTGAAAGAGGACAGCCTTGTCTAACCCCCGACGATACAGGAAAGGGGTCAGTCTTCCAGCCGTTCACCAGCACCGAGCTGTAAATGTCGCAATACATCAGGTTAACATACAAACAGAACAACCTGCCAAGCCGCAGCCTACGCAGAGCCTTACCCATGAATTCGTGAGAGACCCGGTCAAAAGCCTTCTCCTGATCCAGACTGACCAGGGCCGCGTGTGTACGGCGGCTTTGCATGTAATGCACCGTGTCCCTCACCAGGGCAAGACTGTCGGCCACCCTACGGCCAGGAATGCCGCAGGTTTGGTCCGATCCGATGATCTGTCCGATGACAACCTTCAGTCTGTTGGTCAATACTTTGGCGAGGATCTTGTAGTCCACGTTCAGGAGAGAGGTGGGTAGTCTACCCATACGGTGTAATCTAACCGGGGTGAGATAAGCTTGGTGTATGATATATAACTGAATAAGTTTATTATTTATAGCCGGGGATACTGTTAAGTGTGAGTGTAAGATGTTAGTCAGATCTTCCGAAGAAAGGTCTAGTATCTGCGATTTCCAATTAGTTAGCACCGGAAGTGGAGCAGAATTGATTTTAGCTAGAATCAGATGGGTATATAGAGCCGAAATAAGACCCTTAGGACCTTGTGATTTTAGTATGCCAATAAGAGGGTATGCTGATATAAATGAGGAATGAGGTGGGAATTGAGTCTGTATGGCATGGCGTAACTGCAGATATTTAAACCATTGCAAGTCTGGAGTTTGATGCGTTTCTTTGACCTGTAGGAATGTAAGTATCATACCATTATCGTACATATCTCACAAACGAGCAATGCCCATATCTTGCCACCTCCGTGTATCGTCCAATAATTGAATATGTGGTAATGTAGGATTATGCCACAGAGGAATCTCTGGAACCGTACCAGTGTAGGCAAGTAATTTTTTGGATGCACGCCAAACCGCTAGTGCCAGAACATGCATAGGAAGTAGTTCAGTATGGGGAATAAACTTAGGGTATTCTAGAAAACTGATCAGGCTATGTCCCATAACCAGGGAGGCTAAGTAATGTCAGACAGAGGTGTATCTCCCATCCAATCCCGGATATTGCGAAGTTGACATGCCAGGTAGTACAGGTAAAAATCCATCAAGGCCATTCCCCCTTCAATTTTTGGTCGTTGCAATGTGGCCAAATTGAGTTTAGACCTGGAGGAGCCCCATATAAATTTTATTATTAAGGTGTTAAGGGATTTAAAGAACGATATAGGGACTACAACAGGCATATGTTGCAATGTATAGTTACACTGAGGCTGAATCACCATCTTGACTAAGTTAATACGACCCGCCACAGATAACGGTAGTTTAGACCATGTCTTAAATTTTCCTCCAACCTTATTTAACAATGGGGTTAATGACGTATCTCGGGTCTGGTTATGATCCTGTACTATAGTTATGCCTAAATATTTAAATCTAGATACGGTTTCAAGGCCATATTGTGACATAGACGGGTCTGGAGTCGGGTGTCTAGCTGTATATAAAATGGCCGACTTCTGCCAGTTAACCTTCAGTCCTGAATACTGTGAAAATTTGTCAAGTAGCCTTACTGCCACATGGAACGAGGAGTTTGGGTTATCTAAAAAAAGGACCATGTCGTCTGCGTATAGGCCTACCACAGATGTTCTACCCTTCCAGCTTATACCAGTAAGATCCGGGGAGGCTCGAAGCCTAATCGCCAGTGCCTCTATGGCAATAGCAAACAGAGCGGGTGATAGGGGATATCCCTGTCGGGTACCTCTAAAAAGAGAGAAAGGGAGAGAAGGGATGTTATTAACCACCACATTAGCCTTCGGGGATTTATATATTAACTCGACCCATTGACGAAATTGAGGACCGAAGCCAAAGCGTTCCAGACAGGCCCATAAAAACGGCCATTCTACCGAGTCAAAAGCCTTCATGGTATCCAAAGAGGCAATTGCCCATTGCATGTCGTGTGCCCTACCCAATTGTGTAATGGCCTGTACCTTCCTAATATTAATACTAGTAGATTTCCCTGGCATAAATCCAGTTTGATCTGCGTGTATGATGGAAAGGATAACACCATTCAGTCTTTTAGCTAATAATTTTGTCAGTATTTTATAGTCTACATTGACTAACGATATAGGTCAATATGAACCACAATCAAGAGGTTCATTACCTGGTTTTAAAAGAACTATAATAGTAGCATCATAGAACATAGGAGGGAGAGCGTGTAGTTGGGACGCCTGACTAAGGGTTTCTAGTAAAAATGGGGCTATGTTATCCATGTATCTGTTGTAGATTTCAATTGGAAGGCCATCCGGTCCAGGGGATTTGTTGATAGCCATATCACTGATGGCCTCTTGTATTTCCTCGAGTGTAAAGGGGGCATCTAACATAGATTGCTGTTCAGGTGACAGAGTTCGGAATGTGAGATCATTTAGGTATTCTAAACTATCAGCCATAGAGTGAGAAGTGGAGGAACTGTACAACTCAGTATAGAATTCTTTAAATCGAGATGTAATACGCTCAGCTTCCGTAATAACCGATCCGCCAGAGTCTCGAATTCCCAACACTGAGTTAGTCCCATTAGCTTGTTTAACAAGATGGGCCAGTAATTGACTAGATTGGTTCCCCATTTCGAAATAATATTGTTTGGTAAAAAATAGTTTGCGTTTAGATTTAAGATGAAGCTGTCTCTTATATAGTTGAGTCAGACTCAACCAGGCCATTTTGTGAGTATCAGTGGGGTCTGCTACATATTGTGTTTCAGCTGCCAAGACCTGTTCCTCCAACTCCCTCTCCACCCGAGCCGAGGTTTTCTTAATATATGATATGGACGATCTCAAACAACCTCTGAGATATGCCTTGAACGAGTCCCAGCGTAATGTATGTGTTAGTGACGAATCATTGATTTGTAAAAATTTATCAATCTGATCTGGTATGCGATCCGACGAATCAATTAGTTTTAAACAGAAGGGATGGAACTTCCAGTTGGTCAGTATACATCTGTCTGGAAATGTTAAATGGAGTAATATTGGGCTATGGTCAGATATACCCCTAATATCATGTGTAATCTGAGAGACGTAAATAGATACATTAGGGGAACCAAAACAATAATCTATCCTAGATAGTGTGTGTCGTCCTGTCGAATGACAAGTGTGCTCCACCTCTCCCTGGTGGTGAGTTCTCCAGAGGTCGATCCACCCCACACTATCCATCAGCCGACATAAAAGAGTAGGATTAGGGGTGGTGGGGATGGGGAAGCTCCAAATCTAGCTAGAGATAAGTGCATAACCTGGTTGAAATCACCCATACATAGTATAAAGGAGGTCGGGAATTGATGTGCAAAGGTAATAGCCGCTTGAATTACGTACAGATTCGCCTGCGGTGGGTTGTAAAGACATATAAGCACATAAGGTTTGGTGTCTATCTCCGCATATACAAAAACAAATCTTCCCTCAGGGTCTCTACGGGTCTGAATGGGGTTCCATCGTATAGATCTATGTATAAGAATTGATACCCCCCTGGAATAAGAGGTATGGTATGAATGGCAGGATAATTGAATCCAGGGTTTCCGTAAATAATCAGATTTTTCGGAGGTGAGGTGGGTCTCTTGTAAACCAATGACATGGGGGCTGGATCGCCTCAAGTGGGAGAACACTGATGCACGTTAATGGGGAGTTCCCAGACCACGTACATTCCATGATACACATTTTAAGGTTTGAGCCATGAAAACCAATAGAAACAGTAAGTGTATATATAAAGGACATTAAAATGACCATAAGAGACATTAAGTTGACTTGCGACATAGGCTAATAACATTAGAACATAATACCATATCAGTGTATTACTGAGGAACAAAAACAGAAAAACCCTAAGAAGGTGTTGCATCAGGGTTGAATTTAAGATAAATGGGGAATGTCTGACCATAATATTGTCAGACATGTGACAGAGCATATTCGGTGAGAGTAACCGTGAGACCTTAATATAAAAGTAATGAATGTCGGCCTAAGTGTTCTAGAGCTCGTGATGTGTGTTATACAGAAGGGCTTTAATGTGTCACTGTATTTTGAGATAGATGACTCTCAGCTATCTATGTAGAAATATTTCCCCTGTATTCTTACTCCCTTAGTAACGAGGAGATTCAATTGTAAAATTAATATTAATACATCCCGCAATACCCTCATATATGCAGTACATCACCCAGCGTCCTAATCAAGGTTGAGGCGGATGCATCTGGAGCCATTCAGTTGCTTCTCTTGGTGTATGCAGGAAGACCACCTTTCCATCAGCCACAATTCGGAGACGAGCTGGATAAGACATCGAGTAAGGAATGCCACTATCACGAAATTTCCTCTTTGCTTCAATAAAGGTAGCACGCTGCTTCTGCAACTCAGCGGAAAAATCAGGAAATATTTCGGTTGAGTTGTTGTGCTTTAACGGTCCCTTCAGACGAGCAAGGCGTAGAGCCGTATCCCTCTCCCTGTAATTCAGCAGTCTAGCCAAAAATGGTCGAGGACTTGCGCCCGGAGGAGGAGGTTTGGCTGGGACTCTGTGTGCTCTTTCCACAATAAAGCATGATGAGAAGGACGTGTCTCCCAAGGTGGTTTTAAGCCATGTTTCAACGAAGGATTCCGGGGTTTGCCCCTCTGTTTTCTCAGGAAGACCAATAATGCGCAGGTTATTGCGACGCATTCTATTTTCTAGATCGTCCATTTTGGAGTGTTCAGCTTCCAATTTACGAGTGCCGGAGGAGAGTGTAGCTATCATTGGACGAATCTTATCCTCCGTTCGGGAGACTCTGTCTTCTATTTCTCCAATGCGACCCCGCAGGTTTTGTATATCTTGTCGTAATAAGGTGACGTCGCTCTTTATTTCATCAATTTTACCTGTTAATGAGGTTTTACAGGTGTTTATGGCCGCCAGCAATTGAGCAGATACTTGGCGTAAAGTAGGTTCGGGATCCGTCTCAGGTTCAGTGTTATCCCATGAGTGGGAGTCGCCATCTTGCGTTTTGCCCTGTGCAGAACGTGTTCCACGAGGAGTGGAGGTAGTGTCGTCGTTGTCTGTATGAGCATATTCTTTCAGCTTATCCATAGTGGGTTGAAGTTTAGATCTGTGCATGTCGTTTATTTAAGAAGTAAGCAACTAGCGATAAATTATCAAGGTGATCTTGTAGAATAGCAGGGTAACGAATGAAGCTCCAAAGTGCAGAGGATCTGCACAGCTGAGGATGAGACAGGCAAGGTAGGCCTATCGTACCCTCCTTGCTAGTTTAGGAAGGCCCAAATGACAATGGTGTTAGGACTTAATTTAATTTCCTGGTTATTCCTCCTGTTACTATTACTGAGGATAACTGGGTCGAAGTAGGTTAGTACTGGACAAGACTACAGCATTACTCAGGATCTAGGCCTCGTCTTTCACCCCTCTGCGCCCCACCTCCGTTCTCAAAGTCCCGCCGCGATGTGCTATGCCACGCACTCAACAATGACCAAGTCCCTGAAGGGTGAGTGTCCGGTACCTGTTGCAACGACAGCTCCTGCTGTGATGTTCCGGTTCAAGGCCTCTGTCGTTATACGCGGGCAGAATGGGCAGGATGTGAGCAATGCATTGCAGGGTTTCCCTGTTGGAGGTAGCGCTCAGTGGGGACAGCTAGGCCACAGCCGCATGCGGTCCGTACTTCACTCGGTGAGTGCTCGGTGTTGGAAGCGGGTAGACGCTTCAAAGTCGGCCCGGGAATAGTCAGGGGTATAGTGGTCCTGTTCCGGTCACTCAATATCACCAGAGCATGCTGTCAGCTCAGGATTACAGCAGGATATGCAGCGGTCCCCTGGAGAGCAGCTCAGATGCGTCCGGCCATCTTGCCCGCTAGCCACGCCCCCTAGGAAAACAACTTTGGTGGCACACCACTGGAGCTTCTGCAGAGAAACCTTACAATTAATTTTTGCAAGAAACTGGAGCAGGCGTAGAGAGAAATGATGACTTGTCTGTTTGTCCGGACAACAAAGGAGTAGGTCATCCACGTATTGGAGGAGTGTGGCTTCAGGGTGAGTTCGTATCCAAGGATCCAGGCACATGGAGAGGGCCTGAGAAAAGTGATTGGGAGAGTTCTGTGCTCCTTGTGGCATAACTGTCCAAGTGTACTGAGCTCCCCTGTAGGTGAACACAAAAAGATATTGACAATCAGGATGTAGAGGGACACTGAAGAAAGCATTGGCCAAATCCATAACCGTGAAGTATGTAGATTCGGGCGGAATGTTACTCAGTTGGGGACCACTGGAGTTTCGAGTACAGTGGCAGCGTTAACTGCTCTCAGATCCTGGACCATGCAAAATTTATCGGGCTCTCCTTTCTGAGTTTTCTTCATCACAGGGAAGAGGGGGTATTGGCTGGAGATATGCAGTGGATAAGGGCGCCATTCCGTAGTAGTCCCTGAATCTGGGCTCCCAAGGAAGCTTCTTGTGTAGCCTTCAAAGGATATTGTGGGAGTCGTGGTATGTGCACACCTTCTTTGAGGAACACTTGAACAGGTGGAACATATAATTTCCCTATATCTTCCGGGCCTGTGGACCACAAAGAATCGGGGATCTGATTGTAGAAATATTCTGGAATGGGGGTAGGAGGGGGTTGGTGTAGAAGCAAGGGGATAGCCCTGATCTGACAGGTCTCTTCCTGGGACAGAGGAGTGTCCAAATTAAGGTACATCCCAGAGTCTTCGTAGTGGATAATCGCGTGAAGTTTTTGTAACAAGTCCGCTCCCAACAGGTTGAGAGGACAGGTATTGGAAACCACAAATCTGGAGAGAATCTTTTGTTGGGCCCCAACAGGTACGGGGTAGGTGAGCCTTGAAGAAGATGGCTTGCCGTCTACACCAACGCAGGAGATATAATCTTCAGATATGAAACCGTCAGCAGGTAGATCCTTAGTTCTTATGACTGACCTGGCTGCACCCGTGTCCACTAGAAAAGGCAAAGAGTGGCCTCCCACCAGGATCCTAACAGAAGAAATAGGTCCAGACTGTGCAGTAACAGAGGCCATGGTGGGCACGGGCTTGCCGGTTCCCTATGGTCGGTAAGGGCGTTCCGGAGAGCGATTACGGTAATCGCCTTGAGGCCGTGGGTCGGGTTGATTGTCCAGACGAGTCTTGCCGTTTCGCTTGAAGTGTTCCCCACATCTATAACAGACGAGGACTTCCCTGGCGCGTCCGGGACCCTGGGTGTCAGGATATTCCCTTGTAAATTTCGCTTGTATGGGCCCGTAAGATCGTTGAGGAGGACGGTAAGCCTGTTGCGGGTAGAGAGGGGGGCGTTGCTCTGCTGGTCCGGCATACATAATTGTATTAATATCCTGGCACACGGCTACCTTTGTAGACTCCTGTGGGGTGGGGGCTGGTTGTTTTTCAAAAGCTTTAGCTGTGAGGAGGACCTTCCTGGGATCCATGTCAACATATTCCGGCCTTCCCTCCACCAACTTCTTCTTGATATGCTCCTTGAGACCATTAACAAAAGAGGTCACTAATAACACCTGTTGCATTTTGACTTTAACATCAAACCTCTGGTCTTGGAAAAGGGATTGTATCCGGGCATAGAACTTCTCCACTGATTCCGTAGTGTCTTGGGTGCAGTCTGAAATACTCGTGGAAGATTCCGTTAACCTATCCCTTGCCCATCCTTGCATTTGGCGGCAAAACACATCTCCTGATTCATAAGTTACCTGATTTGGTACTTTTGTATCATCGAAGGCAGACTGGATTATGGGCCAGAAACTGTCCCCCGCCTAGATGCTAGTGACGAGTTGCAAATACTTCCATGATGCTGAGTATGTCTGTTGAATTTGTCTGAGTCTCCTGTAGAACGGCCTAGGATTCTTGTCCGGGTTCGGCAGTTGGCTCATAATCTGGTTCACTTGCGTCGGATTGAAGGCCACATATTTGTTGAGTGCGTCACCTTGGGACGTGGTTGTGGTCGTAGGTGGGTCAGGGACTGGAGAAGAACCGGGGATGGCGGAGGAAGCGGCTGTGGTAATCCTGATCTCCCGAGGCAGTGCCACATTGGGGAGTACCACGGTGGGTGTGGATATGGGAACTAGAGGTAAGGCTGTAGTAGGGGGTGGGTAGACCGGTGGGCAGGGTAGGCCAGGTAACAGTTCATCCGGGTCTTCAGGGAACGTCTCCTTAAGTAAAGGTGAGGGGATAACTTGCTTGGACATGTTCTGCACGGCCTGCTTCAGTGCTTGGACACTAACATCATCATTGCTAATTAATCTGATTTCCTCCAGAGACGGCACTACTGGGTGATGCTGTATGGCCTGAACAATTGCCTGTGCGCATGCTTGAGGTAGGAAACCGAAAATACCTTCACTAATAGCTGGGAATGCTATGGTTGTGAGGCGTTTATGATTGGCGAAATCCAGAATCCTGTGGACAGTTGTCTGAAGCTGCTGAACACAGTGCTCGTGATTCTCGGCCTCATACACAGGGTCTACTGCATGTACTATCAGGGTGCAGGGGAGATTTCCTGGGCCTGTGGTTACCAGATCTGTCACTCTAAGTGGGCCCTGTTCCTGAACTATGAGATCGCTGTCACGTTGGATTTCGACACCTCCGGCATGTACTATTGCTCTGGCCACCCCTCGCATATGGCGGAGCTTACTATTAGCTGGGTTGACAATTGCATCCACTCGCTGGGTGACAATATCACCCATTCCTGCCATCAACAAAGTGTCAGTAGGCCACACCAGTCTTTTTGCTAACGGTTCCCAGTACTGCGGGTGTCCCGCATCCGAGAAAGTATCCATCTCCTCCACTGGTGGGGAATCCGGTATGTTAAATGTGACACGGCCCGGGATCTGACTGACCGGGAGGGGGAGCGTACGTTCCTCTTTCACAGCATGTAACTCATTCTGGGATTCAGTGTCTTCATCCAGTTCAAGCTGACTCCTTCTCTTTTCCATTTCGCGTTGAAAGGCCGGGCTATTAAGAAAGTCATCTATGAACGGGAAGCGCCCAGTCATGGCTGGGACAATAGGGAAAAGGGGCACAAAATCTTTCGGTACATAATAGGCACCTTCCGGTGTAAGAACTGGGTATAGTGGTAATGGTGGCTCTATGGTAGCTTCCTGTGGAGTAGTAAGATGGCTGCCGGGGGTGGGAACTTCCTGTGACATACTGATGTCAGTTCTGGGTGTACTGGGCGTGTCTGTGGGTGCGGAAGGGGTTGAGCTTGGGGATGGGCTTGGGAAGGCTGATTTGGTTGAGCCGGACGTGACCTCATCAGGGGGTGAGGGGCGGCCTCTCCCACAGGAAACATATTGTTCAATTGTAAGAGGGTTTTGCTGGCCACAATAAGGATACACCCAACATGAGGGACGGCTGCCATTATAAGGCGGCGGCTGGTCCTGTGGTGTATAATACATATAACATAATATAATACCTTTCTTATTCCTAACTACTTCTTCGCAAATCCCTCTTTGCTGACAGCTATGGCTGTTCGCTGCCATGCTAAAGCACTTTCCATCAACTTACTATCTTCCAACTTCCCTTTGTTCTCCCGAATACATTTTGCACAATCTCCGGCTTGCAGCCGCCCTCCCCTATGCATTCCGCACACTTCCATCAATTTCTTCATTTTACTCACATACTGCTTGCCTTCCCTTCGCTTCACCAAATCATACGAATAGGACCGTCCAGGTACGGGTGATCCTGATGATTTGAATATGGACCGTAAACCATCCATTCTAACCTTCTATATCCTTCACGTAATTTATATAACAATTTTAGGTCTACAACTCTCTAGGTCTAGCCGGAAATATTACAATTTCGCAGTCTGCAACTCTCTAGGTCTCGCCGAAATATTACAATCTCCCAGTCTGCAATATATTAAATCTCGCTGGAATATTACAATTTCTATCTAGTAACAATTTTTGGACTGCAACTCTCTTGGTATGGCCGATATATTAGCTTCAGTGGGCAGTCCTGGGTCGTCTGTTTCACCCTGTGATCATCGGTTGTCCGGATTCCGAGATCCCCTCAAGTATAGCCCCACGCTTGGCGCCAATTGTCAGGGCAAACTTCCTTTTCCCTGTTATTTCACACCGAATAGCCACCTCTGTAAATTGGAACCTGAGGGCATGCGTGGAAGAATGATACCAAGCAGACAACTGTTGGTACAGATCCTCCCTCAGTCAAGTAGGAAGTGAACTGAACTTTTTATTGAACATGCTTAAGCCCCATTGGCTTCTCAGCTGTAAATTCTTCTGTACACTCCTCTTGCAATCCAGGGGCGGTGTCTCCATAGTCGTGTCCCTCATGCAGGCTCCTTTGTGTTCCATAGATCCAATCTTTTTGTGTAATATACTGATATATATATATGTAATTATAATATTTTTGCAAACAATATACATGGTAAAGATCCCTGACAAAGGCATAGTTTCTACAAAGCATGTGCCAGCTGACTTTAGCTATAAATTAAAATTCATTGCGTAAGTCGTCTGTCTCTCCTTGGACATTTTAAATAGCATATTAATAAAAGTAATATTTTACCATTGTTCAGTCAGTAGTTGGGAAATTGGGTTTCATTGTGCCATAGGCACATTTGTTCTTTGATTCATTCATATACCTACCAACTACTGGGGTCTTTCTAGTTTTCTAGGCTTGTGCATGTGATCATCTTCCATCTGCCCTAAGACATAAAAGTATTTTTGGAAGTTCTTTTTGTAAGACACCGACACATTGGAGACTATAATGTACTGCAGCAGAGCTGGTTTTGTGCTCATAGAAATGGGTGCCTAAAATTCCTCTGTCCTGGATCAGTGCGGGTCAGGGACAAGGTGAGTCAAAAAGCAAGCCAAGGGGAGTTTTCCAACATAATGCCTTTATATACTATATGGTAAAGTATAAAACTTGATGGTTTTGGCAGTTGTAAGAGTATTTTAGTCATGTATGTTGAGTGGCCAATTTGGTTATTTAGAGATATTGACTATTTAAATGGGTTTTCCCCATATCTAGCCCATGTGCCACACTTGTATATGATATCATGGCATTAAATGGGTTTTCCCATGAGAGACATTTATAAACATATCCACAGGATACGTCATAAATGTCAGATAGACATAGGTCCCACCACTGGGACCCGCACCTATCTCTAGAACGGGGACCTCTAAACCCTCTTTTGCCGCTCTGTTTTGCGGCTGAAGCAGGAGATTTCCGACCATGAAGAAAAAAATCTGTGTTTTCTTAAGTCTTATAGAATTGAATGGTAGTTACAGAAACAGCGTAGCTCATGCTATGCTGCTTCCGTAACTGCCATTTACTACTATGGGACTTACGAAAACACGGTAGCTCAGGTAGCTACGTTGTTTTCGTAACTCCCAACCATATAGTTAGGAAGTGACTGGAGCAGAAAAAAAGGTAGAACAGTGTTTTCATGGGTCCCCGTTCTAGAGATAGGTGCGGGTTCCAGAAGTGCTCGTGTGAATCCAGTCTTAGACTGGAAGTTCACTATGTGTAGAGTATAAGTGATGGTATATTTGCTGTTTGAATCCATCTATGTCACTGAAAATGTTATCCAAAAGTCCTGGAAATGTAAATGCCTTTAAAAAAAAAAAATGCATATACATGTAGATTTAGGATCTGTTCAACTGACTACTGCCTAGTGCCTAATGTGAAGAGTAGGGGACAAATGCAGCCCTCCAGAACTTTGAGTTGTTGCTGGAAGATGAAAGTTGCTTATGTGCTGGAGCGGGTCTTTTCTTATAATCTTTTCATTTTTAATAATAGCTCTTTATTATATATTAGGAAGAGCTGGAGGCTTTAAGGCTCTAAAATCAATAAGACTTGCAACCACTGGATTGAAAGATTTCCCACATTACTACCATTATAAAATACCAATAGTATCATAAGTGCTGGAGTTCTATATGGAAAAGTAAAACACCTCGTAGCTGCCAACTGTCATAACTTTTACCGCACTGGTGCCCAGTACCAAAATAAAAAAAGCATCATAAAAAAGTTGACACTTCTGTGGGCAGGGATGGGTGGGCTAAGCTCTTCTCTTTGTTTGTGTCTAAAATCTTGTAACTACTCTTTGAAAACAGGATTTATATTATAGTAAGGGTATGTGCACACACACTAATTACGTCCGTAATTGACGGACGTATTTCGGCCACAAGTAGTGGACCGAACACAGTGCAGGGAGCCGGGCTCCTAGCATCATACTTATGTACGATGCTAGGAGTCCCTGCCTCTCCGTGGAACTACTGTCCCGTACTGAAAACATGATTACAGTACGGGACAGTTGTCCTGCAGAGAGGCAGGGACTCCTAGCGTCATACATAACTATGATGCTAGGAGCCCGGCTCCCTGCACTGTGTTCGGTCCGGGACTTGCGGCCGAAATACGTCCGTCAATTACGGACGTAATTAGTGTGTGTGCACATACCCTAAATCTGGCCATACACTGTGAGATGGATCATAAAGCTGTAGTCAGTGGGATATCTTAGGTGCATGGACTTCTTGCTCCTTAAACGGTTCTCCAGCATTTTTCACCTATCTACTAGATAGGTAAAAAATGCTAGATCCGTGGGAGACCCACTGCTGTGACCTGGCATCAGTACGTTGTATCAGCCATAGACGGCAGTAAAAGCCTGAGGGGACCCGGAGGGGAGAAGAGAAACGTAGGTATATATAGGTTTGTTTTTTTTATTGTCTGATGAGGTTCCAATGGTTTCAGTTTGTCTCCGTTGTGCAAGGGTTACGTCGTTTTGACGAGATGAATACCCCGTGCAAATGGCTTCAGTTTGTCTCTGTTGTGCAAGGGTTCCGTCGTTTTGTTGGGATGAATACCATAGTTGACTACGCTATTCATTCTGTCAAAACGATGGAACTCTTGCACAATGGAGACAAACTGAAACCATTGGCACCGGATCCGTCACCATTGAAATAAATGGTGATGGAAACGGAAACCTACGGTTTCAGTTTGTGTCAATCAGGGCTCCTTTCTGACGGAAAGCTGTGACGGAACGTTGGAATGGAGCCCTGACGGAGATGTGAACAAAGCCTTACTTTTTATTTGGACGGAATCGGAGAGAAAATACCTCGGTAAGAAAGGACCTCCATTGCAGCCCTATTATAGCTGTGTGTAAGAGCCTTTAGGCTGGAATCATGCATTTAGGCTTCATGCACACAACCGTGCCCGTAATTGCGGGCACAGCCAGCCATTTTTACGGGCCGTGATCCAATTATGACGTATAAGAACACGGTCTGTAAAATAAAAAAATAGGACATGTCCTATTTTTTCAGCAGGTTTCTACAGCACGGACACCCTCCCGTAGACATAAGGGAAGATGTCCGTCGGCCATAGAAATTAATGGGACTGTAATTACGGGCGATCGTGTGCATGGGGCCTTACTTTTTGGTGCAGTTTTTTTCCCTGAAGCCAGGAGTGAATTCAAAACTAATGGGAAGTATAAAGTAAGGTCTTTGGGGGGGGATTTATTAACCTTTCTGGCGTAGAAAATTTGCAAAGGGCCAAAAAATTGCATTTTGTGGGGCAAATTACGACTTTTGAGCATTTATGCAGCCATTTTGAAAAAAGGGTGAATGACTTAACAAAAGGAAGTCTGGACCACTTATGGCCCGACCAATTTAGTATAATTTACACCATACAGTGAGGAGCTGGCGTAGATTTTACTCTGTGGGGCGTAGCAAAGTAAAAGCCCGTGCTGGGCCCCATGCTTTGCCCATCCTAGTCAGACTACACCCCAACAGATAATAAAATTTGCGTTTTTAAAAATGTACTCTCCTCACCACTCCGCTTCTCCCCTCAGGCTCTCACAGCAGTCCACGGCTCATACTAGGTACTGACAGTGGGCGGCGGCAGGACATTGAGTGCTGCTTCACACATAAGGCCCTGACACTGCTTGGCATATGTGTCTTGTAAGACCCGTGGCCTGCTTTAAGAGCCTCAGGGGAGAAGAAGAGCGGTGAATATTTTTATTTTTTTAGGTGGATTGGGCCCAGCTGTGTTCTCACTCTTTGCGTATGAAACACCAGTCTTAATAGATCTCCCACTTTAACATTCCAGAGTAGAAGTAGATTTTTTACTATATAACTTCCCCTCACTTTTAGATCCACTCCTGGTATTGGATTCAAAAACTACAGTTAGAAGTCCTTCACACACACACACACACACACACACACACACACACACTTTTTGTGTGGTGTTTTTTTTGGACAAAAAATGCATTTCAAAACACAAGGTTTGAACCATACCGAAAAAAAACAGAGCATATAGCCATGTATATATAAGAATGTAACAAATTTATTAAACAAATAAGACAAACAATGTTATAAAAGGACAAGACTCTAGTAAATGTACGAGGTATAATGGAGCGAGAAAGAAAGTGCTGGATGATATGTATACATTTGAAAGGCTATTGTGAATTCACACAGAATCTATCATTGACCCAAAATGTGTCTAGATGCTGATGAATTCTAATCCCATGTAAATAATTCTAAATAGTAAAGGGGGAGAAGAAAAAGTGTCAATGCATGAGAATATAAATCTGTAACCAGCCTTACTCATAACAGCAAAAAGGGAGGAGAGAGGAACTCGCTCAACCACACTGATCCCAACGCGCATTTCACTACGAGTGCTTCCTCAGGGGGTATGTGGTGTACTGATGGTGTCTAGCCTATACATATAGTATAGAGACAGGTGTATCTAATACAGATTATCGCCCCAACTAAAAATCGGCGCATGTCCGCTGATGCGACCGGAGACGAGGCATGCCCCACTTCCGACTCCAAGTGCTGGAGCGCACATCCAGGTTCCCGACATGTGACGGGAATTCTGGACATGCGCAGTGCGCCTAAGGAAGCGGAGGGGGCAATGCATCGCCGCTAGCTGCCACAGCGCGCATGCGCATATCATCAGTGGAGAAGATAGATGGATTGTACCAGCCCAAATCGATGGAAATCAGTCTCTCTGAGAAAACCTACCCCAACCCCATATATCTGCGAGTGGGTTAGCATGGCAACTCCTCCTCAGAGGTAAATTTAAATGGAAATATGTCCCCAATGAATAGCTCACTGGCGTAGCTATAGGGGTCGCAGCGCTCGCAATTGCGACCGGGCCCCGAAGCCAGGGGGGCCCACAGCCCCCCGCACCACATCAATAAAAAGTTACTATAGTAACTCGGGCCGCGGGCCCCTGTTACTATAGTAACAGACTGTACTTACCTTCCTGGTTCCGGATCGCAGTGGAGGTCCTGACGTCAAGCGCTGTGCGCAGCGCATTATGTCACAGCGCAATGCACCGCGCACAGCATCGAGAGGACAGAACTTCCGAGCCGGCCAAAGAGGAAGGTAAGATTAGTTGCCCTGACTGGCGGGGTCCGACTCCCGGGACCTGCCAATCAGCTGTTATGAAGGGGCCGCAGCACTCGTACGAGAGCTGCTTCCCCTTCATTCCGGTCACACTGTGAATCGGTGTCGGCGATTCACAGTGTGAGCGAGTAGTGAAATGAAGGGGAAGCAGCTCTCGTACGAGTGCTGCGGCCCCTTCAAAACAGGTGATTGGCAGGTCCCGGGAGACGGACCCCGACACATCAGCTATTGATGGCCTATCCTGAGGATAGGCCATCAATGTTTAGGGACTGCACAACCCCTTTAAGCCTACGATGTAGCAGGCTTAGAGGGCCCATTAGACAGGATCATAGATTGTGTGATCCGGTCTGCTGGGCCCTGTATCTAAGCCAATCACATGGTAGGCTTAGATACATGGCCCATGTGTGATCCTGTCTGATGGGCCCTGTATATAAGCCTACCACACTGTAGGTTTAGATACAGGGCCCCAGCACACAGTAATCTTTTTTTTTTTTTTTTCAACATTGAATTTTTATTAAAGTTTTCGTGTAATACAAAGGTAATCAATACGGCAATAACTCTCCAATCCGGTCAACAGTGCAAAGATATATACATAACATACATGCCAAATATAATGTACAATTCGTGTCACGAGATTTACATTTGAGATATAAAGCCAGGTAGTTGCAGTACAGTTGCAGTTCACATCAGTGGATTACACAATGAGAAAGTAAAATAATAGGGAAAAGAAAACAAAAAGAAGAATCAAGAAGAACAACAAACATCGTCCATCCAGAGCTAAATATATGTTAGACTTGTTGCACGCCTGTGGAGGAGGCAAAAAAAAACGGGATCAGACTATGGGACATATAAGAGTCCCTGAGGGAGAGCTCGGGGTTGAAGAGGTCAGATAAGTCTGCCAGGGTTCCCAATATTTTAGCATTTTAGGCCAACGGTGTGTCCGCAACGCGTACATGCGTTCCATTGTAAAAGAGACACTCACCAGATTGATAAGTTCAGGAATGGGAATAGTATCATTGCGTTTCCACGACCTAGCAATCAGCAAGCAGGCCGCTATAATAATGTGACTAGACACCACTCTAGCTAGCGCCGGGATCTCTGACATTTCTAGAAAACACAGAGCCATGGCCGGATTCGGATTAACAATACAGGAGGACACCTGGGATATCATATCGAATACCTTTACCCAAAAAGAGTGAACCTCTGGGCATTGCCACCACATATGAAAATAAGAACCCTTACATCCACATCCCCTCCAGCACGCCTCCGAGCAAGTAGGGTCAGATATCGCAATCTGCGAAGGGGTCATATACCAACGTAGTAGTAGTTTTTGAGACGATTCCCAGTGCTTCACCCCTTTAGAGATTTTCCTAGTCCAAGTAAAGGCCGAACCCCAATCCTTCACAGTGAAGGAAGAGCGTAATTCTCCCTCCCATTTTTCACAGTAAGGAGGCCTGCTGGAGAGAAGGCGAGCGCACAGATCTACATAAAACATAGAAATGCCCTTTTTTTGATTTACAGGACCAAAATAATACTTTTGAGCTACAGAGGGAAATAATGGCACGTTAACATTCAGAGAGGTGAAGAGATGCCTAATGCATAAGTACTTATAGAAGTCCCTGTTCGGGATAGAGTATGTCGACACTAGGTCAGAAAATGCCAACAAAGAGTCACCGGTGAACAGGTTATGTATATGAGATATTCCAGAGGATATCCAATTGTCCAGAGACACCTCCGGCAACTCAGATATCAGAAACCTCAACGCTAAATTTTTTATGGGCGTAAGAGCCGTTGGGGGGAGATATGTTGAATAATGCTTCCAAACTTTAATCGAAGCAGTGATATGGGGGGACATCGCCCCAGAAGGCTTAATGTTGGCGTTGGGGTTTGCCCTCATGAGTGATAGGAGAGGTTGGTCTACTGTGGCCTGTTCTATATGGGCCCATTGTTTTGAGGGCGGGGAAGTGTACCAGAACTGTAGCTGATCAAGGACAGCTGCTCGGTAGTATCTCTGGACATCCGGCATCCCCATCCCACCCCACCTCCAGTGTCTGTACATCGTATGTATCCTGAATCTGGGCTTTTTGTGTGCCCAAATGAAGTTGTTCAATAACCTTTAGAGGTCTCGCAAATACGAGTTGGGGAGAGGTATTATCACCGTGCGAAATTGGTACAAAATTATGGGTAAAATCATCATTTTAATGACCGCTATCCTGCCCGCCCAGGATGTACTAGCATGGGAGTATGATGCCAACAGTTGTGGAATGGTGTGCAATAGTGGGCTAAAGTTATGTTTAAAAAGGAGATTAGTGGACGCAGTAAGAGAAATACCTAGATACGAAATTTTAAGGGGATTCCATTGAAAGGGGAAGGAGCTCTGTATAGAAATCTGGACATGCAAGGGAAGACCCACATTCAACAAGTGGGACTTATTGCAGTTTACGTTGTAATATGACACCTCCCCGAATTTTTCCAGAGTCTTCTGAGCTTCTGCCAGAGAAGCTAAGGGGTTCGTTAAGGAGAGGATCACATCGTCAGCGTATAGCCCTATTTTGTGAAGGGCATGACCAACTTGAATACCCTGTATAGCAGAGTTCTGTCGGATTGCCTCCGCCAGTGGCTCCATTACCATAGCAAATATTAGAGGGGAGAGTGGGCAGCCCTGTCGAGTACCATTGGTGATGGGGAATGGAGTGGAAAGAAAACCAGGTGATGATCGCATCCAGATACCCCCAATGAACCCTATCGAATGCCTTCTCCGCGTCCAGGGCAAGGAGCGCAGAAGGTACTTGCCATTTTTTAGCCCAGTCAATCAGATTAATATACCGCCTTGTGCCGTCAGGCGCCTGTCTACCTGCAATAAATCCCACTTGATCTTCATGTATAATGGTGGGGAGTAAGTTAACCAATCTATTGGATAATACCTTGGCATAGAGTTTAATATCCACATTCAAAAGTGAAATGGGGCGGAAGTTTGCCGGGGAGTCTGGGGATTTCCAGGGTTTTGGGAGCATGACTATAGTAGCAGACAACATCTCCCTTGGGAAAGAGCCAGTCGCTGCTGCTGTATTGAACACACTCACCAAGTATGGAGACAGCACATTCGAATATTTTTTATAATAGTAATTAGTGAACCCGTCATGGCCCGGGGCCTTATGCTGCGGCAAACTTTTAATGGCGCGGGATAGCTCTATTTCCGTAAAGGGTGCTTGTAGGGCAGAACCATCCGTTTCTGAGAGGGAAGGGAGATTCAGGCCTCCCAAGAAGTTATTTCTTCCGTGGAAGGTTGATGAGTCGATTGATCATCTTTCAGATCATATAAACTATAATAATAGTTCCTGAATTGTTCACTTATCTCCTGAGAGTGGGTGATGCGACCCCCCTGGTGATCTAATAAAAACGCAGTTCTCTGTTTGGCATTACGCTTTTTAAACATTTTGGCTAGTAAGGCTCCAGGTCTATTACCCTGGGTATAAAACTGCATAGATTTGGACATAGTCAAATATCGTGACATAAGCACACTTTGGAGTTGGCCTCTAAGATCTTTAATACGGAGGGAAATGTCCGGAGTTACTTGTTTTTTATTAAGGGACTCTAAATTGCGTAGTTGGGAGAGAATATCTGTAGTCGTTTTTTCCCGATGCTTTTTTAGTCTGGACGCAGCCTGAATCCCCATTCCCCTCATGTACACCTTATGAGCATTCCATAGAGAGTAGCAGTTATTGGAAGAAGGAGAATTCACCTCGAAGTATAACTTGAGGTGGTCATTCATAAGATCCTTAGTCATTGGGTGATCTAGTACCAGATCGTTTAGCTTCCAGGAAGAAAAGGGAGGGGAGGGGGATGTATCAGAAACTACCACAGTAATCGGGGCGTGGTCAGACCACGATATAGTTCCAATCTGTGATATGGACATATATCGCAGGCTACGTTTACACACCAGGAACATGTCAATTCTAGAGTACACTTTGCGGGATGCAGAAAAATATGTGAAATCACGCTCGTTCCCGTGTTGGCAGCGCCAAATATCATATAGCTCCTCCCCATGTACTGTGTTGTGCAATTGGGAGCGTGGCCTAAGCACATTCGAGGAATCAATTGTAGGGTGCATTACCTCATTAAAATCGCCGCCAATAATTAGTAATCCCTTCTCCACTTTCCGAACTTTACGAAGAATTTTATGAAAGGCCCTGAGTTGGTGAGAGTTCGGGAGATATAGGTTTACCAAGGTATACGTTATATGGTTAATATCACATATGAGGATCAGATATCTACCTTGGGGATCTAGAATCACCTCGTGTTCTTTAAAGACCACCGAGTCTTTAATTGCAGTAAGGACTCCTTTAGTTTTACTGGGGCTACTGGCCTGATAAACATGCGCGAATTTGGAATGTGTGCATTTAGGGGGGTTATGTTGTGAGAAGTGTGTTTCCTGTGCAAAAAAAACCTCGCATTTCAAAGCTAACGCCTCTTTCCACATCGTTTGGCGCTTGAAAGGGCTGTTAAGCCCTTTAACATTCAGGGAGGATATTGTAAAAGGCATGACATTTTACCTGAAGGTGCATTAGTGAGGATTAAATACCCGGTTGTCACCCGCTGGCTGCGGATAATCCGATCAAGGCATCTGGATGGACAGAACCTAGCAACATTAGACATAAAAACCAATAACATTAAAACAAAAGTGAAAAGCACATGGCTCCTACACTGCGCCGAAAGGACCTCCATGGGGGGAGAGAAAAAGGCATCAAGGGTAGCATGTATCGCCTAAGTATGGTCAGACAGTCACCTTGGAGAGTCATTCAGCTGGGCGACTTCAGCCCATTTCCCATTCGGGAGAAATGCGATGAGGAGATGCCCTAGAAGGGGCGACCGCAGTGTTGGCGATCGGGATATTCCATTGTCGCAGCAGAGAAACACCGTTGGACGGGGAAGACATCACATGAGTGGTTCCATTCTTGTTGACGATCAACTTGACCGGGAAACCCCATTTATATTTGAGGTTGTGCTCCCGGAGAGTAACTGTGATCGGTTGAAATTGCTTGCGAAGCATCAGCGTAGAGGCGGATATATCCGGAAAAATCGAGACGTGGGTGTAAGGGTCAGGGACCGTCTGGACTCTTGAAGGATACGATCCTTAGCTTGATAGAAGTGTACTCTCGTTAATACATCCCTTGGAGAGTCGATAGGAGCTGATCGAGATTTAGGGATCCTGTGCGTTCTGTCTAAGGTCAGGTCTAGAGGAGAGAGCGTAGGTGACAAAGATTTAAACATATCCTGAAGATAGTTCTGTAAATCCGACGGGGAAACGGCCTCTGGGACCCCCCGCAGGTTGTTCCGTCTGGATCTATCTTCCTGATCCATTAATTTGGACTTCAGCCATATCACTTCTTCTTTAAGAGCAGAATAAGCGTCTATAAGCGTATTATGTGCTACAGCGTAATTCCCCATTTTGCGTTCAATGTGGTCAGTGCGGCCTCCCAACTCATCCACCGACCTTTTGAATCTGTGCCATCATTTTGTGTAATGTCTCCGATATGGAGCTCTGTAACGACTGTATTAACCCCTTCATTATAGCAGTAGTGAGGGGGGCATCATCTGGGATAATCGCCATCTCAGGGACATGAGGAGCTGTAAGGCCGCCTGCCTGGGCCGTTAATGGAGAGGGAAAGTGTGCTGTCTTGTGCACCGGGCCCGTGCTGTTAGGCGGGGAGGTTGCTGAGCGAGTCGCCCCCCGTTTGGCCGGGTTACCCCCATCTTCTGAGATCCGCTGAGGAGCTGTGTCCCGTTCTACTGACTGACCTGAGCTGTCCGTCGGTGGGGCGCAGGGACGCGCTTCCTCCATCTCAAGAGGCGATCCGGTGCCATCTTGGGTGCGGTCCGTCGCTGGGAAGTAATTCGGGAGCTTTTTCAGCTCTAACTTCGCTCCCCGTCTCTTCGTCATGGTGCTCCTTAGTGCTAGGAGGATTAAGGAATGATGTCCTCGTACTGCCTCTTCGTTACAAGGCGAACTGTCGCTGTGAGCCGCTGTATAGCTACAAGTTGTGCAGGAGGACTTGTCTCACACCGTCATCTCAGTCAGCGGCAAGCTCCGCCCCCCCAGCACACAGTAATCTTATACTGTATAAGATTTCTGTCTACTGGACCCTGTATCTAAGCCTACCTTGTGGTAGGCTTAGATACAGAGTCCCACAGACAGTATCACACATGGGCCTTACACATGTGTTACTAATCGTTTTTTGTGTGTTTTCTTACAGGTTCGGTCGTTGGACTACATCGGATTCAAGGACTACTTCGATGACGGCTTTTTTTTATTATCAATAAAATGGTTAATGAGGGTTGTGTGTTTTTTTATTTCAATAAAATATTTTTTCTATGTTTTTGTGGTTTTTTTTTAAACTATATTACTACCGCCTTAGTACTGGCCGCCGGCTGATTGACAGCATCCATTGCTAAGGCGGGGCTTAGTGCTAGCCGGTGCAGAGGCTAACACTAACCCACTTTATTACCCCGGTACCCACCGCCACCAGGGGTGCTGGGAAGAGCCGGGTACCATCCAGTACTTGATCATCTGTAGTGATGGTCGGCTACTGGGGTGGCCGCAGGCTGGTATTATCAGGAGGGGAAAGGCCAAAAACAGCGGCCCTTCCCACCCTGGTAAAGCTAGGCTGCTGCTGCTTTATTGTATCTGGCTGGTTATGAAAAATGGGGGGGACCCCACGTCATTTTAAAAAAAATAATTGGAAAGAACGATGTTGGGTCCGTCCCCCCCCCAATTTTCATAACCAGCCAGATACAACACAGCAGTAGCAGGCAGCATTACCAGGGTGGGAAGGGCCACTGTTTTTGGCCTTCCCCAGCCTAATACTACCAGCCTGCGGCCACCCCGGTGCCTGCCCGTCACTACAGATGGTCGGGTATTGGTTCGTACCCGGCTCTTCCCAGAACCCCTGGTTGTGGTGGGTATCGGGGTAATAATGGGGGTTAGTGTTGGCCTTTGCACCGGCTCACATTAAGCCCCACCTTAGTAATGGAGGTTGTCAATCAGCCAGCGGCCATTACTAAGGCGGTGATAATAAAGTTTAAAAAGATACAAGCACATAGAAAAAATATTTTATTGAAATAAAAAAACACAACCCTCATTAACCATTTTATTGAGAATAAAAAAACGCCGTCATTGAAGTCCTCGTATCCGAAGTCCAACAACCGAACCTGTAAAAAAACACAAACACACAAAAATAATCAGTAACACATAAAGAAGCAAAATTATTATTCTTACCTTTCCTGGGTCCAGCGCTGGAGCCGCAATGTCAGCGAGCTGAGTCCTGTATCTAATCCAATCATGTGTGATACTGTCTGCAGGGCCCTATATCTAATCCAATCATGTGTGATACTGTCTGCTGAGCCACTGTATCTAATCCAATCATGTGTGATACTGTCTGCTGAGCCACTGTATCTAATCCTATCATGTGTGATACTGTCTGCTGGGCCACTGTATCTAATCCTATCATGTGTGATACTGTCTGCTGAGTCCTGTATCTAATCCGATCATGTGTGATACTGTCTGCTGAGCTGCTGTATCTAATCCTATCATTTGGATACTGTCTGCTGAGCCACTGTATCTAATCCAATCATGTGTGATACTGTCTGCTGAGCCACTGTATCTAATCCTATCATGTGTGATACTGTCTGCTGAGTCCTGTATCTAATCCGATCATGTGTGATACTGTCTGCTGAGCCACTGTATCTAATCCTATCATGTGTGATACTGTCTGCTGAGCCACTGTATCTAATCCTATCATGTGTGATACTGCCTTCTGAGCCACTGTATCTAATCCTATCATGTGTGATACTGTCTGCTCAGCCACTGTATCTAATCCTATCATGTGTGATACTGTCTGCTGAGCCACTGTATCTAATCCTATCATGAGTGATACTGTTTGCTCAGCCACTGTATCTAATCCTATCATGTGTGATACAGTCTGCTCAGCCACTGTATCTAATCCTATCATGTGTGATACTGTCTGCTGAGCCACTGTATCTAATCCTATCATGTGTGATACTGTCTGCTCAGCCACTGTATCTAATCCTATCATGTGTGATACTGTCTGCTGAGCCACTGTATCTAATCCTATCATGTGTGATACTGCCTTCTGAGCCACTGTATCTAATCCTATCATGTGTGATACTGTTTGCTCAGCCACTGTATCTAATCCTATCATGTGTGATACAGTCTGCTGAGCCACTGTATCTAATCCTATCATGTGTGATACTGTTTGCTCAGCCACTGTATCTAATCCTATCATGTGTGATACAGTCTGCTCAGCCACTGTATCTAATCCTATCATGTGTGATACTGTCTGCTCAGCCACTGTATCTAATCCTATCATGTGTGATACTGTCTGCTGAGCCAATGTATCTAATCCTATCCATAGTTTATAGGGTCGTAGTGCTATAGATATGCTATGCTGTCTCCTATACACACATTAATTTTTTTGGCCAGACACATATGTATTGGGGCTATTTCCCCCGACATTTTAAGCCCTGAGGGTATGTTCACACGGCAGCCTCCGTTAAGGCTGAAATTACGGAGCTATTTTCAGGAGAAAACAGCACCGTAATTTCAGCCGTAATGGCATGTGCAGGCTTCTTTCGTTGCGTCCATTACGGACGTAATTGGAGCTGTTTTTCCATGGAGTCCATGGAAAACGGCTCCATTTACGTCTGAAGAAGTGACAGGCACTTCTTTGACGCGGGCGTCTTTTTTCGCGCCGCCTTTTGACAGCGGTGCGTAAAAAAAACAGTCGGCACAGAACATCGTAAAGCCCATTCAAATGAATGGGCAGATGTTTGCAGACGCTTTTGAGACGCATTTTCGGATGTAATTCGGGGCTAAAACGCCCGAATTACGTCCGTAAATAGTGTGTGTGAACCCAGCCTTAGTGACGCCCCTGGCTGCTAGTGCTGCATTGTTGGGTCACTTAGGAGACCCAGCGATGCTGCTGAAAGCTGCGGACCGTCGGCCATGAGAAGTTTGCGGGGGGGGGGGGGGGACCCAATAAGAACTTTTGCATCGGGGCCCATGAGCCTTTAGCTACGCCCCTGGAATAGCTGGAATGGTATGCGTTATGTAAAGCAGTGCAAGCACAATGTGATGAAGCAGTAAATACAAAAAATATGCCGGATAACACCGTGAAAGTGCAAAAAGATAATAATATGAAATTAGTGAGCAAAAAAATAAAATAACTAACTATATTTAGCAAAAAAGTGAAAGCACATTGAAACAGTTTCATACATAGATATGTATAAAAAAAACAACATTTATAAGGGGTTGATTTGAACCCTATGAAAACATTACAAAATCATATACGTGTAAATCGAACATACAGAGAACAAATATGCTGAGAAGTGTATGACAAGCGTAAACCATTTTTGTACCAGACCATTACATTATACAAAATATTGATACAGAACATAATTTATCAGAAAAATAATGATAAAAAATATATATATAAATGAGGAAGGGAAAGGGGAGGACGGGGAAGAGAAAAAAGTTATACTAGGTCAGGGAAACAAAGTAACGGATCATTGTTTCCAAAATTTGTCAAAATGTATATATTCAATGGGCTGTGGTCTATTCTCTATTCAGGCAGTCGGACACGGAGGAATGTACTCAAAATACCTATAAACAACATACAATACAGAACACAATTAGTAAAAAAAAACTAGATAGCAGGGATTATAGAAAGGGAACAAAGCTACGTTTTTCATTGAGTCCATGTGGTTTCATGGACCCCAATATGACAATCCATTTACAGTCTTTTTGTGACAAAACTCTCTTCACATTGCCACCCCTGATGCCACAATGTATTCTATCAATACCTCAAACTGATAGCGTTCTGGGATTTCAACCATGATACAATTTAAAATACCTGGGTAAGGTCTTTAGCTGTGTAAGATCTTCAATTGCACTAGCCCCCATGATATCTCGCACGTGCTCGCTCGTGCGAATTCTCAGTTCTCTGGAGGTGAGCCCTATACATACTTTAGGGCATCCACATGTGGCATAGTATACCACGTGTCGTGCTGCACAAAATGTATTTCCTAATCACAAACTCTCATTGCATCAATAGATGAGAAATTCGTTGCCCGACATATGTTAATACAAGATCTGCAATCTCTGCAGGGGTAACATCCCTTTCTAGGTCCACGAGAGCCAAAAGGCCTAAGCTGTCGCGGCACATAGTGACTTTTAACAAGGAGATCTTTTAGATTTTTTTGCCCTTCTAGCTGTCATCATTGGTCTCTTGGATAAATTTAGAGCCAGTTGTGGTTCAGATCTCGAAATAGGCCAATGCCTCTCCAAGATGGCCCTCATCCTATCCCACTGACAATTGTACGTTGATATAAATCGTACACGCAGGTGGCTAGCGCGTTGTCGCTTAGGTCTCAAAAGGTCATTACAAGGAGTTGCCCTTACTCTCCTGTATCCCAATTTAATAGTTCTATTACTATAACCTCTATTTTTGAATCTGGATTTGAGATCTTTAGACTGTTGATCAAATAAGGCATTGGAGGGAAAGATCTGCCTCATCCTGAGGAACTGTCCAACCGGGATGGCTTTGATGGTGGATGGAGTGTGGGCCGATGATTCATGCAACAAAGCATTAATGGATGTTGACTTTCAAAACACATCTGTTTAAAGGAAACCAAAATCATCCGTAAAAATCTGTATATCCAAGAAATCAACACGTTGTAGATGGTATGTATATGTCAGCTTAATGTTTAATTGATTATCATTCAAATGTTGCATGAAACTCATCAGCCCAGACTCCGATCCTTCCCAAATATAAAAAATATCATCAATATAACATAGCCAGGAATGCACATGGTCAGCGGCGTGGGCACCGCCCCCGTGGAAAACCTGTGTCTCTTAAAAACTGAGAAACAGGTTTGCATAGGACGGAGCGCACGTAGTCCCCATGGCAGTACCCTGTTTCTGTAAATAAAAGGAGCCTTTGAATACAAAAAAATTATGACTCAAAATTAATTGTAACAACTCCAAAATTAAGTCACATAATTGGCCATCCCGGTTACCAGTCCCCAAGAAGAAGCGGACCGCTCCCATACCATCATAATGTCGTATACTGGTATAAAATTACTCTATGTCTGCTGTCACGAGATACATGTCAGGTTCGATTTGAATTCCATCAATCCTCCCAAGGTCATCCGTCGTGGGGAGTTTCTTAATGTACAGAGGAGTGTATGACGCTGACCAATCAATGACCAATCAGTATTATACACTTCTCATTGTTCCAGCCCAGCTTCTTTCACTGCACAATCACACTGTGCTGTGGATCATGCTGGGCTGGAATAATGAGAAGGGTATGACGCTGATTGGTCACGGATTGGTCAGCGTCATACACTCCTCTGTACAATGCCCAGTTGGTCATTAAGAAACTCATTAGCATAAATCTAAAATTGCTTATAACTTGCTCAAAAATGATCGTTTTTCAAAATAAAAACCACTGCTGTTATCTACATTACAGCGCCGATCAGATTATGTAGGAGATAGGGCTTGATTAGATAGTACTGCTCGCGATCTGCCATCTACCTTGGACGATCTTATCCTACTCGCCTCCCGGGTTGACATGAGGATCCGGGAGCATTCCCAAGTGGTTCTCCGGGAGAGAGAACTTCCTAGGCTGGATTCTACTTTTCAGCAATCCTCCTCAGTCGTCCCACCAGAGGATCCTATTCAGAGTAACTATGTCAAATTGTCTACCCAGGAGAAACCACGCAGACGCGCTTCTGGACTTTGTCTGTATTGCGGCCTCGGAGGCCATATTGTGCGTCTGTGTCCCCAGATGCCAGAGAGACCCCATTGCCTTGGATTGATTGGAGAGACAACCCTGGATGGAACGGTACCTAATAAAGCATTCTGTTCCAAGTTGACTATTCCTGTGACCCTAGTATCCGGCGAGAGGACGCATCAAGTTTCTGCCTATCTTGACTCTGGTTCTGCAGCAAATTCATCCAGAAAGAGCTTGTGGATCATCTTCAGATGCCCACAGTTCCCCTAGAGACATCTTTGGCTGTTGCCTCAGTTAATGGACTGCCTCTGCCTGATCCCATCGTTTCTAAAACCAAGCCGTTGAAGCTCCAAGTTGGAGTCCTTCATTTTGAACAAATTTCTTTCCTTGTTTTGCCCAAGGCCATCAATCCTGTTCTGCTGGGCCTGCCTTGGCTACGACTACATGCCCCAGTCCTTGACTGGAGTTCTGGAGAGGTTCTCCAATGGGGCTCCAAGTGCCTTGGTCAATGTCTGTTGCAGATCCATCCTGTCAAGCCTCCTATGCCGCAGTCATTGGCGGGACTGCCCCACCAGTTTGCTCAGTATGCAGATGTTTTCAGCAAAAGGGAGGCTGAGACACTGCCTCCACAGAAGACTTATGACTGCCCCATTGAACTGGTTCCTAATGCCTCTCTCCCCCTTGGTCGGGTATATCCTCTCTCCTTGCCAGAGTCTCTATCCATGTCGGCCTATATCAAGGAGAATCTGGAGAGGGGTTTCATATGAAAGTCTTCCTCCCCGGCCGGGGCTGGATTCTGCTTTGTTAAAAAGAAGGACGGATCCCTTCGACCCTGCATTGACTACCGTGGTCTCAACCAGATCACGGTCAAGAACAAATACCCATTGCCACTTATATCTGAGCTGTTTGATCGCATACGAGGAGCCAAAAAATTTTCTAAGCTAGACCTACGGGGTGCTTATAATCTAGTCCGGATTCGCCGGGGTGATGAATGGAAGACGGCATTTAACACCCGGGACGGGCACTACGAATACTTAGTGATGCCCTTCGGACTGTGTAATGCTACCGCAGTATTTCAGGAGTTTGTTAATTATATCTTCCGAGATCTCCTCTATGTCTGTGTTGTTGTTTATCTCGATGATATTTTGATTTTCTCCCCAGATCCGACGACTCATTGGAGCCATGTCCGTCAGGTTCTACTACGATTAAGGGAGAATCATTTATATGCCAAGCTGGAGAAGTGCGTCTTTGAGAAGAGTTCTCTGCCCTTCCTGGGTTACATCATCCCGGATCAAGGTCTCAAGATGGATCCTGAGAAAGTGAAAGCTGTCCTGGAGTGGCCACGTCCTTAAGGCTTAACGGCAATACAGCAGTTCCTGGGATTCGCCAATTTATACCGGCAGTTTATTCCAAACTTCTCATCTCTGACGGCTGCCATCTCTACCCTTACCAAGAAGGGGTGTGAACGCCAAGGTGTGGACTCCAGAGGCAGAGTCTGCATTTATTAGTCTCAAGAGAGCCTTCACTTCAGCTTTGATCCTTCATCATCCTGATGTATATCGGCAGTTCTCACTGCAAGTGGAAGCTTCCTCTGTTGGTGCAGGTGCACTTCTGTTCCAGAGGAGCTCCAAAGGAAAGGCAGTAGTATGTGGCTACTACTCTAGACTTTTTTCTTCTGCTGAAATGGCTCCGGTCACGAAGTAGCAGCAGAGCTGCAGTACCGCAGCACGGCCGCTATGCACACTGCATACTGTTAAATAACATCCGATCATATACTGATGACCTATCCGGTGGATGGGTCATCAGTTGTCTGGTAGTGGACAACCCCTTTTTAACTGCCTGCATTTTTTTTAGGTGGCGTTTTTCATGTTGCAAATTATGCAATTCAAAGATTCCTCTTTGCAACTGTAAAGGATCTGCCAGACACAGCTTCTGTGTCGCGCCTGTGGTTAATCAGTCTGCACCTGCTCCTAAGTCTGATAGAGTGACTCGATCTGCTACCACTCAGGCTGGTAGGCTCAGGAGTGGGAGAACCTATAACAGCCTGGCCAGACGGTTCTAGCTCCCGCCCTCGGTCTATTTATACCTTCATTTCCTGCTTGTGTTTGCCTGTGATTCTTTCTTGTTTCCTGGCTCTGCTGCTCCTGCTATTATTATTGACCTTGCTTCATTTTGACCCTGGCTTTACTGACTACGCTCCTGCTCTGCGTTTGGTACCTCGTACACTCCTGGTTTGACTCGGCTCGTTCACTACGCCTGTTGCTCACGGTACTGTCGTGGGCAACTGCCCCATTTCCCTTAGCTTCTGTGTACCCTTGTCTGTCGTGCACATATTGAGCGTAGGGACTGTCGCCCAGTTGTACGCCGACGCCTAGGACGGGCCGTGCAAGTAGGCAGGGACTGAGTGGCGGGTAGATTAGGGCTCACCTGTCTGTCTCCCTACCCTGTCATTACAGCAACACTATTTATTCTAAAAAAAAAAAAAAGCTACAAAAAAAAATGACAAAAAAAACAACCGCAACACACTTTGACACTTTTGAAGAGGGGGAAAAAAAACCTAGAGGTCTACGGAGAATGATGTCACTAAATGCTTGAAAATATGCCACTGAGCCAAAAAGACAAAACAAAAAAAATGTCACCTATAGAAATGCCATGTTTGTTTTGCATTTTATAATTCCCCATTGACTTCAAGCCAACATCAGGCTGCAGCAGTCTTTTGCCATAAAAAGCCCCAGGAAAAATACCACAAAATGGTGGCTTTTTTTAAAAACAAAACAAAAAAGAACCACTGCGTGTGAAGCCACATTAACCCCTTCCCGCACACGGGCGTGACTGTACGTCCAAATAGAAAGTGCTTTCCCGCACACGGGCATACAGTCACGCTCTGGAGATAAAGCGAGCACAGGAGCTGTGCGCGCTTTATCTTCAGCGGCTGTCAGCTGTTATACACAGCTGACATACCGCTGCAATGGCTGCGATGGCTGTTACCGCCGATCGCAGCCATTTAACCACTTCAATGCGGCTGTCAATGACGTCCGCCGTATTGAAGTGGTTCACAGAGGGAGGGAGCTCCCTCTGTACCCCCCGGGCCCCTCTGCGATGCATCGTGGGTGGTGATTGTTGCTATGGCAACCAGGAAGCCGTTACTAGGCTTCCTGGTTGCCAAGGTACGGTAGCCTATTAGGTCCTGCCCGAGGCAGGACCTAATACGCTAACTGTCAAATGAAGAATGACAGTTACGATACACTGCACTACATAAGTAGTGCAGTGTATTGTACCGGGGATCAGAAGACCAGATCTTCAAGTCCCTAGGTCAGTGTAAAAGAAAAAGTAAAAAATGTAAAAAAAAATGGGAAAGAAAAATAAATAAATAAATAAATAATTAATTAATAAATAAATAAATAAATAATAAAAAGAATACTTGCCCTGTTTCCCTGGTCAACTCCTTTATTATTAGAAAAAAAATGAAAACATGACAAAAAACTATACATAATAGGTATCGCCGCGTTTGGAACGGCCTGATCTATAAAAATGTCACATTATTTTTACCTCAAGGTGAACACCGTAAAAAAAATTAATAAAAAACAATGACAGCATTTTCTTTTTTGGACATCTTGTCTCAAATAAAATGTAATAAAAAGTGATCAAAAAGTTGCAAGTAACACAAAATGGTACCAATGTAAACTACAGTTCGTCACGCATAAAACAAGCCCTCCCGCAGCGATATCAACTAAAAAAACAAAAAAGTTATGGCTGTCAGAAAATGGCAACACTAAAACATGATTTTTTTTTTAGAAAAGAGTGTTTTTATTGTGGGAACGTAGTAAAACGTAAAAAAAAACGATATAAATTTGGTGTCGCTGTAATCGTATCGCCCCACAGAATAAAGTTAACATGTTGTTTATACTGCACGGTGAACACATTAAAAATAAAAAAATAAATAAAAAAACGTGCTAGAATGGCTGTTTTTTGGTTTCCTCATCTCCCAAAAAATGGAATAAATAGTGATAAAAAAACATTCGCATGTACCTCAAAATGGAACCAATAAAAATTACAGCTCGTTCCACAAAAAACGCGCCCTCACGCAGCTCCGTCAACGGAAAAATAACACGTTATGACTCTCAAAACGCAATGATACTAACTGACAGCCCAGACTAATTTTTTAGGTCCAGTAGAATTTCACTAAATACCCCACATCGTCATTTGCTGGACCCTGTAGATGCAGCGGAGATGAGGAAACTTTAGGGCCTTGTGCAGCTTATAGGGCTAGTGAAGAAGTCAAAGATTAGGCAATACAGGAACGCAGATATTTAGTATAACACCAAAAATCCGGCCTGTGCATAAAGGATTGGTTCAAAGCGTACCACACCATTCTATGGATTATTCATTCGCCCCATTATTACATCATCCTATTATGCCCTGATGCACTCCGCCCAAGTTTACATATGCCCTGATGTACTCCGCCCAGCTTACATATACCCTGATGTACTCCGCCCAGATTACATATACCCTGATGTACTCCGCCCAGCTCACATATGCCCCACATTATAAGCTGAAATACCAGTAAAACACCAAGCAATATCTGCGCTTCAAAAGCCAAATGGTGGTCCAACTGAGCCTGGCAGTGTGCCCAAACCGCAATTTATGACCACATATAGGGTATTACTGTATTCTGGAGAACCCGCTTAACAATTTATGGGATGTGTGTCTACGGTGGTACAAGCTGGGCACAATACATTGGGCACTGAAATGGCATATCTGTGGAAAACAGCAATTTTCAATCTGCAACATCTATTGTTTACTCATTTATGCAAAACACTTGTGCGGTCAAAATGCTCACTACACCCCTAGATCAATTCTTTGAGGGATCTAGTTTGCAAAATGGGGTAATTTTTCGGGGGGTACCACTGTACTGGTACTATAGCTCAATGCAACATGGTGTCAAAAAACGAAACTTGTAAAATCTCCACTCCAAATACTAAATGGCGCTCCTTCCCTTTAGAGCCTTGCTGTGTGTCCAAATAGCAGTTTATGACCACATGTGGGGTATTTCCCTACTCCGGAGAAGTTGCTTTACAAATGTTGGGGTGCTTTTTCTCTTTTATTTGTTGAGAAAATGAAAAATTGTAAACTAATGCTACCTGTTATTGGAAAATAATGTAATTTTTCATTTTCACTGCCCATTTGTAATAAAAGCTATGAGACACCTGTGGAGTCAAAATGCTTACTACCCCCCTAGATGAATTCCTCAATGGGTGTAGTTTGCCAAATGGAGTCACTTTTGGGTAGTTTCCACTGTACCGGTACCAAAGGGATTTTCAAATGCAACATGGTGCAGAAAAACGAAACTTGTAAAATCTCCACTCCAAATACTAAATGGCGCTCCTTCCCTTTAGAGCCTTGCTGTGTGTCCAAATAGCAGTTTATGACCACATGTGGGGTATTTCCCTACTCTGGAGAGAATGCTTTACAAATGTTGGGGTGCTTTTTCTCTTTTATTTGTTGTGAAAATGAAAAATTTTGAACTAATGCTACGTCTTATTGGAAATTCTAATTAAATCTATGAAACACCTGGGGGGGTCAAAATGCTCACTACACCCCTGGTTGAATTCCTCTAGGGGTATAGTTTCCCAAATGGAGTCACTTTTGGGGGATTTCCACTGTACTGGTACCTTAGGAGCTTTACAAATGAGACATGGTGCCGAGAAATCAATCCAGCAAAATCTGTACTCCAAAAGCTAAATTGCGTGCCTTCCCTTCTGAGCCCTGATGTGTATTCAAACAGTGGTTTATTACCACATATGGGGTATTTCTGTACTCTGGAGAAGTTGCTTTACAAATGTTTTGGTGCTTTTTCTCCTTTATTTGATGAGAAAATGAAAAATTTTGAGGTAAAGCTACATCTTAGTGGAAAAAAAAATTTTTTACTGCACAATTCTAATGAAGTATATGAAACACCTTGGGGGGTCAAAATGCTCACTACGCCCCTAGTTGAATTCCTCTAGGGGTGTAGTTTCCCAAATGGAGTCACTTTTGGGGGGTTTCCACTGTACTGGTACCTTAGGAGCTTTACAAATGAGATATGGTGCCGAGAAATCAATCCAGCAAAATGGCGTGCCTTCCCTTCTGAGCCCTGATGTGTATTCATACAGTGGTTTATTACCACATATGGGGTATTTCCGTACTCTGGAGAAGTTGCTTTGCAAATGTTATGGTGATTTTTCTCCTTTATTTGATGAGAAAATGAAACATTTTGACCTAAAGCTACATCTTATTGGAAAATAACGTAATTTCTCATTTTCACTGCCCAATTCTAATGAAATCTATGAAATACCTGTGTGGTCAAAATAATCGCTACACCCCTAGATGAATTCCTCTAGGGGTGTAGTTTGCCAAATGGGGTCACTTTTGGGGGTTTCCTAGCAGGCATTTACTACGGGTAGACTGGGGGGCCTTTATTAGGCCCCCGGCTGCCATTGGAGACACAGACACTCAGCGATCTTATTGCCGGGTATCAGTGGGACGAGAGGGAGCTCCCTCCCTCTCTCCAAAACCACTCAGATGCAGTGCACGCTATTGAGCACCGCATATGAGGGGTTAAACGGGTGAGATCGATACGAATATCAATCTCACCCGGCAGAGCAGGGACGCCCCCAGCCCTCAGCTACCTCTGGCAGCTGAGAGCAAGGAGATTTCATGGCTCCCTGCTCTGTTTACTTTATTCTAATGCAGCGACGTGGAATGGCAGCTCTCAAGAATAAAGCCCATTAATGACCGCCGTGAAAAGGCTTATAGGCGGTCCTTAAGGGGTTAAAGTGGGTTATTTCACTATTGGCTATCAGCTAACATCTGTCCGTCTTCAGGAGAGTGGGAGAAGGCTGTAATACTATGAACCTAGTGTAATACTGTGAACCGCCATTAGCATTTCATGGTATTGAGTGCTGAAATGAATTAAAGGAAAGAAGCCAGGGGCCTAGCTAAGGGGGGGCAGGCGGGGCATGTGCCCCGGGTGCAACTTAGAGGGGGGCGCCAGCGCCACCTCCTCCTGCACTATAATTGTACCTGTGTCTATAGGACACAGGTACAATTAGAAGCAATGAATGACCAGGCACGTTCCGTGCCCGGCTATTCAGCGCTTTTGCATCAGTGAAGCGACTGGTACCTTTTGTACCAGTGAAGCTTCCGTCGATGAAAGGCGCCGAGTGACAGGGAAAGTCATCCTGCCCAGCCAATCAGCGCCTTTCATAGACGCTGCGTTCAACCCCCAGGAGACCTGCGCAGAAGAGAGCAGGTCTCCATGGCTGCCGGATGGAGTGGAAGCGGGATTAAGGTGAGTTTGAATAGTTTTTTTGTTTTTTTTAAATTGTAATAAAAGTGTGTGGCATTATCTACTGGGGGACTTTATCTAAGGGGGGGACTTTGTCTACACGGGGGGGGGGGCTTTATCTACGAGGGGGACTTTGTCTACATGGGGGGTGGACTTTGTCTACACGGGGGGGACTTTGTCTACACAGGGGGGGGGGCTTTATCTACAAGGGGACTTTATCTACAGGGGGGCTTTATCTACACGTGGGGGGCTTTATCTATGGGGGGGGCTATATACTGGGGTGGGCTATCTATGGAGCACCATATACAGGGGTGGGCTATAGCTACAGGGGGGGCTATATAGTATATAGCCCACCCCTGTATATAGAGCTCCATAGATCGCCCACCCCTGTAGATATAGTCCCCCCCCTGTAGATATAGCCCACCCCTGTAGATATAGCCCACCCCTGTAGATAGTCCCCCTGTAGATATAGCCCACCCCTGTAGATATAGCCCACCCCTGTAGATATAGGCCTCCCCTGTAGATATAGCCCAACCCTGTAGATATAGCTCACCCCTGTAGATATAGCCCACCCCTGTAGATATAGTCCCCCTGTAGATATAGTCCCCCTGTAGATATAGCCCACCCCTGTATATAGTCCCCCTGTAGATATAGCCCACCCCTGTATATAGTATCCCACAAATAGCTCCCCCTATAGTGCTCCACAGAAAGCCCACCCCTATATATAGCCCCCCTGTACATATAGTCCACCCCTGTATATAGTGCTCCACAGATAGCCCACCCCTGTATATAGTATATACAGGGGTGGGCTATCTGTGGAGCACTATATACAGGGGTGGACTATCTAGTGGAGCACTATATACAGGGGTGGACTATATGTACAGGGGGGCTATATACAGGGGTGGGCTATCTGTGAAACACTATATACAGGGGTGGACTATATGTGGAGAACTATATACAGGGGTGGACTATATGTGTAGAACTATATACAGGGGTGGGCTATATCTACAGGGGGGCTACATACAGGGTTGGGCTATATCTACAGGGGGCTATATACAGGGGTGGACTATCTGTGGAGCACTATATACAAGGGTGGGCTATATCTACAGGGGGCTATATACAGGGTTGGGCTATACGTGGAGCACTATATACAGGACTGGGCTATATCTACAGGGGGCTATATACAGGGATGGGCTATCTGTAGAGCACTATAGGGGGAGTTATTTGTGGGACACTATATACAGGGCTGGGCTATATGGGGGCACTATCTACAGGGGGCTCTATGGCAGACACTATCTACAGGGGTCGCGGTGTGTGTGGGACACGGTGTATGGTGCTATTATAATTAGAGGTGCATTGTATGGCGCTATTATATTTAGGGGCGTAGTGTGTGGTATAATGAGAACTTTATCTTTATTTATAGGTGCAGAAACGTTGGAAAAGTGAGAAGCTGGAGACATGTGAGCGGCAAACTGCAGATAGGATTTATTTTTTGTGAAACTGCATCTCCCAGCATATCCTTACCATTGTTCGGGCCATGCTGGGAGCTGTAGTTTTACGCCGTACAAACCTATACGGCAGGGGTTGCACTAAATTGAGCTGTATTTGTGCTGGTGCTGTATTTATGTACTGAGCTTGGTTCTGGTGTTGTGTATAGAACTATATTGCTTGTAAAATGTACAAATGTTTTTATGCTCGCGTTACATAAAAAGAAATGACACGTCGATTGGTAGAGAAAACAAACATGGTGAGGGGGAACGAGATGTCGGGAAAGAGGTTGGGGGGGCGCCAAACGGAATCTTTGCCCCGGTGCTGGAGAACCTAGCTGCGCCTCTGAAGAAGCACTCACACGAATGGTGCAGCCGCTCCAAAACAGATGATCGGAATGGGCCCGAAAGTCAGACCCCCACTGATTAGAAATTGACGGTCTATCCACAGGATAGGACATCAATTTTATCTCTCTGGATAATACTTAAACCCTTCCTGCTCCTGGACGTACTATTAGGTCATGGTAGCTGTATCGTTCGCGCTCCATGACCTAATAGTACGTCACGGGACTAACGGCCGTTTCCGCAGCTCCTACAGCGGGGGCCGACCGCTGTGTCCCCGCTGATTAACCCCTTAAAAGCCGCGTTCAATAAGGATCGCGGCTTTTTAGGGCTTAAGCTACAATCGCCGGCCTGCTACACGGTAGCGGCCGGCGATGGTGACTATGGCAACCGGACGCCTAACAATGGCATCTGGCTATGCCATCGACGGAAGCCTAGTGGGTCATGACAAAATCAGGACCCTCTATGCTTGCAGTCAGTGAGTAGCTGACAGCTCTAATACACTGCACTACGCATGTAGTGCAGTGTATTAGAATAGCGATCAGGGCCTCCTGCCCTCAAGTCCCCTAGTGGGACAAAGTAATAAAGTAAAAAAAAGAAGATGTGTAAAAATAAGAAAATAAGAGTGATAAAAGTAAAAATCCCCTTTTTTCCTTTATCAGTCATCTATTATTAATAAAAATAGATAAATAAACTAATAAACTATACATAATTGGTTTCGCCGCGTCCATAACGGCCTGAACAACAAAATGATTTTATTATTTATTCCTTGCGGTGAACGTCTTAAAAGAAAATAATAATAAACCGTACCACAATCACAATTGTTTGGTCACGTTACCTCCCAAATAATGGAATAAAAAAAGAGATCAAAAAGTCGCGTGTACCTAAAAATGGTAATGATTGAAACTATGACAGTTCGTTACGCAAATATTAAGTCCTCGCACGGCTTTCTTGATGGAAAAATAAAAAAGTTCTGGCTCTTAGAATATGGTAACACAAAAAGTAAATGATTTTTTACAACAAGTATTTTTATTGTGCAAAAGCGATAAGACATAAAAAAAACCTATAAACATATGGTATCGCCGTAATTGTATCGCCTCGCAGAATAAAGTGAATATGTCATTTATAGCGCACGGTGAACGCTGTAAAAAAAATAGAATAAAAAAACAATAGTAGAATAGCTGTTTTTTAGTCACCACGCCACTTAAAAATAGAATAAAAACTGATCAAAAAGCTGCATGCACCCCAAGAAAACTACAATGAATTCCTCAAGGGGTCTAGTTTCCAAAATGGTGTCACTTTTGGGGGGTTTCCACTGTTTTGGCACCACAAGACCTCTTCAAAACGGACATGGTGCCTAATAAAAAAGAGGCCTCAAAATCTTCTAGGTGCTCCTTTGCGTCTGAGGCCGGTGCTTCAGTCCTTTACCGCACTAGGGCCACATGTGGGATATTTCTCAAAACTGCAGAATCTGGGCAATAAATATTAAGTAGCGTTTCTCTGGTAAAACCTTTTGTGTTATAGAAAAAGGATTTTCTGACAAAAATAAATAAATATGTAAATTTCACCTCTACTTTGCTCTAAATTCCTGTGAAACATCTAAAGAGTTCATAAACTTTCTAAATGCTGTTGTGAATACTTTGAGGGGGTCTAGTTTCTAAAATGGGATGTTTTATAGGGGTGTCTAATATATAGGCCCCTCAAAGCAACTTCAGAACTGAACTGGAACCTATAAAAAAAATAAAAATGAGGCAATACTTCGCTTCTCCTAATGAGCAGCGCCCACACCGAGATGAACCCAGTTTTGACAGTTTGTATAAATGGAGACCCCTATTAGATCATTTCAGTGCCCGGTTTTCCCAAGCATACACCCCCGAGAATTGTATATCTATTGATGAGTCCTTGGTAAATTTTAAAGGGAGGCTTCAATTCCGCCAGTACCTGCCGGGTAAGAGGGCAAGGTATGGTGTGAAGATGTATAAGCTGTGCGAGAGTGCATCAGGGTATACCTACAAATTTAGGATATATGAAGGTAAGGACACCAGTATTCAGCCCCCAGAATGCCCCCCTTACTGGGAGTTAATGCAGGGGCGTAGCTAGGGGGGGGGGCAGGCGGGGCATTTGGGCGCCGAAGAGCAGCTGATCGCTGCTGACAGGCGCCCCGTATGTAGGACACCTGCAGCAGCTTAGGAAGAGCCAGGAAATATAGGGCCTTCTGACTGGGGTCTGTGACAGCCATGGAGTGGACCAGTCCAGTCCAGTCACCTGACCTCACGTCAGTGACATGAGGTCAGATGAACTCAGGTCAGGGGACAGGTCCACTCCCGTGCTGCAGCCTTCCAGCATCTGCCTCCACTCTGATCTGTGCTCTGCCGAGAAGCAGAGAGGAAGCTCCGCCCACAGCCCGTCCTCACCTGTCAGCAAGGAGACATGGTGAGTGAGTGTGTGTGTGTATGTCTGTCTGTCTGTGTGTGTGTGTCTCTGTCTGTCTGTGTCTCTGCATGTGTTTGTCTCTTATATCTACTACATTATCTGTACTGTGTAGCAGAGCTGAGATTGTAATTTAGCACAATGTGTTATCTGTGATTTTACATAGGACTGCAGGGGACACAACTACATTATCAGTACTCAGAGAGTTATCAGTGTGCTATCCAGTGGCGTAACTACCGCCGTAGCAGCAGTAGCAGCTGCTACGGTGCCCGCGGCATGAGCTATGGCTGCTACAGCGGGACGCCACTGAACACTACGGCAAAGCAGGGAGGTATCTCCCCGCTCTGCCATTAAACAAAAGACATGTATCCCCTCTCCACAGGACTGGGGATACATGTGTGATCGCTGGCAGTGATAGGGAGAACGGGGGACTGAAAGTCCCCCCCCCCCCAATGTTCTCCATCACAAACCTTGGACTTCCGGGGTCTGTGTCGGCTTCTCCGTAGAAATGAATGGAGCGCCGGTCGTGCTTGTGCGCATGCGTGACCAGCGCTCCTTTCATTTTTATTGAGCTGCCGACACAGACGCCGGAAGTCAGAGATTAGTCATGGAGAATCAGTCCCCCGTTCTCCCTATCAATGCCAGCGATCACACATGTATCCCCTGTCCTGTGGAGATCCTGTGGAGAGGGGATACATGTCTTTTGTAGGACACACTGTAGGTCGGATTTTTTTGGGAGAAGGGGCTGTATGGCATTCCCTACAGGGGGGGGGGGCAGTATGACGTTCTCTACAGGGGGGCTGTATGGCGTTCTCTACAAGGGGGGCTGTATGGCGTTCTCTACAAGGGGGGCTGTATGGCGTTAGCGCCATACAGCCCCCTCTGTAGATAACGCCATACTGCCCCCCCCCTGCAGGGAACACCATACAGCCCCCCCCTGCAGGGAACACCATACAGCCCCCCCCTGTAGAGAACGCCATACAGCCCCCTGTAGAGAACGCCATACAGCCCCCCCCCCTGTAGAGAACGCCGTACAGCCTCCCCCCTGCAGGGAACGCCATACAGCCCCTCCTGTAGAGAACGCCGTACAGCCCCCTATAGGGAACGCCATACAGCCCCCCCTGTAGATAACGCCATACAGCCCCCTGTAGATAACGCCATACAGACCCCCCTGTAGATAATGCCATACAGCCCCCTGTAGAGAACGCCATATAGCCCCCCCCTGTAGGGAACGCCATACAGCCCCCCCTGCAGGGAACGCCATACTGCCCCCCCCCTTGTAGGGAACGCCATACAGCGCCCCCCTGTAGAGAACGCCATACAGCCCCCCTGTAGAGAACGCCATACAGCCCCCCTGTAGAGAACGCCGTACAGCCCCCCTATAGGGAACGCCATACAGCCCCCCCTGTAGATAACGCCATACAGTCCCCCCCTGTAGATAAAGCCATGCAGCCCCCCCTGTAGATAACGCCATACAGCTCCCCCCTGTAGATAACGCCATACAGCCCCCCCTGTAGATAACGCCATACAGCCCCCCCTGTAGATAACGCCATACAGCCCCCTTTGTAGATATCTACAGGGGGGGCTATAAAAAAGGCACTATCTAGAAGGGGGGGCTGTGTGTGACACCCAGGGGAGGGGGGGCCCCAGTCAAAAGTTTGCTATGGGGCCCAGTCTTTCCTAGTTACGCCCCTGGTGCTATCTGTAGTGTTACATAGGACCGCAGGTAACATCTACTACATTATCTGTACTGTGTAGCAGATCTGAGATTGTAATTTAGCACAATGTGTTATCTGTGGTGTTACATAGGACTGCAGGGGACACAACTACATTATCTGTACTCAGAGAGTTATCACTGTGTTATCAGCGGTGTTACATAGGACTGCAGGGGACACAACTACATTATCTGTACTCAGAGAGTTATCACTGTGTTATCTGTGGTGTTACATAGGACTTCAGGTAACACTTCTACATTATCTGTTCTCAGAGAGTTATCACTGTGTTATCTGTGGTGTTACATAGGACTGCAGGTAACACTACTACATTATCTGTGCTGTGTATATATGTGCCTGTGTACATATATGGGTCTGTTTGTGAATGTGTCTTTGTGCTTGTATATTTGTGCCTTTTATGTATTTGTATATGTTCCTGTCTGTGTATTTATCTGCCGGTGTGTGTGTGTGTGTGTGTATGTGTTTGTACGTCTATATATTTACCTGTATGTATATATTCCAGATGCGTGTATGTATATTTGCCTGTATGTCTAAATATCTATCTTTATGTATGTACAGTATATATGTTCCAGCGTGTCCCTATATGTGGTTAATTTTTGGTTTGTGTAGGGGGCGGCAATAGAGAGTCCCGCACAGGGCGCCATCCAAGCGAAGGCCGGCCCTGGCTGCACCGACCCTAGTCAGAAGGAACTCCGCCGCTGCCTGCACCGCATGACCTCCTCGGCTTCTCCGGTAAGTCACACCAGGCAGAGCGGAGAGTGGTAGCGGTAGGCTACCACTCACCGGTCTGTTCCCAGTGTGGCGCTAAGTACAAGGGGTGGGAGTGTGCCGCTATCTACTAGGGGGGAAGAGGGCTGTGTGTGGCGCTATCTACAGGGGGGCTCTGTGTGGCGCTATCTACAGGGGGCTGTGTGTGGCCTCTTTAATTTACTTTCTTTTAATTTATTTTTATGTTAATTACATTATAGATCTACATCGCTTGTAAAATGTAGAAATGCTTTCATACTCGCGTTACATTAAAAAAATCGTGAAAAAAAAATTACACCTCATTGATTGGTAGGGAAAGACAACATGGCGAGGGGGAAGGAGATGTCGGGAAATAAGTTGGGGCGGGGGGGGGCGCCAAACTGAATCTTTGCCCCGGGTGCAGGAGAACCTAGCTACGCCTCTGGTTAATGCAAAAATAGTGTGAAATTTGGTGCACCCACTGCTGGACAAGGGCTACCACCTCTACCTAGATAATTTTTATACCAGCGTCCCACTCTTCAAGTGCCTCACTTCCAGAAGTACTGCGGCATGCGGCACAGCTAGAACAAATCTGAGAGGCAACCACTCAGGAGGGATGAGAGCAGGGCACATTCTAGCAGCAACATATTGTGTGTCAAGTACGAGACAAGAGAGATGTCCTTGTATTGACAACAATACATGCCCACACCAGTACCCATGTACCTGTACGAGGTACCAGTACAGAGACCCCCAAACGAGACTGCATCCTGGACTACAATAGGTACATGGGAGGGGTGGACTTGTCAGATCAAGTCCTGAAGCCCTACAGCACCATGCGGTGTGGTATAAGAAGCTGGCCGTGCACATCATACAGATGGCATTGTACAATGCGTACGTGCTACGTCGATGTGCAGGCCAGAGGGGAACTTTCCTGGAATTTCAAGAGGTGGTTATCAAGAACCTAATCTTTAGGGACCAAGAAGGGGGGCACCCAGTACTTCTGGAAGCGAGGCCACACGCATCGTAACAGGGCAACACTTTCCAGGAGAAGTTCCCCAAACTGACAAGAAAGGAAAAAGTCAAAAGAGGTACAAAGTCTGCTATAAGAGGGGGATAAGGGAGGACACAATATATCAATGTGACACGTGTCCCGAAAAAACGAAGGCTCTGTATGAAAGAGTTTTTTTAAATGTATCATACATCCCTTGATTTTTTATCTACCCCAGTTTTACTTACCCTGATGCACTCCGCACAGCTTAACCCCCCTTGTCTTTCCCTTCTGAGCCCTGCTGCATGCCCAGGCAGCTGATAACAGCCACATTGAGGGTATTGCCATACCCGTGAGTACTGACATTACAGTTCATGGGGTGTATGTCTCCGGTCAAAATGCTCACTACACCTCTAGATGAATGCCTTAAAGGTGTAGTTTTTAAAACGGGGTCACTTCTTGGGGGTTTCAACTGTACTGATACCTCAGGGGCTTCTGCATACATGACTTTGCACCAGAAAATGCTCAGTAGGCCAAATGGTGGTCCTTTCCTTCTGAGCCCTCCCATGGGCCCAAACGGCAGTTTATCACCACAAATTGGGTATTGCTGCACTCAGGACAAATTGGGCAACAAAATGTAGTATTTTAGTTCTTGTGAAAATAAGAAATTTTGAGCTAAAACTACATATTATTGGAAAAAATTATTATTTTTTTAATTCCCAGCCCAGTTCAAATAAGTTCTGTGAAGAAACTATGGGGTCTAAATGGTCACATTACCCATAAATGTATTCCTTGAGGGGTGTAGTTTCCAAAATGTGGTCACTTCTGGTGGGTTTCCATTGCTTTGATACCTCTGGGGCTCTGCAAATGCGACATGGCACCCGAAAACCAATTCAGCAAAATCTGCACTCCAAAGAACACACAGCGCTCCTTCCCTTCTGAGGCCTCCCATGGGCCCAAACGGCAGTTTATCGCCACAAATGGGGTATTGCTGCACTCAAGAGAAATTGGGCAACAAAATGGGGTATTTTGTTCCCTGTGAAAATAAGACATTTTGATGAAAAATGACATCTTATTGGAAAAAATTTAATTTTTTTAATTTCACAGCCCAATTCAAATACGTGCTGTGTAAAAACTGTGGGGTCAAAATGGTAACAACAACCAAAAATTAATTCCTTGAGGGGTGTAGTTTCCGAAATGGGGTCACATTTGGGGGGATTCCTACTGTTTTGGCACCTGAACACCTCTTCAAACCTGGAATGCTGCCTAAAATATATTCTAATAAAAAAGAGGCCTCAAAATGCACTAGGTCCTTCTTTGCTTCTGAGGCTTGTGTTTTAGTCCACGAGCACAGTAGGGCCACATGTGGGACATTTCTAAAAACTGCAGAATCTGTATAATACATATTTAGTAGCGTTTCTCTGGTAAAACCTTCTGTGTTACAGAAAAAAATGGAATACAATTGAAATTCAGCAAAAAAAATTACATTTGCAAATTTCACCTCTACTTTGTTTTCATTTCTGTGAAATGCCTGAAGGGTTAAGTAAACTTTCTAAATGCTGTTTTGAATACTTTGAGGGGTCTAGTTTTATCGGGGTTTCTAATACATAGGCCCCTCAAAGCCACTTAGGAAACCGAACAAGTACCTTAAAAAAAAGGTTTTTGAAATTTTCTTAAAAATATGAGAAATTGCTGTTTATGTTCTAAGACGTCCAAGAAAAATAAAAGAATGTTCAAAAAACGATGCCAATCTAAAGTAAACATATGGGAAATGTGAACTAGTAACTATTTTGGGTGGTTTAACCATCTGTTTTACAAGCAGATGCATTTAAATTCTGAAAAATGCTATTTTTTTATACATTTTTTCTAAATTTTGCAATTTTTCACCAATAAACACAGAATATATCATCCAAATTTTACCACGAACATAAAGCCCAATGTGTCACGAGAAAACAATCTCAGAATCGCTTGGATAGGTTTAAGCATTCCGACGTTATTATCACATAAAGTGAAATATGTCAGATTTGAAAAATGGCCCAAACTAGGCTGCGTCCTTAAGGGGTTAATAATAAAAAAAGGTACATCTGAAGTGCAACAAAACTACATGTACTAACATTCAGTTTTTACCCTTTTTGCGGTTTTGAGTCACACAACGCAGTCTGGATGTAGCCTTAAAGGGAAGGTGTCATGAGTTATTTTATTTTTTTATATAATATTGCATTTAGTATGATATTAAAATACATTTTATTTATTTGTGTTCTACTTACTTTTATTTCTCTATGGGGGCTGCCATTTTTTTTTTCATCTCTGTATGTGTCGATTAACGACACATACAGAGATGGAATACGGCACATACAACCCCATAGAGAATGTGAACGGGAGTCGTTCCAGTCACTGCAGCGTACGCCGTCTGTGTGGGAACGGCACATGCGCCGCTCCCACACAGACCAAAACGAAGCTCGTTAGCAGAGCGAAATCCGGCGCCATTTTCATGTGGACCGGAAACTGCTGCTGCCGGACAGTCAGATGACGGCTTACGGCCATATGTTCAAGGAAGCGAAGACGCAAGGAATAGGAGCGGAGGCGGCAGCAGGAGTAGGTAAGTTATGTTTGTGTATGTGATGTGTGTATTATGTTCGTGTATGTTAGTGTTATACTGTCTGCTTAGCACTGTATTTAATCCTCCTACACTGTGCATTCGCTCAGAAAATGGCGGCACACAGGGTAGGAGGTTTGAAGATTCAACCCCCTCTTTCTCCTGGCACTAGCCAGAATAAGGGAGGGGGGATTGTGTGAAGACACTAGAGCGAGTGCTTTACCACATTGACCATGCTGCAATTTTGGGAACTGCTCCCTCTAGTGACCAGCATATGGAAATGTTATAAATTAGAATCTAATTTATAATATTTCCTGACTTGTGAGAAAATTAAAGAAATTAAAACAATGTGTAATCACTTAAATAATAATGGTTTAACTAAAAAAAAAAAAATAATTCTAGCGACACATTGAAACATTCCTACAGATGCTTCTATTAAAAACGGTCTCAGTACCGCATACGTTTTTAAAGTCAATGGTGAAAAAATGCGATAAATAAGGGCTTGTCCACATGTAGCGGAATTGCTGCGTATTTTGTGTCCGGAATTGCGGATGGAAAATACGCAGCAGAATACAGTAGCAGCAAAGTGGGTGAGATTTAAAGTGGCTCTGTCACCACATTATAAATGCCCTATCTCCTACATAAGGAGATGGGCGCTGTAATGTAGATGACAGCAGTGCTTTTTATTTAGAAAAACTATCTATTTTAAACCACTTTATTAGCGATTTTGGTTTATGCTAATGCATTTCTTAATGCCCAAGTAGGCATGTTTTTACTTTCGACCAAGTGGGCGTAGAACATCGTAACCCAATTGTTTTCAATGGGCAGATGTTTGCCGGCGGTTTGGAGCCGTATTTTTGGACGTAATGCGAGGCGTAAAAGACGCCCGAATTACGTCCATAAATAGGGGGTGTGAATATACCCTAAAATGTCTAACAATATGGACAGACTTCAGTCACGCCAAGCGCGACTCATTTCTGAAAGTTTTCCAAAACTTTTCTACTTAGAAAACGGTTGACAAACAACACCAGATCCCACCCGGCATCGTGTATAGCTTACGCCAGATTTATCAACCTGACGCACGCGTGCTGCAGGGGCGAGAGACTAGCACACCACTTGTACAGTGCACCAGTATTCATAATTCTCCCCCATTGCCTTTCAGCACAACAATAACAGTAACCACTTTCCGAAATTTGACGTACGCCTGCGTCATAGCAAGGTAGGGGAAGTATGGATAAGGCTCACAGGCTGAAGCCGCTCCATACAATGCAGGCGTCGGCTGTATATTACAGCCGACACTTGGCAGTGACGAGCGGGATCACGCTCTAGCGCGAGCGTGGTCGTTTAACCCACTAAATAGCGACTGTGGCATTTAAATCGTTAAAGGGAGTCGCCCCCTCTTTCTAACAGATCATTGCGCCCCCAGCGATGCGATCGCAGGGTGCCGATGGTTGCTATGGCAGCCTGGGGGTCTAATGAAGGCCCCCAGGTCTGTCATCTTTGTGCTCCTATTAAGCCCTGCCTCTGGCATTACTAATAAAAAAAGTAAAAATTAAAGTTTTTTTAATGAAAACAAAAAAGAAATAAAATTAAACGGTAAAAAAATTAAAAAAAAATGTTTCCCCCTAAAGCATTGTAAATAAATAGACATAATTGGTATCGCCACATCAGTAAAAGCCTGAACTATTACAATCTATCGTTATTTAACCCACATCGTGTACGGCTTAAAATAAAAATTACTTGCAGAATTGCTGTTTTTTGGTTACCTCATCTCCCACAAAAAAATTGAATAAAAAGTGATCAAAACCTCGCATGTACCCCTAAAATCATACCATTAAAAACTACAGATTATCCCGCAAAAAAATCCATTTAATCAACGGAAAAATTAAGAACTTGTGGCTCTCAGAACTTGGCGAAACAAAATATTTTTTTTTTTTCATCGTTCGTTTTTTTTCCTGGTAGAAGTAGTAAAATATAGAAAAAGCTATATAAATGTGGTATCGCAGTAATCGTATTGACCCGCAGAATAAAGTTCTTTTTTTTTTTTTATAAATTCTTTTATTTTGGTTTTATAACATAAAGATAAACAGACAATCAGACAAAACCTTCAGAACACACCAATGTGGTATTGACATCGGCCTCAGGCCAGTTACTTACATGGCAAAAAAAATTCAGTGGGAAAAAAAACAAGTGCAATATCTCTCAGAGTGGTTTTGGAAGGTATGCAGCTATGCACCCTGAACCCGCAGCGATGCATAAGACTCCACTGTAAAACAGAGATATAGTGAAGAAAGAATAATACAAGGACAGAAGGAAAGAAAGGGAAGGATAGACATGGGTCTGACATACTTGAGTCTAGGGAAGGGGTGCCGGAGCCATGATGGCCTTGTATTCCTCAGAGGATTGAAACCTGATCCATTCCCGCCAAGTCTTGAGGAAGGATGAATGGGACCCTTTCATCTATGCTGTGAGGTCCTCCATTCACATAATCTCCTGGATCTTGTGACACCACATGCCAAACGTCGGGGGACAGGTCTGTCTCCACAATGCAGGTACACATGCTCTCGCCGCGTTCACCAAATGGCGGACGACTGAGCGCCTATACATGGACAAAGGCATCTCACGCAGATGGAGCAGAAAAAGGTCCGGTGATCTTGGAAGGGAAAAATCCATAAATTTAGAGGAAATGCGCCAAGAGTGGGCAGTCCCAAAAAATATGTAAGATTGTACCCACATGGTCCCATCTCCAACACAGAGGTGAAACCGCTGGAATCATAGCATGCAATTTGGAAGGCACCCTATACCAACGAGACAGAATCTTAAACCCTGCCTCTTGATATCTACTGGCCATTGAGGACTTATGTGTCATGATAAACAGACGATCTCGCTGTTCAGGAGTGAATGAGAGCCCCAGATCACGTTCCCAGCTAAGCAGGTATGAAGGGATGCGCTGGTTAGAGGGCGAAACCAAAAGCCTGTATATTATAGACAGGGAATGTCGCACCGTGCCCGTGCCTGTGCATAAAAGTTCGAATGGGGAGCTATCACGCGAATACGCCGCCGGATTAGTTAAACTCGCCAGGAAATGTCGTAGCTGGGTGACCTGCCATGTAGAAAAGGAGACAGGATCTGACAAGGATTGTAACTGCGCACCCGACATCCAACTCTCCTCCAGCAAGAAGTGCGTCGCACGTCCCTGACCCGCCCTCAGCCATAGCAGGAAAGGGCCTCCTTTCTGCCCCGGCGGAAAGGCAGGGTTACCCAAAATCGGGGAGAGGGGGACGGAGAGATCTCTGCCCTAGGAAAAAGCCGCGCCGCATCTGCCAGGGTAGGCCCGATTGTCAGGTGTGTCCGTGCGGCCAGGGGAGTATGTTTACCCAACCACGGTACGGTCTGTAGGGGGACCGTTAGGAATGCCTGTTCCATGGACACCCATTCCTTAATCTCCTTATGTCTGAACCAGTCTAGGATTCGTACCAAGTGGGAGGCGTGATGATAGGAGATAAAGTCCGGAAGACCCACCCCCCCTCCCACTTTGTACGGAAAAGCATGGAACGGGCAATACGCGCAGGTTTCCCCGCCCAGATAAATTTGTGTAGGAGAGACAACAGAGATTGAAAGAACGGGCATGGGACATGTATCGGGAGGGCCTGAAAGAGATACAGAATCCGCGGCAAAATATTCATTTTGAAAATTGTGCACCTCCCAAACCATGTGAAAGTGCCCGAAGTCCACAAGTCCAGATCCCCTTTCACCCGTTGAAGCAGCGGCGGGAAGTTCACCGCATAAAGGCGAGACAGGTCCCCAGGAAGCTGCACCCCTAGATATTTAAGGGAGTCTCTTGCCCATTTGAATGGAAAGGACTCTGACAAGTCGTCGACCAGATTCTGCGGCAACTAAATGTTAAGATCCTCGGACTTCTGATAGTTGACCTTAAAGTTAGATAATTGAGAATACCTATTTAACTCCGCCATTAGGTTGGGCAAATAAATCCTGGGAGCTGTGAGGAAGAAGAGCAGATCGTCCGCATAGGCAGCAACCTTATGGACCCGTTCGCCCAGGGTTATGCCCGCAATGTCAGGATTGGAGCGAATATGGCACAAGAAGGGCTCCAAACATAAAATGAAAATTAATGGGGACAAAGGGCAGTCCTGTGTTGTGCCATTGGTGATTGCAAAATATGGGGAGTAATATCCGTTGACCTTGACCTGCACCGACGGGGAAGAGTAGAGACCGAAAATCCAATCTATCATATGTGCCCCTAAGCCAACGTGCCGCAAGGTAGCCTGCATAAAGTCCCAGTTGACTCTGTCGAAGGCCTTTTCCGCATCCGTTGACAGAAAGCAAGTGGGAGGGGTAGCGCTAGCTGCTTGGTACATTAAATTAATCGCTCGAGTGGTATTATCCCGTGCCTCACGCGATGGCATAAAGCCCACCTGGTCTTTATGTATCACGTTTTGCAGGAGCGGAGTCAACCTCTGTGCCAGGATCTTAGCAAATAGTTTCAAATCCACATTAAGTAGCGAAATGGGACGATAATTCTGACACAGGGAGGAATCCTTCCCTTCCTTCGGTATGACCGTAATGTGGGCCCTCAACGTGTCTCGTGGAATGGCCCCCCCTCAGTAATAGAATTGAATGCCTGGAGGAAGTGGGGTCAGAGCAAGTCCGTATAGGCTCTATAATATTGTAGGGGCAGACCATCCGGGCCCGGTGCCTTTCCAGTGGGTGAGTCCTTCAGTGCCCATGCCAGTTCTTCCGGGGAAATGGGTGCCTCCAGAGCCGCGATCGCCTCAGAAGGGATGCATCTCATCCCCGAAGACCGCAGATACTGGTCAATCTTCTCCAGGTGACCACCACCTTCCGAAGAAGGAGGTGCTCGGGGAAGATTATAAAGAGCGTGATAGTAGGCACGGAAGGCTTCTGAGATGTCTTGTGGAAGCTGGAGGCGTCGATTTTGTGGACCTAGAACATAAGGGACATATGTACGGGCGCGGGTCTTTCTAAGCGCTCTAGCCAAAGCCTTTCCGGGTTTGTTACTAAATTCATAAAAGTGACGTCTACATTTAACTAGGAAGGCCAAAAAAGAAATGGAGACAGCACTACCGAATTTTCAAAGTGAAGATCCTTTTATTCCACGGTGCAACGTTTCAGCTCAATACGAGCCTTTCTCAAGCTTGAGAAAGGCTCGTATTGAGCTGAAACGTTGCACCGTGGAATAAAAGGATCTTCACTTTGAAAATTCGGTAGTGCTGTCTCCATTTCTTTTTTGTCTTGACTGAGGGGTCACTCGGACTGTGACCCAGGAGACGTGCACCCTCTTGAAAAATTTATCCTGTGCTGCTGATCTATACATATCTAACTAGGAAGGCCCTTGCCTTAGCCAGGCATAATGAACGCACCTGCTCTCTCAACTGTCCCAGTTCCGCCCCCACCTCCCTATCCTGGGTTGCCTTGTGTGACTGTTCCAAGCGATGTATCCGAGTCAATAAGTCCCTAAGGAGTGCCGACCGTTCCTTTTTAAGTTTAGTACCCACCCGGATAAAAGCCCGGTGCACTACGCATTTGTGTGCTTCCCAGATGCAAAAGGGATCTACCCCTGATGTGGTGTTTAAAGCGAAGTACTCCACTAAGTCCCAACGAATCTCCGAGACCACCATCTGATCCTGGAGAAGCGACTCATTCAGTCGCCACTGCCAAGAGCGAGAGTGGGCAGCGGGACGGGAAAGAGTGAGAGTGATGAGGGCATGATCAGATAGTGTGATGCTGTCAATGGAGGCCAAGGTAAGGCTAGGGAGGTGTGTGTGGCGCAGAAAAAAGTAGTCGAGTCTAGAGTAGGAGTTATGGGGCGCCGAGTAGAACGTATAATCCCTGGTCGAAGGGTGCAGGACCCGCCACATGTCCACTAACTGGTGCTCGTGCAGCAGCCGACGCATCCGACGGTGTGCCGCCCGGGATAGAGAGGAATGCCCTCTCGAAGAGTCTAACAAGGGTGATATTCAAATCCCCCCCCAGTATTAGGGTGCCTTCCAGAAAGCCGTCCAATGCCCCAAGCACCCTTTCTAAGAAGGCTACTTGACCAGTGTTGGGGAGGTAGTAGGTAGCCAGAGTGTACAGTGTGTTGTCTAGCTTACCCTTCACGAAGAGGTACCGGCCCGCTCCATCTGTGCAAGTCTCCACATGTTCCCAATGTAGAGAGCGGGAAATCAAGATAGAAACCCCTTTGGTTTTGGAGTCAGGGGACGTACTGTGGTACACGTCCGGGTAATTGGAGTCTGTGAGCCTCTGTATACCGTCAGCCCGAAAGTGAGTCTCCTGCAGAAACGCCACATGCGATTTCCTTTTCCACAGCAGACGGAGAATGGAGGACCTCTTCTCGGGAATATTCAGTCCCTGTGCGTTCAGAGAGATAACAGTTATGTCAGACATGGTGACAGACAGAGGTATGGACAGAAGGGGGGGAGGGAAGGAAATTGAAAGAAAGAAAGAGAAAAGAGCAAAAAACACAAACACTCTAAGATTGGAGTGCTAAAACCTCCAGTACTCTACGAGAGCTACGCCTTCCCAAAGGAAGCCTCCCGCCACAGCGCAGATCTCGGAACCCTAATGGGGAACACGGAAGGACAGGAGTGTAGAAAACAGTGTCTCACAAGTACAGCAATCAACAGTAAGAATTTCAAATAAATTGCATCGAAGCCCCGAACCCACCAGATCATCTATCAAATGGGCCCACCATCCCTTTCAAAACTAAACAGCAGTAATCTCCCCAGCCAAAATAAACCTGCACCCCGGACCCTCCGTTAGAGCACTAACTCTGAAGCAACCCTTTCAACGCCAGCAGTCACCGCTTGATGAGAACCCTGCAGGAGAAAAAGGAGGGAAAAAAGGTGCATGTATCTGTCCATATATAAAGACAGAGGGGCTATCAGTCCCTTCGAGGAGAGCGGCGTCCTGGGGGCCGGGAATCCATGGGTCCGAATCTGCGGTCTCCGTGCGGAGATCGTCGCTCTGGAGGTCGGGTCACGGGTAGCTCCGCTCCATGACAAGGCGGGAAGTGGGACACGAACTCTGAAAACGGACCCTCTCTGAGTGCAAACGATGCTGGAGGTTCGGTCCAATCTGGTAACCGTACCGGTGAGATCTCCAAAAACCGGAACGCTTCCTCTAGGTCATCTGGGGACCGGACCGCAAAGGATTGTCCCAACCTGCGGAGAATAATGTGAAAGGGATGTCCCCATCTGTAGGTTGCGCCAGCTGTCTTTGTCGCCTCCAGCAAGGGACGGACTAATCTGCGCATGGAGAGTGTCAGCCGCGAAACATCTGGCAGGATTGTAATGTCAGCGCCTTCAAAGGGAACAGATCCCTTCTCCCAGGCTCTCCTGGCAATTTCTTATTTTTGTTTGTAGAAATGTACCCTACAAATCACGTCCCTGGGTCGATTGCCGTCTCTGTTCCGGGGGCCCGCTAATCTGTGGACTCTGTCCATATCACGCGGTCGGTCAAGGAGGTTGTTAAAAATTTGTGACACAGTGTCATAAAGTCCATCCGGGGGAACAGACTCCGGTATGCCTCTTAACTTCAAATTGTTCCATCTCCCCCTGTTTCCTACATCATCCAAGTGTAAAGAGAAGTCCCGTATTTGCGTAGTTTGGGTGGCCTGGGACTGTGATAAGACAGAGATGTCTACTGAGGATATGGAATGCTGTCGCTCCAGAGTTTCCACCCTTGCGGTCAATGCATGTACCTCCTGTGTGACCGCGCCAATGGCCCGATCGTGTTTCTCCTCCAGCCGGGCAAGACGGTGATCGAGGTCGGTTTTGGTGGGGAGTACTTTGACCATCTCCCATAACTCTGCTAAGGTTCGCTCAATGGATAACGGGGGACTCTGGGAAGAGACTACCTGGGGTTCCCTCGAGTATGTCGTTGCGGCCAGCGACCCCCTAAAGATGGCCGGCGTGTCCTGGCTCGGTGCATCCGGCTGTGGGTGCGGCTGCTGTGCGGCCGCGTGCAATGGCGCCCCTGATGTCCCCTGACTGGAGGCTGCCTGAGGCAGTATAGGGAGAAGGGCCGTGGGCTGGAGTGGGAAAGCCGACCCGAAGCCGCCCGCTGAGCACTGACCTCCTGCTGATGACGACATCTCTCCTCCAGGAAGGCGCGAGCGGCCGCCGGGCCGATCCTGGCCTGTGAGAGGGGGAGGCGGAGAAGTCCCACGAGGCGACGGGGGCTGAGTGCGGCCTACAGGAGGAGAAGAGGAGCGCGGCGGAGTGCCGTCCAAGGAGGACCGGAGGTATCGGCCGATGGAGGGAGTTCCCGAGGTATCCGGCGGGTTCCTGCGGCTTCTCCCCTTCGTCATGCTGCGTCGGGGATCGGTGAGTAAGCCCTTAACGGGCGATTTCTGTGGTGTGGGCTCGGAGCTCCAAGCAAACGTGTCTCTACACCGCCATGTCCAAGCTACGCCCCCAGAATAAAGTTCTAATTGTACGGTGAATTCCGTAAAAACTAAGCAGGAATTGCTGTTTTTTTTTTCTTTTTCTACCCCACAAATAATTTGTTTTCTTGTTTCCTAGTACATTATATGGCACAATAAATGGTGTCATGAAAAACTACAACTCGTCCCACAAAAATCATGCCCTCATAGGACTATATAGATAGAAAAATTAAAACAGCTATGCTTTTTTTAAGGTGGGAGGGAACAAATTCAATTGAAAATCTGAAAAACTGCTGGGATACAAATCTAGAAGCAAAGAAACATTGCACTCCTCTACTATGTCGTCTGGAGAAGCATCTACAAACAGTGGCGCCATCTATAGCCTGTCCTCGTGTATTGCACACCGCACACCTAGAAAGAGATCCGTCACGCATGCGCAGTACTCGGCCTGTGTGTAGCTGAGGACAGGTCCGGGTATGCGCGCGCAGACTAACGCAGGAAGCATCGCGGGCCGCGGCTCTCAAGTCAGGTGACTCCGGGATCGTGCGTGCGCGCCCCTCCTCCCTCCATAGAGAACTGTGAGAGCGGGGACACACCTGGAGCAGCGAGCGGGAGATCAACAGCGCGCCCTGGGGGGGGGAAGGGGGAGGCGCCAGACCTGGGCGGGAGAGTTTACCTGTCCTACTCTTTTACACTCCCACAGTCGTCATCCCACCCCCGCCTCGTACCCACACACATAACCTGACTAACCCCTGGAGCGTTCCAGCCAGGTGGTGCCGGCGGCCCAGCGGGTTCGCTATTACTCATTAACTCCCGAGGCAAAGGGGGCGGGCGGCTGTCTCGTTTCAGGAAGACAAATATAGAGGAGGAAGGTGTGTAGTTCTCATGTGTGAGGCCATTGTACAGGTCGGAACAGTGCTTGACGTGCCCTTTCTGCCACTCTACCCAGAAGGAGGGCAATTGTGTGCCGCCCTCTGGTGGTAATTTCCTTGCCTCTATTTGGGGTTCTAGGAAATAGTGTGAGAGTTCTATATTGAGCTTGGCCTAGTGAGGGTCTGGGGCAGCATCCCTGTGCCCGCTTGTATTATCTAGTCTTACCAGGGCAGTAAATATGTATTGCTAGCTGTAGGTGGCAGACCCTCCATAAAGCCCCGTGATAGTCCCCATTACACTTCCTTCCTCTTTATATGGTTTAAACGTTCACCTGAAACTGAAGGGGTTTCCTTTAATATAATCCTTTCTCTCTGGATAATAAGACCACAATTGCCCCCTGTGCTCCCCTCTGCAAACACTTCAATCTGCGGCAGCTTTTATTATCTCATCTTGTCCAATGCTGTTCTTAAAGTGGATATATAACTAAGTAAGATGTCCACTCGGACCCCCCTACCAACTGTGAATGAACGAGATGCCGATCAAGTAAGTATGACGTGAACACCAGATGACTTCTTGCATGTCTCTTTTCCTTGCTGTAGTAATGTTTAGTTTTGCATGGTTGCTATGAGAACTGGACTGAATTGTTTTCAGGCACCCTGATCTGTGTATGCAGACACTTTGGAAGAGATATATCAAAACTGGTGCAAAAGAAAAGTGGAGTAGTTGCTTATGGCAACCAATGAGATTCTGCATCAGAGGTCTTTTGGAAATTTAAAGCAGCATCTTGATTGGTTGCCATGTGCAACTACTCCACTTTTCCTCTGCACCAGTTGTGATATATCCCCCTTTTTGTTATCACTTGTCACTCTTTAAGGGTGTGTTCACATCAGCATTGCGTTCCGTCAGACCTTTCCGTCAGGGGAACCCATCAATGGAAAGGCAAACGGAAACCATAGCTTTCGGTTAGCTTTACCATTGATTTCAATGGTAATGGTTTTATTGCTAATGGTTTCAGTTGGTCTCCGTTCCGTAAGGTTTAATTTTTTTCCTACAGAATCTATAGCACAGTCAACTGCGCTATAGTTTCTGCTAAAAAAACCTGAAACCCTACGGAACGGAGACCAACGGAAAGCTATGGTTTCCATTTGCCTTTCTGTTGATGGGTTCCCAGGAGGGTAAGGTCTGACGGGACCTAACACTGATCTGAACGGGCCCTAATATTATGTGAATGAATTGTTTAGAGGGGAAGTGGGCCCCCCCCCTCCATTAATGCCCCAAATGTAGGGGGTGCTTGGTAATACACAAATCCTTTCAGCATTCATCACAGCGCTATATCGGGGCTGTTGTTCACGTGAGCTTTCTAAAATATACTCTAATCTGGTTAGTAACGCACAATATATACATAGAAAGTAGAAATCTCTATGTTCATAGAGCAGCCATGATGAAAGTCTAATTCTGAACAAAGAATGTCCCTGTAGTCCTGTCAGCTCTGCTGACTCGTCTGCTCTAGTAAATGCCTGAATACATGAAATAACAGTTTAGGGCACCTTTTCTTAGAACTTTGGGTTGTGACTTTCCTCTGTTATTCCTCCTGGAATTGTATGAATTGACAACTAGGAGTTACCGTTCCTCTTGTCAATGGTGCCTATTACAACAGGCTCTAAAGGCCCTGTTTAAACAGGTTTTCTTTTGTTTTTGTTTGCTGGCAGAAAAAATCTGCCTCAGTGGTCCTTAAGGAATTTTGAGGCAGATTTAGAAATTCTTGCTTTTTTTTCCCCTCCGTTTATTGCTGCATTTTTTTTAATTTTTTTTTACAGCGGCCATTGAATCTTATGCAAGCCAGAAATGAGCGCCACATGGTTTTTCTGCCTACCATTGATTTCAATGCGAGACGAGAGGCGGAAACCGTGGCAAGAAAGAACATGCTCCTTTTTTTTTTTTTTCTACTGCAAGCTGCCAAAAGCCGCCCAGGAAAAAACTTCTCTGCTTCCCATTGAAATCAATGGGGGGTGATTTCGGCGTGTTTTTGGTGCTGATTCTGACACGGTTTTCGTGTCAAAATCCGCGCCGAAAAACTGTGTGTGAATTGACCCGAACGCTCTCCAACCAGTGTTGAATGAGTTAATTTGCCCATACACTTTAGATAGCTGTTGGCCAAACAGGACAGCTATTATTTTAATCTACATGTATGGGCACCTTTAGGCCTCATACACACGACTGTAATAGTTTTTACTGTCCGTGAATACGGATCTGGTGGCTACAAATCCGTAGCCGTCCACGATTGCGGACAAGATTAGGACGTGTTCTGTATTTTGCGGATCATTTCTACGGCTTGGACGTGCATCTGTAAATATATACGGACAGCTGTTCGTGGCTAATAGAAATGAATGGGTCCGCAATTTTGTCCGTTATTACGGATAAAATTACTGTTGCGTACATGGGTCTTTAGACTGTGGGTACATGTCCTATTGACATGGGACGTGAGAACTCCAAGATGCCAATTATTTTTTTCCCATATATTTCCAGTAGGAATTATCATGGAACAGCACAATGCAGATTTCTAAGGCCAGATTGATATTTCATGGGTAACAGACATGTCAGGAGTGACAGCTTCTCTTTTTAAGGGTATGTGCACACGACCTCTTTTCAGACGTAATGGAGGCGTTTTACGCCTCGAATTACGCCTGAAAAGATGGCTCCAATATGTCGGTAAACATCTGTCCATTGCTTGCAATGGGTCTTACGATGTTCTGTGCAGACGAGCTGTCATTTTATGCGTCGCTGTCGCTGCAGGACACTTAGAATTGCATATGAGGATCAAATTTGACCAGGAAGTTAGAGCTTTACATGTAGGTTACTCTGCAGGTTTGGCTTTATTATATTTATAGGATTTCTTTGTGCCAGGGCTTACAAAATATCGCAAGCTTTTGAAGCCAGTCTGATATTTTTTTGGTGGCCAGTCGGAAGAACTTTTATAAACATCAATTGAAACCAGCCCAATAAGCTAAAAATAGTTACATTTATATTCTATGTGTATAACTATATTTTTACAATCTGTCATTTTCTCATTGTTCTATGATCTTCCAACACAGAACTGTGACATAAGTGTGTTTTTAGATAGAGCTGTCATTCGCAGTGCCTGCTTCACATTTTACAGTTCCACCATCAGCAAGCTGCATATGTCCTTCTGCTAGCAACTCAATTATTGCGTTTGTAAGTTATGTACACTTAAGCTATATTCACATAACAGTGGAAACCGGCCATATGGCGGCCTTTTTTTTTTCTTAACGGCCATTTTCAGAACAATGAAGTTCTATGGGTGTATTCACTTGGCTGTTTTTGGAACGGGACTTGTATACTGGCCGTCAATAATAAAACATGTTCTATTTTCTACCGTTTTCATGGCCTGACGACCCCATAGAATTCACTGTATTCATTTTTAATGGATGTTTTTCGATAAGATATCCGTGTGATGGCCATTAAAAAGGGATCAGTTTGCTAGCAGTGACACACGCAGGCTTTACCAGTTGCACAGGAGCCCCGTTACCAGGGCCCCACTATTCCTCTTGCCCAGGGAGGTCCCCACAATAGGACTCCATTGTATCCACGTCCTAAGGACAATACAATTGACAATGCTGATGAGGCAAGAGAGCCATTGGTTCCCTTCCCCACCATATGGCACTTTTTTTATGATTCAAGCGGCGCAAAGACAGTCCACAAGATTTCATGCAACTCAATGTTTTCTTTTGTACTGCAGCTGTTGCTTAAAGAGAACCTTTCACCTGTCCATACGTGTGCAGCATGTAAAGCCCCATTCACACGAGCTTGAATCACGTCCGTGTGCTGTACGTTGAAACAACGCACAGCACACGGACCCATTGATTTCAATGGGGACGTGCACACATGCGAGAGTCCACTGCGTGAAAGATACTGCATGTCAAATATTGGAGCGTTATCGCACACCTAAATGCTCATTGAAGTCAATGGGTGCGTGAAAACCACGCACAGCATGCACATGCGGGTTTGGTGCGTAATGTACGCATTAATTCCGTTTGAAAATAGAAAAAAAAGATGCATAACGCCACACTCCGACCCGGTTCACCCGCGTGAATCGGACACGCTCGTGTGCATGAGGCCTAATTGGCAGGGCTGTACAATCCCTGTCTCACTATAAAACAAAAAGTTCCTATTTTTCTCCGTTATTTAGATATTGATCCTGTTATATTTGGCGCTCAATATTTAAATAACCCCCTGAACTGTCAATGGGGTGTGTAATTTGCAAGGGGTTGTGTGGCATTGTCCAATCCGCTACAGACAGTGTCACAGCAAGAGCTGGAGTAAGAAGAGCGAGAGCTTGCGCGCGCAGCTCCACCACCACGGAAGAGTGGTGAATTCTTCTGTTCCATGGCGATGGGAGTATCTTCGGCATCGGAGCTGTGCACGTGCACACGCTCACTCTCTTCAGCTCTCGGCAACAAAGGACGACAAGACCGATCTCTCGCGAGAGATCAGTCTTGTTAGCCTGGTCTGCTAGAGCTAAAGAGTGTGCGCATGCTCGCACCACTCCGAGGGGCACACGCATTCATGCGCGCGCTCTCCTCTCTCCAGCTCTTGCTGTGACACTGTCCGTAGCGGATTGGACAGTGTCACAGCGATGTTACATGCCCCATTGACAGTTCAGGGGGTTATTTAAATATTGGGCGCCAAATATAACTGCGCCGATATCTAAGTAACGGAGGAGGATGGGAATATTTTTTAAAGTGCCTCAGGGTTTGTGCAGCCATGCCTATTACATGCTTCATTCACGTGTATGGGGAGATGAATGATTTTAACTATTAAAGAGAACCTATCAGCATTACAAAAAGTTTAGTTGTATCCCCGGCTCCATTAACTTCAACCAAAACCCTATCAACCTTGTTTAAAGGCAGGAACATGCTGGGCGCAAACACAGAATTTTTTTTCCCACAATGGATTTCTTTGTGGAAAATCCACAGCTTAGTACAATAGCAGCAGAGTGGATGAGATTTGAACAAATCGCATCCACAAACTGCTTGAAAAAATCAGCTGGAAAATTGATCTGCGTTGCGTTTTTTTTAAGCCACAGCATGTCAATTTATGGTGCTGAATCACTGCTCCCATGTTGCGGGATTTGCCCTTTGAATTCAATGGGGAGTTATAATCCCCAACTATGAACTATGTGTTGCGGGGGAAACGCTGCAATTCCTCAGCAAAAATCGCAAATAAGAAATTGTCTTCTCCTTTTTTTTTTTTTTTTTTTTTTTTTTTTTAGTTAAAATTAATTTAAAAAAAAAAGTTTATACTTACCCCCGGCCGTTGTCCTAGTGACCCGATTCTCTCTTGGTGCAGCCCGGCCTACTCGGCTAACGTTTCATCCCATGTGACTGCTGCAGCGGTCACATGGACTACAGCATCATCTCAGGAGGCTGGGCTGCACTCAGAAGAGAGGGATGTATCTCCATGACAACGCGTGGGTGGTAAGTATAAGCCTTTTTTTTATTTCTGCAGTGTTTACGCAGTGGACATGCTGCCTGAAAAACTGCACCACGATTTGGTGCGGTTTTTCTGCCAGAATTCCCTGTTGCTTTTAGGACGGACACGCTGCGTACTCTTACGCAGCGTATACGTCCTGTGTGTTCAAACCCTTAGGCCTTATTCAGACGAGAGTATTATACGCCCATGTGCTGTCCGTAAAAAAAAAACAAAACACTGACAACACACGGACCTAAGCAATTCAATGGCACTATCCCGTGGTTTTTCATGTACCGTATGTCTGTTGCGTGAAACGCACTGCATGTCCTATTTTGATCTGTTTTTGCGGACCACAACGTCCATTGAAGTCAATGGGGGCGTGTATAACACGGACAGTACATGGGCGACATCTGTGTGCTGTCCGTGTTTTTCACGCACCAATTGCTAAAGAAATGCTGAGGAAAAAGCAAACAAACCGGAACACTGATTCGTTCACTTTACACTGAGTCCGTCAGTCCCGCCGACCTGTCCGGTTCAGTATCGGCGGGTCCTTTGTGTCTGTGATACGCAGGATCCACCTGTAAACTATCACATCTAAGTTAATAACTTAGATGTGATCGATTACAGGTCTATACTGCGTGTTAGAGGCACGCAGGACCCGCCGACACTAAACCCGTCATGTCCGCGGGACAGATAGCTTCAGTGTAAAACAAGTGATACAGCTGTTCTGTGTTCTCTATACAGAACTGTATCTCCAAAAGTGAAACAAATTTTAATAAAGACTAATTACAAAGTTAGGCTATGTTCACATGGAGTTTTTTGCAGGCAGAATATTATGCCTCAAAATTCAGTTTGGAATTTTGAGGCAGATTTTGATCTGCCTCCATGCTGTTTTTCCCGGCGTTTTAAGCTCGCGCTCACTGAGCGCCACAGGCAAAATACGTTTCTCTGCCTCCCATTGATGTCAATGGGAGGTCAGAGACGTAAACGCCCGAAGATAGGGCATGTCGCTTCTTTTTCCCGCGAGTTTTTTTTTTTTTCGCTCGCGGGAAAAAAAAACTCCTCCGCCTCCCATTGAAATCAATGGGAGGCATTTTCAAACGTTTTTATGTGTTTTCCGACGCGGTTTCTGCATCAAAAAACGTGTCACTCTGTGTGAACTGGGCCTTACACTAAACACACTGATTTATTTAAGAAAAAAATTTTTAATAGAAAAAATGCCCTGAAAAGTGTTAATAGCCTTTAAGCTGCAGCTTTTTGTAGCTCATACACAACTTTGTAACCACATCACTCCTTCGGTCTATAGGAATTAGAATAATATCAAGATCGTTAGTCTCTTTGACAGGTTTCATTAAGGTTAGAAAAATATCTTTGTGGCCTACTAAAAATCAGATTCCTGGATCAACAGCTGTGATCAGTGTCCCTAGTCGGGCTGAAGACGGCTCTCATACATAGAATGTCTGTCTGAGCCGTCTTCAGCCTGACGGAGCGGATGACAGCCGAACATGCACCTTCAGCAACGGTGGGTGTCTCCGTAACCAAATCCAGACTTTTGTTAGGTCCCTATAGCATACCAAAAGTTTGAAAGTGTAGATATTCTTTAAGGCTTCGTTCACATCTGCATTGGAGTCACGTTCTGACGTTCCGTCGGAGGTTTCCGTCAGAATAGGACCCTGAAGAGACACAAACTGACACGAGCGGGTCCGGTGCAGAACAGACACAATCGCAAACCATGAGCACTGGATCCGTCACCATTGAAATCAATGGTGATGGAAACGGAAACTTCTGTTTGTGTCTGTTCAGGGTCCCGTTCTGGCAGAAACCTCAGACGGAACGTCAGAACGAGACCCCGACGCAGATGTGAACGAAGCCTTACTACCCCTCATGTTTTTTATATTTGGTTTTTAGCACTAATTCCTTTCATTTATTATATGGTAATGAATGCGCATTACGTAGATGTTTCCGTGTTAAGAAATATTGTTCGGATAATGTTACCAAACCTGTTAGGCTGTCTTGTGTTTCTTGGCCACTGTGATGAATATCGTATTATAAAGCAGTTTGTCATCAGCATCTAAATACAGCACTGCAGAGAAGCATTCATCGCTTGCTTTGGGAAAGTAGTGGTGTGAAAAAAGTCTTTCCATCCTGTTCTATTTTGGGATGTATTCAGCTTTTGGCCATGCGGTAAGAAACACCTAAAAAAAAGGTATTTTGCCTTTGTGGTTTTCACACGTAACATTCGTGAAACAAATATTTCACCTGTAAAAGCCACACCGTTAAAAAACGGCATCGCTAACCGTGGTAAAACCGCATTTTCTGCAATTTTTTTTTTTTTTTTAACTTTCGTGGCATGGTAATTGAATGATACAAAATCGGGATGGTAGGTGGATGTGGTTGGTCCTTTAGCACATGAGCATATTGCTGTGCTTTATCAGTGGGCTCTTTCCCTTATAAATTATGCCCTATTTTTACAGATACAAGTTCTCATGCTTGGGAATGTGGAATAACAAGACTGACTGGCAGTGTGCATTTGCTTTGCCGAACTTGTTAAATTTGTGTTAAAAGTCACTCGTTCTCAATACTCCATCTTCTACGTATGTACATTTCATGATAATGCAATGATTATACAATGTACATCTGATGATAATTTTGCCATGTGTGTTTCACCGAAATTTAAATTCCCATACTTTTTCTATCGTGGCTTACTTTGCTGTTTCAAGGTCACTGAGTTGATGCTGCACGTATGGTAGTTTGCAAGGCCGGGTTCACACGTAGAATAAATATTGAGGATTATCTGCAACGAGTTTTGTTATGGAAAATCCTCTGCTTAATACAGTAGCGGCAGAGTGGATGAGATTTGAACAAATCATCCACACACACTGTAAATGATAAGTGGAAATCAGAAATTGACCTGCTGTGCGGGTTCCAATTCAGCACTGTGGCTCAGTGGTTCGCACTATTGCCTTGCAGTGCTGGGGTCCTGGGTTCAAATCCAACCAAGGACATCTGCATGGAGTTTGTATGTTCTCCCCGTGTTTGCGTGGGTTTCCTCCGGGTACTCTGGTTTCCTCCCACACCCGAGGAATTTAGATTTTGAGCCCCAATGGGGACAGTAAAAAAGAGGCCCTCTGTACAGCGCTGCGTAATATGTTGGCGCTATATAAGTAACTGAAATAAATCAATAAATAAAAATTCAATGGGGAGGTAAAACCTGCAACAAATAGCAGAATAGAATCGTAAACGTACCCAGAATTCTGTGCTTCGTCCAGGCCGGCCTCCTGGGATGAAGTTTCATCCCATGTGACTGCTGCAGCCTGTAATTGGCTGCAGTGGTCACGTCATCCCAGGAGGCCAGGCTGCATGACGTCACAGGGTAAGTATGGCCGTTCTTTGTGTTGTGTGATTGTAAGCAACGAGTATGCCCTGTGTGAATGTACCCTTTAGGCCACTTTCACATGCCAGTATTTGCATGTCGAGCCAGGAGGGTCCAAAACTAGGATCAAAGCCATAGCCTGATCCATCAAAACTTTTTCTTTTTGTGCCCACTCCAATGTTTGTCTCACAAAACGGTCACAAAAACAATCAAAACTGTGTGAGATCCGGGCCTTAAAGAGGCTCTGTCACCACATTTTAAGTGCCCTATTTTGTACATAATGTGATCGGCGCAGTGATGTAGATTAGAGCAGTGTTTTTTTTTATTTAGAAAAACGATAATTTTTGACGGAGTTACGACCTATTTTAGCTTTATGCTAATGACTTTCTTAATGCCCAATTGGGCTTGTTTTACTTTTTGACCAAGTGGGCGTTGTACAGAGGAGTGTATGACACTGACCAATCCGTGTCATACACTTCTCCCCATGCATTTACACATAGTGATCTAGTAAGATTACTATGTGCAGCAACACACACACACACACACACACACACACACTAACGTTACTCAAGTGTCCTGACAATGAATAGGCATCACCTCCAGCCAGGACGTGTTGTGTATTCAGAATCCTGACATTGCGGTAACGTTTGTGTGAGATTTACAGCAAGGCAAGCGTAATCTAGCGAGATTACCCTATAAACTGTCATTTAAAAGGAGATTACGCTTGCCTTGGGCCATTGTAGCTTGAAACCACATTTAAAAAAACGACAGACAGTCCGTATCTGCTGCGTGTGTAATTGAGTGGTTCGGCCCGGCAATCAGATGAGCGTTTTACTGGTAAATCACCTGTACTACTGAAGTGCTTGCACTGATTGGCTGTCTTGTAGCGCTTCTCTACAGTACAGAGCGGTACGACCGGTCCTGGGCTGCTCTTTACCTGTACCAGGATGAGTTGTTCTTTTGGACACCAGGTGAGGACGACTCCATGTTCTTTTTCTTCTACACTGTGTACTGACTGTACCCTGAAGTGGCTCCTGTCTGCATCATAGAAAGTGATTTACAGCCTCCAGCAGCTAATTCTAACATTTAAGTAGTTGCTTTAGGCTTCGTTAATATCTGCGTCAGGGCTCCGTTCATGGGTTCTGTCTGAGCTTTTCGTCAGGGGAACCCATGAGCGGAACCCTGACTGAAACAAATGGAAATCAGAGGTTTCAGTGTTGCATCACCATTGATTTCAATGGTGACTGATCCGGTGCAAATGGTTTTCGCTTGTCTCTGTTGTGCAAGGGTTCTGTAGTTTTGACGGAATAAATAGCGTTTTCACTGTATCGATCAATGGTGATGCAAACGGAAACCCATGGTTTCAGTCAAGGTTCCGTTCATGGGTTCCCCTGATGGAAAGCTCTGGCGGAACCCCTGAATGGAGCCCTGACGCAGATGTGAACAAAGCCTTATCTGTATTAATGATCTTAACTTTTTTTACGTTTTTGGGGCTTTGGTACCAATTCCATGTTTTCCTTGAGTCAATATTGTAACTTGAGGGACCGCATAGCTGTTTAACCCCTAAGCGACTGATATCGGGTACTAGTTCTCCTATCGTGACCCGATATATTTGTCACTCAGATCAGCAGGAGCATGGCTGTTATACACAGCCAGCCATCGGCCACACCTGCAGGAATTGGCAAGAACTCAGATTCCGGCAGTTTAATCCCTTAGATGCCGGCTTCTAAGGTGTTTGACAGGGGGAGGGAGCTCCCTCAGTCACCTCATCAGCAACCCGCCGACACTATCGTGGGGCACAGAGGGGTTTCCATGGCAGCCAGAGGCCTTATAAATGCCCCTAGCTCTGCCATCAGTAACTGCCTATTAGGCACACTGAGGGTATGTTCCCCCACACAGGATACGCTGCAGAATCTCTAGAAAAACGCTAGTAAATCTGTCGCAGAAATTTTCACCAAATAGTGCGTTTTTCCTCCTCATATTGCCTCGCATTCGCTTGGTTTTCTGCAGCGGTTTTACCTGCGGATTTAGTGTTAAACATAGGTTATAGCAAAGTCTATGTGCACCAGTGGATTTCCAGCGGTTTTTACTGCATTTCCGCTGTAAAATACGCAACAACCTAAATCTGTTGCAGAATTTCTGCTCCCTATTGAAGTCTATGGACCAAACACGCAGCATCTCCGCACAGAACAGGCAGCATAAATTGACATGCTGCGGAATTGAAAAACGCACTGCAGAACACTTTCCACACGACTTTTGTGAGGTTTTTTTTTTTCCGCAGCGTGGGCATGAGATTCTCTAATTCTCATTCACTTTGCTGCTACTGTAAATGCTGCGGAATTTCCACACAGAATTCCATTGCGGAAATTCTGCAGCGTTTACGCTACGTGGGAACCTGGCCTAAGGCTACATTCAGACAGTGAAAAAAGTGGCCATTAAAAACTGATCTTTTCATGGCCGTTAAAAAAACAAAACAAAAAAAAAACAAAAACCCCTGATTTTAATGTCAGGATCTTTTATTTTATTTTTCCAAAACCCCCTGAAAACACCAGTGCCCATGTAGATAGTGACACACACCCCACCCTATAGATAGTGCCATTGGGGCTCCTTCTAGGAGCGGAATCCCCAGCCAGAGCGTTGCCGACACTCTGACTGGGGATTCCGCTCCAGAAGGATCACCTGATGTCACTGTCCATATATGTATAGTGATGCCAGGGGCTCTTTCTAGGAGTGTGATCCCTGGCCAGATCATTGCTGATTCTCTGGCTGCAGATTCCGGTATCTCAAAGCCCCTAACGTCACTGTCCATACGTGGATCGTGACGTCAAGGCCTTTCCCAAGACAGGAGTCTCCGGCTAGAGCGCTTGCGTTGCTCCTGCCGGGGACTCCATACTTGAAAACTCTGACATCACTGTGTATGGATAGTTACGTCAAGGGCTTCCCTGGGCTCAGCGCTTAAAGAGGCTCTGTCACCACATAAGTGTCCTATCTCCTACATAAGGAGATGGGCGCTATAATGTAGGTGACAGTAATGCTTTTTATTTAAAAAAACGATCTATTTTCACAACGTTAGGAGCGATTTTGGTTTATGCTAATGAGTTTCTTAATGCCCAAGTGGGCGTATTTTTACTTTCGACCAAGTGGGCGTTGTACAGAGTGTATGACGCTGACCAATCGGCATCATGCACTCCTCTCCATTCATTTAGACAGCAGAATCGCGTTCTTACTATAACATGATCTGCAGCCACATACACAGCGATTCTGCTTGATTAACGTTAATCCAGTGTCCTGATAATAAATACACATGACCATCCAGCCTGGACGTCATGTGTATTCAGAATCCTGACACTTCTGAATCTTTTTTGTGAGATTCTCGCAACGGATACGAAATCTCGCGAGATTACGGAGGTAAAAGATTCAGAAGTGTCAGGATTCTGACTACACATGACGTCCAGGCTGGATGGTCATGTGTATTCATTATCAGGACACTGGATTAACGTTAATCAAGCAGAATCGCTGTGTATGTGGCTGCAGATCATGTTCTAGTAAGAACGCGATTCTGCTGTCTAAATGAATGGAGAGGCGTGCATGATGCCGATTTGTCATAGTCATACACTCCTCTGTACAACGCCCACTTGGTCGAAAGTAAAAATACGCCCACTTGGGCATTAAGAAACTCATTAGCATATACCAAAATCGCTCCTAACGTTGTGAAAATAGATCGTTTTTTTTTAAAAATAAAAAGCATTACTGTCATCTACATTATAGCGCCCATCTCCTTATGTAGGAGATGGGACACTTATAATGTGGTGACAGAGCCTCTTTAACCCCTTAACGCTCCATGACCTACTATTAGGTCATGCTAACTGTAGCATTCGCGCTCAGTGACCTAATAGTAGGTCATGGAGTAAACACGGCGCCGTTCGCGCGGGGCGCGTTCATGAGCTGTGATAGCTGCTGTTTCCGACAGCAGACTATCACTGCTCAATGTGCCGGGACCGATCGCGGAGCTCCCCCGCCGATAAACCCCTCAGAAGCCGCGTTCAATAGCGATCGCGGCTTCTTAGGGGTTAATCCGCCATCGCCGGCCTGCTACGCAATAGCGGCCGGCGATGGTGACTATGGCAACCGGACACCAAACAATGGCGTCCGGCTATGCCATAGACGGAAGCCTAGTGAGTCCTGACAACGTCAGGACCCACTATGCTTGCTGTCAGTGAGTAGCTGACAGTTCTAATACACTGCACTACGCATGTAGTGCAGTGTATTAGAATAGCGATCAGGGCCTCCTGCCCTCAAGTCCCCTAGTGGGACAAAGTAATAAAGTAAAAAAAAAGTTACAAAAAGTTGTGTGAAAATAAGAGTTTTAAAAGTAATAAAAGTAAAAGTCCCCCTTTTTCCCTTATCAGTCCTTTTATTATTAATAAAAATATATAAACAAACAAATAAACTATACATAATTGGTATCGCCGCGTCTGTAACGGCCTGAACTACAAAATTATTTTGTTATGTATCCCGCACGGTGAACGGCGTAAAAAAAAAATATTAATAAACCGTACCACAATCACAATTGTTTGGTCACTTCACCTCCCAAAAAATGGAATAAAAAGATCAAAAAGTCGCATGCACCGAAAAATGGTCCTGATCGAAACTACAGTTCGTTACGCAAAAAATAAGTCCTCGCACGGCTTTATTGATTGAAAAATAAAAAACTTTACGGCTCTTAGAATAAGGTAACACAAAAAGTGAATGATTGTTTACAAAACGTATTTTATTGTGTAAATGCCATAAGACTTAAAAAAAAAAAACTATAAACATCTGGTATCGCTGTAATCGTATCGCCACGCAGAATAAAGTGAATGTCATTTATAGCGCACGGTGAACGCTGTAAAAAAAATAGAATAAAAAAACAATAGTAGAATTGCTGTTTTTTAGTCACCACGCCACCTAAAAATAGAATAAAAACTGATCAAAAAGTCGCATGCACCCCAAGAAAACTACAATGGATTCCTCAAGGGGTCTAGTTTCCAAAATGGGGTCACTTTTGGGGGGTTTCCACTGTTTTAGCACCACAAGACCTCTTCAAACCGGACATGGTGCCTAATAAAAAAGAGGCCTCAAAATCCACTAGGTGCTCCTTTGCTTCGGAGGCCGGTGCTTCAGTCCATTACCGCCCGAGGGCCACATTTGGGATATTTCTCTAAACTGCAGTATCTGGGCAATACGTATTGAGTTGCGTTTCTCTTGTAAAACCTTTTGTGTTATAGAAAAAAAATGGTATAAAGAGGATTTTCTGACAAAAAAAAAAAAGTAAATTTCACCTCTACTTTGCTCTAAATTTCTGTGAAACACCTAAAGGGTTCATAAACTTTCTAAATGCTGTTGTGAATACTTTGAGGGGTCTAGTTTCTAAAATGGGGTGTTTGATAGGGGTTTATAATATATGGGCCCCTCAAAGCAACTTCAGAACTGAACTGGAACCTAAAAAAATAAATAAATGAGGCAATACTTCGCTTCTTACATTATACTGATAATGAGCTGTGCCCACCCCGAGATGACCCCAGTTTTGACCGTTTGTATAAACGGAGACCCCTATTAGACCGTTTCAGTGCCCGGTTTTCCCAAGCATACACCCCCGAGAAGTGTATTTCTATTGATGAGTCTTTGGTACATTTTAAAGGGAGGCTTCAATTCCGCCAGTACCTGCCGGGTAAGAGGCCAAGGTATGGCGGGAAGATGTATAAGCTGTGCGAGAGTGCATCAGGGTATACCTACAGATTTAGGATATATGAGGGAAAGGCCACCCCCAAACCAGACTGCATCCTGGACTACAATAGGTACATGGGAGGGATGGACTTGTCAAATCAAGTCCTGAAGCCCTACAGCGCCATGCGGTGTGGTATAAGAAGCTGGCCGTGCACATCATACAGATGGCTTTGTACAATACGTACGTGCTATGTCGATGTGCAGGCCAGAGGGGCACTTTCCTGGAATTTCAAGATCTAATCTTTAGGGACCAGGAAGGGGGGGCACCCAGTACTTCTGGAAGCGAGGCCACACGCATCGTACCAGGGCAACACTTTCCAGGAGAAGTTCCCCAAACCGGTGGGAAGGGAAAGAGTCAAAAGAGGTGCAGAGTCTGCTATAAGAGGGGGATAAGGGAGGACACATTATACCAATGTGACACGTGTACCGAAAAAACAGGGCTCTGTATAAGATTGTTTTAAAATGTATCATACATCCCTTGATTTTTAATTTACCCTGATGCACTCCGCACAGCTTACCCCCCTCATCTTTCCCTTCTGAGCCCTGCCGTATGCCCAGGCAGCTAACAGCCACATGTAGGGTATTGCCGTACCCAGGAGAACCCACATTACAATTTAAGGGGTGTATATCTCCGGTGGCGCATGCTGGGCACAATATATTGGACACTGAAATGGCATATATATATATATATATATAAAATTGCAAATCTCACACTGCACCATCTGCTGCGTATTATCTTTTACACAGTACCTGTGGGGTCAAATTGCTCACTACACCTCTAGATGAATGTCTTAAGGGGTGTAGTTTTTAAAATGGGGTCACTTCTCGGGGGTTTCAACTCTACTGGTACCTCAGGGGCTTCTGCATACATGACTTAGCACCAGAAAAGCTCCAGTAGGCCAAATGGTGGTCCTTTCCTTCTGAGCCCTCCCATGGGCCCAAACGGCAGTTTATCACCACAAATGGGGTATTGCCGCACTAAGGACAAATTGGGCAACAAAATGGGGTATGTTGTTCCCTGTGAAAATAAGAAATTTTGATCAAAAATGACATCTTATTGGAAAAAATATCATTTTTTTCATTTCACAGCCCAATTCAAATAGGTGCTGTGAAAAAACTGCGGTCAAAATGATAACAAAAACCATAAATGAATTCCTTGAGGGGTGTAATTTCCAAAATGGGGTCACTTCTGGTGGGTTTCCATTATTTTGATACCTCAACGCCTCTTCAAACCTGGCATGCTGCCTAAAATATATTCTAATAAAAAAGAGGCCTCAAAATGCACTAGGTGCTTCTTTGCTGCTGGGGCTTGTGTTTTAGTCCACGAGCGCACTAGAGCCACATGTGGGACATTTCTAAAAACTGCAGAATCTGGACAATACATATTTAGTAGTGTTTCTCTAGTAAAACCTTCAGTGTTACACGAAAAAAATTGAATAAAATTGAAATTCAGCAGAAAAAATTAAATTTGCAAATTTCATTTCCACTTTGCTTTAATTCCTGTAAAATGCCTGAAGGGTTAAAAAACTTTCTATATGCTATTTTGAATACTTTGAGGGGTCTAGTTTTTAAAATGGTGTGTTTTATGGGGGTTTCTAATACATAGGCACCTCAAATCCACTTCAGAACTGCACTGGTACCTTCAAAAAAAGGCTTTTGAAATTTTCTTAAGAATATGAGAAATTGCTGTTTAAGCCTTGTAACGTCCAAGAAAAATAAAATAATGTTCAAAAAACGATGCCAATCTAAAGTAGACATATGGGAAATGTGAACTAGTAACTATTTTGGGTGGTATAACCGTCTGTTTTTCAAGCAGATGCATTTAAATTCTGAAAAATGCTATTTTTTGTAAATTTTCTCTAAATTTTGCAATTTTTCACAAATAAAGACTGAATATATCGACCAAATTTTACCACGAACATGAAGCCCAATGTGTCACGAGAAAACAATCTCAGAATCGCTTGGATAGGTTTAAGCATTCCGACGTTATTACCACATAAAGTGAAATATGTCAGATTTGAAAAATGGCCTCTGAGCCTTAAGGCCCAAAATAGGCTGCGTCCTTAAGGGGTTAAAGTAGCGCTGTGCCCTGGGAGTCCTCTTAGCCAGGAATAGTTTTTAATGGCCGTCACAAGGATTGATTCCTGAAAAATGGCCGTTAAAAACTGATCAATTGAGTTCTATGGGTGCTGTCTGGCTGTGAAAACAGCGACAAATAGGACATGCCCTATTTTTTTGACTGCCAATATTCACAGGCCGTTAAAGAAATGGCCGTGTGAATACAGCCGTAGAACTACACTGTTCTGAAAACGGCTGTGTAATGGCCGCTAAAAAAATGTCCGTCACGCGGCTGTTTTGCCCCTGTCGTGTGAATGTAGCCTAATAGATTGCCTGTTAGTTTAAGGCTCTGTTCACATCTGTGTTGGGGTCCTGTTCGGACGTTCCGTCTGAAACCTCTGGTTTCTGATGGAAACCTCAGTTTCCATCACCATTGATTTCAATAGCGTAGTCGACTATGCTATTGCTTCCCGCAAAACGACTGATCCGGAGCACAAAAGAGACAAATGGAAACCACAGGCATCGGCTCCGTCACCATTGAAATCAATGGTGATGGAAATGGAAACTTCTGACGGAATGTCAGAACGGGACCCAAACGCAGATGTGAACAGAGCCTTACACTGACCGGCAATAATGCCTTATGCACACGACCGTAATAGTTTTTACTGTCTGCAAATATGGATCCAACGGCTACGGATACACATACGTAGCTGCACGCAATTGCGAAGGCGCCCATAGACTTCTATGGATGAGTCTGTGAACACGGACAAGAATAGGACATGTTCTATATTTTGCGGATAATTTCTACGGCCCAGACACACATCCGTAAATATACGGAAAGGTGTCTGTGGCCAATAGAAATGAATGGGTCTGCAATTTCATCCGTAATTACGGATGCCGTAATTACTGATTAAAATTACGGTCCTGTGCATGGATACCAAAACATTTTCTCTGCGATCAGAAGATCGCGTTGTGAACAGTTAGGGTATGTTTATGCTTACTAAAAAAAACTTCTGAAAATACGGAGTTGGTTTCAAGGGAAAACCGCTCTTGATTTTCAGCCTTTTTTTTTTTTTTCCAATTCAAAGTTTTTATTGTTTTCAATACAGACTGTTACAAAAACAGACAGAAGAATTGTGTTCTCATAAAAATGGAACATGACAAATAGGGCGCAGCCCAAACTGTAGGGTAAACATAACTTCCTATGAAGGGCACACACCACAACAGCCAGCTGGGCATCATAACGGGAGGGACTGAAAAGGAAGCGGTAAGCAAAACAAAATAATGCGCTATATGTTATTTTCCCGTACATCTTGAAACGCCCAGGCCATAGCATGTGAACATCAGCACAGGAAGCAAGTCACCCCGCACAATAGACATAAGAAAGGCAAAAACAACCAAAATAGAATAGAACTCAGACAAGGTATGGGAGAGACCGGGGTAGTTTGCGGTGAGCCTGGACTCCAGCTCTGGATAACCATGGATACGTAGAAGCAGGAAAAGGCAACCATATACTTAAGAACTTAAGAAACACCTGAGTGAGTCAAGCAAGCCAGCACTCCCCTCCACCCCCATATGCAATCTCCTCACAGACTAAATTCCGTGGGGGGGAGGGGCATTGGGCCTCAGGCTACTACAGTGTGGTAGGTGGGAGAGGAGAGAAAGGAAAGCCATGTATCTATATATCGTGCAGAGGCCGCCGGGGTCGGAGCCAGGAAGTGTTCCATACGTTGTATTAGGGCAACCTCCTGAAACCAATCATCCAGAAGTGGTGGAGCCACCGTCTTCCACTTGCGGGGAGTAACTGATTTTAGCAGCCTGAAGGAGGTGTCTAATTAGGGAGCGCTTGTAGATGGATAGTGGTACAGGGAACATGAATAGAAGGGCCGCCTCGGGGGAGCTAGGAACGGAGACCCCCGAGACTTCCAGTATGATTTGAAGAATTGCCTCCCAAAAATTCCGTAGGGAGGGGCAACTCAACCAAATATGGGCTATGGAGCCCCCCGCCGCCCCACAACGCCAACACGTGTCAGGTACAGACGGGTACCATTTGTGTAAGGCAAAGGGGACCCGATACCACCTAGAGATAATTTTATAGCTGGTCTCTTGGGATCGTGTGGCAATCGAGGCTTTCTGGGACAAGTGAAAAGATCGTCTCTACTGTGCGTCAGTAAAGGTCATGTTCAATTCAGCCTCCCAAGCTTTACAGAAGGATGGCAGGTGAGGAGATCGCTGGATTAGGAGTAACTTAGAGTGTGGAGATGGCATGGGCAGGGAGCCGGGAGGAAACACACAAACCCTCAAAGTCCGTAGGTGGGCGATGAAGGTGTGCCCGGCGTTTAGCACCATAGAAATGTTTTAATTGGGCATACTGAAATATATGGTGGGGGGGAGGACGTTTCGACCGGACAAATAGCAGTTAAAGGGAGCAAAGAAGAATCGGAGAGGACCTGAGCGAAATACATGGGATTAGTGGAAGACCTGCCTAAGAAGGAGAGACGCGCCTCCCCAGCAGGAAATGCTGGGTTGTCAGTAACAGGTAGCAGTGGCCCTAGTGGGTCCACGAGCAAACCCCCCCTTCCCAGAAGAGCGTAGCGCCAAGAGGGTATGAAAAACCACAAAGGAGTCAGGTCTCGGACTGTTCCCAGGCAGGGTCCACGGTAAGGTAGAAAGGGTACGAGCACAGAGCCCCTGGGCCAACTGAACCCAGAGTTTGGAATCACATTTATGGAAAAAGTCGAGAACACGGGCATGCGTCGACGCCAAGTAATAGAGGCGACAGTCCGGCAGACCAACCCCACCTGCGTCCCTGGAGCGAGTGAGAATTGTCCTACTCAGACGGGGACGACCCGTTGGCCAGATGAAGGATCCAAAACACTGTTGGATACGCAACCAATAAGAAGAGGGGACGGAGATGGGGATCGTCTACAGGAGATACAGCAGCCTGGGGAGGAGTGACATTTTAATGATATTAATATGGCCAAACCAGAAGAATTCCTTTTTTTGCCATGAAGTGAGATCAGTACGGAACTTGCTTAGTAAAGGGGCAAAGTTATTAGCAAATAGCTGGGAGAGGTCAGAACTTATACGCACTCCTAAATATGTGAGGCCTCTAGAAGGCCAAGAAAACGGGAAGTTACTTTGAAGGAGTGCCGGTGTCGAGGGTGGAAGAGACACATTCAGAGCCTTGGACTTGGAAAAGTTAATCTTTGGACCATGAACCAAAACGTGCCAGCTCGGACAACAACGATGGGAGAGATGCATGCGGGTTCGTAAGATAGACCAAAAGGTCATCAGCAAATGCAGAGCACTTCTATTCCGTCCCACCTATGAGAATACCCTTAATATCCGAGCTGCTCCGAATGGAGGCAATAAGATGCTCCATGATGAGGACTTACAGTAATGGGGAGAGAGGGCATCACTGTCTGGTGCCATTATGAATGGCAAAGGGCGCAGAGAGGGAGCAGTTTATTTTTATTTTGGCAGATGAGGAGTGATAGAGGGCCATAATTTTACCTATAAAGGAGGGACTGAGACCTATTTGTTGGAGAGTCTGGTGAAGGGCTGGCCAGGATATTCTATCGAATGCCTTTTCGGCATCCAAGGACAGGATCATGAGAGGGATGTGATGGGACTGGGCATAATGAATAATATCTAGGGTTTTCAGGGTATTATCACGCGCTTCCCGGCCAGGCACAAAGCCCACCTGGTCCGCATGAATTAAATGGGGAAGATGCTTATTTAGCCGGTTAGCGAGCAGTTTGGCTTATATTTTTAAATCTACGTTGAGTAAGGAAATCGGGCGATAGCTGGAGCAGAGCTGCGGGTCCTTACTTGGTTTAGGCATGACAGTAATGTGTGCCAAGGTGGAACCCGTGGGGAACAAGACTGCAGGGGAGATGGAGTTAAAGGCGAGGAGAAGAAGCGGCGCCAGACCGTCTGTCAAAGCCTTATAAAATTTGGCAGTATAGCCATCCGGTCCCGGACTCTTGCGCCCCCCCCCGCCCGGGAGATCCTTAATAACTGCGAGGAGCTCCGGTAAAGTCAGCCTCCATCTCCTCAGTCACCGCACCAGATAAGGATGTGAAGGGAGAGGGGAGAGAGATTTGACCCGGGGATAAAGAGCCCGCGGAGGGTGTAAGGTTGTAGAGATCGGAGTAAAAGTTATGAAAGCAATCTGCAATCTCGGGAGTCGCGTGGACAACCTGGCCAGAGGGGGATTTAATGTTTAGTCTATGGGATTGGGCCAACTGAGCCTTTAACTGGTTGCCGACACAGGACGAGTATGCTCGTCCTGAGCGGCGAGCACTTCGCGCATTAGGACGAGCATACTCGTCCTGTGTGACAGCTGTCCCTGTGCGCGCGATCGAGAGCGGGGCAACGGCTGTAGTACACAGCCACGGCCCCGCTCTGACAGCAGAGAGGAGAGAAACATCTTCTCTCTGCTGTTAACCCTTTGACCGCCGCGATGACAGCTGATCGCGGCGTTCAAAGAGAGGGGACTGCACATTGATCGCGTCACAGAATATAACTGTGACGCGATCAAAGCCCACAACTCGTATGGCCAGACAGCCCAGGGTCCAGTGAAGGACCCCAGGGCTGTCTGAACATATTTCCTGTTGTTAGGGCATACTGAGGTATGCCCTAACAACTGCCTGTGTACAATCAGTAACAGGCTAATGTACTGGCATATAGATCTATGCCAGTACATTAGTTACAAAATCAAAATTATAAATCCCTTTATGGGATTAAAAAAAAAGTTAAATGAATGTAAAAAAAAATAATGGTAAATAAAATACACAAACACATTTTTTTTATAATAAATAAACTTTTTAAAATATAAGTCCCAAAACATGAAATAATATAGACATATTTGGTATCGCCACGACCGTAACAACCTGTACAACAAATGTATACCATTATTTATGATCGGCGTATGGTGTAAAAAAAATAAATATTAAAACTGCTGCGCAACTGCTTTTTTTTTCTACATTTTAATCTAATTAAAAATGTATAGAAATTAAACGATAATGTATTTGTACCAAAAAATGGTACGTACATAAAGTACAACTCGTCCCGCAAAAACAATCTCTCATACAACTACGCCGTACAAAAAATAAAAGCGTTATGAGCGTCGGGATGCAAAGAGGGAAATGTAAAAAAAATTGCTTTCCTCAAGGCTAAAATTGGCCGTGTCCTTAAGGGGTTAATGCCCTGGCCAACATGCATCCGCTTTTGTTCCCAAACTCCTAAAACTTGCTCTTATAAACATGGAGGGCACGCTGCTGGGCCGAGTCTAACAGACGTCTAGCCTCCTGGCGGGCACTCTGTAATTCCCGTAGGAGTGGGAGAGAGAGCGCACGCTTGTGAGCCAATTCAAGGGAGCTAATTTTTTGGAGGGCAAGTTTTAGGGAGTGGGCCCGTTCTCTTTTAAGGCGTGCGCCGTGTTTAATAACCCCACGGAGCACACATTTGAGCGCCTCCCACTGCATTATGGGAGAAGTGGTATCATGGGTGTGGTCGGACAAAGTGCTCAACCGTCTGCAACAGCTCAGTACCACAAACCCCCATCAAGCAGCAGGGACTCGATAAGTCTCCAGGACCCGGGACCTTTAGTGAGAAAGTGGAGATGTAGGGTACAAAACACCGGGGCATGGTCCGACCACAATATATTGCCTATAGACGTGGAAACCGCCCAAGGGAGGGCATGATGTTGGAGGAGGATGTCGTCCAAGCGACTGTAGATACCATGCGGGTTAGAGTAGAAGCTAAAATCTTTATCAGACTAGAATGACATATCTCACGTCCGTGTCGGTAACGACATCAAGGACCTGATGCGTGAGGGATTTATGCAGAGCTATGGCTACCCCACATGACCTGGAGTGTGGATTGTTACTAAAGTGCCAGTGTGTATAAAATTTGTCTAATGGGCGGGGAGTGACCCGCCTTAAAGTGTGTTTCCTGGAAACAAGCAATGTGTACCTTACGCTTATGGAGATGGTGTAGGATCTGCATTCTTTTCTCCGGTGTATTCAACCCCTTCACATTGAAGGAGGCTACAGTGAGGTCAGCCATTAACGCTAGCAGAACCGCCTGCTGAAGTAGTCCGGAGAAACAGAAGAGGCAGGAGTCCAGGATCACCGCAAGAAAAGGGACAAGAAGAGTGGGGAACAAATTAGGCAAAGAAAAAATTGCATGAGAGAAAACCAAAAACAACAAAACAAAAGGCAGCAATACCGAAACTGCCGCATAAGCTAAACACAATAATATAAGGAACCATTTAGCGCCGACTGCGCTCTGGAGTGGTCCAGTACCTACCTACGGGGGGGGGGGAATGAAAGCTATTAATGAGCGACCCGCTCTCCCAGCATATAATAACAGAAGCATAACAATCACAGCTATTGTTATAGGTACAATGAGACTAGAGGGGAAGGCATATGGCAGCAGCAATAAACACTATTGCTAAGGCATAAAATAGATTAGGCATTTCACAGTAAAAACTAAGGACTTGCAGGACCATAAAGAGAAGAAAAAAAATATCTCGGGAGGCACATCCAGTCCTGAGGTAGACACAGGAGGTTCCTGTCAGCCCAGATCCTCATGCCGAGGGGGCAGTCTCATCCAACGGAGCGTGTTCCCAGCCGCGTCTGCGACCGGATAGTCTTCTAGGGCCTCATGGCGGCCCCCCCGTGGAATCCTGGTGCGATAAAGGAGGTCGTCCTAGCTGGGGTCCTCTGCCCGCAGAGGATAACAACGAGGGCCACTCTTGAATAGAAACATACGGAAGGCTGAGTTCTCTGAGAAAGTCAGGCAGGTCAGTAGGAGACCTCAAAGTATAGGTATGGCCATCACATCTGACCATGAGGGCAAAGGGGAAGCCCCATCTATAAATGATGCCTTGATTCCAGAGGAGCTTCAAAAGGGGCTTCAGTGCTGCTCTTTGTGCCAAGGTGTGTCTGGATAAATCCGGCAATATGCGTATCTGCGTCCCTTAGTGATGGATGGTGGTTTTCTGACTTTCTGCAGTATAGCATCTTTGATGGCATAGAAATGTATCCAGCAAATAACATCTCGGGGCCGTTGATCATCAAGACTCATTGGACGGAGGGCCCTATGGGCTAGGTCAAGCTCAATATGAGTATTAGGCGGGCGTCCCAATAGGTTGTTGAAAATGGTGGACAGCGTGGAGAAAAGATCAGATGTTAGGACAGATTCAGACAGACCCCGGATACGTATGTTGTTCCTCCCGGTTACGGTTCTCAATGTCGTCCAGATGTTATTGCAGGGTGAATAGTTGAGCGGAATGATGCTGCAGAGTGGATTGCACAGTGACCAGTGTTGCATTGTCAGCGGCCCGGTCATGAGCAAAGGTATCCACCCTAGTGGAGAGTGAGGAAAGTTCCGCTCGGAACTGAGAACTCCAGTTTACATTCGTCCACTATCTGTCTGGCGAAGGAAGTCATATCGGCCCTAGTGGGTAGCAATTGGGCCATCTGACGTATGTCCAAGAGAGTTGCTGGTCTATCTTCACAGGCAGGTCCAGATGAGAAGTCCGTGTGATTTAATCTGGAAACCGGAATACCCTCCGGGTTGTGAGCAGAGTTGTGAAGATGGTAGCTAGAGGAGAGACTGGCAAAGTCCTGCCGGTGAGCATGGGAGGAGGATGATGAGGGCTGATGGGACTGGGTGGACTCTTTGGGCATTGAGGCTGAGTGGTTCTGGTGAGTGCGCGGGGGGGCTACCCCAGTAGGAGCCAGAAGACCATGCAGGGGAGTCCCCCAATGGACTAGGGTCCTGGGAAGGTCGGGGGGGCACGGGGGCCTGAGCACCACACACAGGGACATGGGGTCCAGGACCCCCGTACTCACTATTAAGTCCCAGCAGCAGCGGTGTAGAGGCAGCCAGGAGAGGACTGGCCGAACGGTGGAACATCTCCATGGTCTCGGGGACGTCGCCGTCTGAGACCTCACATGCCCCAGTCCGGCGGGTCCCAGGAGGCGCCCTGCTCTCACCAGGGGCTGTCCGAGGTACTTCCGATCCAGGAGATGACGTCAGCAGGACTTCCGGGGTTGAAGGAACCACTTCCGGTCCTCGCCCGTACTGCAGCACATGGCGGCGGCCATCTTGGAGGGCCGTGCGCGTGCAAGGACTCCTCAACCCGCCCTCTGTGACATCGGCAGCAGCAGTGGGATGCAGAGGGGTCCTCCCGGCACGACTCCTCCATCAGGTAAGACGGGCCCGGGCCGGGAGGCGGTGGAGACAGGTCGGGAAGCGAAGTCAGGACGGCCATCTTGGAAGGCCGCGGGATCGCTGGTCAGTCCCCCAGCAGCATCGGCAGAGATGGTGCCTAGTTGCACGGAGGGCCGCATATTTCCGGCCCCACCAGGAGGCGAGACCGGCCGGGTCCGAGTAGCGGCACCGTCGGAGCCGCCTCGCCGAGGTCACGGTGGCCATCTTGGGCGGCAGATCCACGGGGAACCCAGGTTCCCGCATCCTCCTCGCTCCCGCCCTGGAGCAAGGAATCAATGGACCCCACAGGTAACAACCAATGGGGCAGGGGGCCATCAGGATAAGACTATGTGGAGCCCTCAGGGCATTGAATCGGCCCAGGTGGCAGGGCCAGGTGGCCATCTTGACCTTGGGCCTCCGGCCGGGCCTCGCAGCTGCATAGGGGTCTGCTTCCCGAAAAATGCCCCAATGTCCGTCTGGGGAGATGGAGGTTGAGTAGAGGAGGCCACTCGTCCTTTTTTGGTCGCCTTCCCCATCGTAAAGGCTGGATGGCAGCTGATTTAGGAGATGCTGATGGAGGAGCTAAGAGAGACACGTCTTCACACAATCATAGCTGGCCACGCCCCCGATTTTCAGCCTTTTTTTTAAGCAACTTGCGTTTCTCGCTACGTTTTTACCGGCGTTTGTGGAGCTGTTTTTCTATAGTCAGTGAAAAACGGGTCCAAAAACGGCTCAAGATGTGACATGCATTCCTTTTTACGCGGCCATTTTTCAAAACGGCCGTTCTGCCGTTCACGGCCTGAAAAACGGTCGAAAATAAGCCGTGTCAACGTACCCTTAGTGTTGTGTTTTTGTTTTTGTTAACCCCTTTAGGACGCAGCCTGTTTGGCCTTGTGAACACAGATGATTTTTTCAAATCTGACGTGTGTCGCCTTATGTGGTAATAACTTTGGAATGCTTTAGCCTATCCAAGCGACTCAGATTGTTTTCTCGTGACATATTGTACTTTGTTAATGAAAAAATTTGGTCGATAAATTCAATACTTATTTGTGAAAATTTCCAAAAATTTGCATTTTTCTAAATTTAAATGTGTCTACTTGTAAAACAAATTGCAATACCACACAAAATACTTGTTAACATTTCCCATATGTCTACTTTTGTTTGCATAGTTTTTTTCACATCCTTTTATTTTTCTAGGACGTTACAAGGCTTATAACTTTAGCAGCAATTTCTCAAATTTTTAACAAAATTTCAAAAGGCTATTTTTTCAGGGTTCAGTTTTGAAGTGTCTGAGGGCCTTGTATATTAGAAAGTCTCCAACTTACCCCATTTTGAAAACGGCACCCCTCAATTTATTCAAAACGGCATTCAGAAAGTATTTTAACCCTTTAGATATTTCACAGGAATTAAAGCAATGTAGAGGTGAAATGTACAAATTCAATTTATTTTTATTTTTTGCTGAAATTCATTTGTAATACAGGGGAAAAAAAAGTAACACAGAAGGTTTTACCAAAGAAACGCAACTCCATACACAGTGTTCCAAATTATTATGCACATTGGATTTAAGTGTCAAACATTTAATTATTCGTTTTTCAATTAAACTCATGGATGGTATTGTGTCTTAGGGCTCTTTGGATCATTGTAATCAATCTCAGACACCTGTGATAATTAGTTTGCCAGGTGTGCCCAATCAAAGAAACTACTTAAAGAGGCTCTGTCACCAGATTTTGCAACCCCTATCTGCTATTGCAGCAGATAGGCGCTGCAATGTAGATTACAGTAACGTTTTTATTTTTAAAAAACGAGCATTTTTGGCCAAGTTATGACCATTTTTGTAGTTATGCAAATGAGGCTTGCAAAAGTCCAAGTGGGTGTGTTTAAAGTAAAAGTCCAAGTGGGCGTGTATTATGTGCGTACATCGGGGCGTTTTTAATACTTTTACTAGCTGGGTGCTCTGAAGAGAAGTAACATCCTCTTCTCTTCAGAACGCCCAGCTTCTGACAGTGCAGATCTGTGACGTCACTCACAGGTCCTGCATCGTGACGGCCACATCGGCACCAGAGGCTACAGTTGATTCTGCAGCAGCATCAGCGTTTGCAGGTAAGTGATCTTACCTGCAAACGCTGATGCTGCTGCAGAATCAACTGTAGCCTCTGGCGCCGATGTGGCCGTCACGATGCAGGACCTGTGAGTGACGTCACAGATCTGCACTGTCAGAAACTTTTACTTTTAAACACACCCACTTGGACTTTTGCAAGCCTCATTTGCATAACTACAAAAATGGTCATAACTTGGCCAAAAATGCTCGTTTTTTAAAAATAAAAACGTTACTGTAATCTACATTGCAGCGCCTATCTGCTGCAATAGCAGATAGGGGTTGCAAAATCTGGTGACAGAGCCTCTTTAAGAAGGACGTTCCACATTCTTAACCCTTTCACGACCACGGACGAAAATGCACGTCCTGGTCGGCTGCTAGTTCCCGATCCAGGACGTTCATTTTCGTCAGTATTTAAAACTGTCACTCTGTGTAAACACAGAGTGACAGGCGCGCGCTGACAGCTGTTCTAGACAGCTGTCACATCAGTCTCGCCGGACAGCGGACCATCGCCGCTGATGTCGGCAGTTAACCCCTTAAGTGCGGCGACGGATTGCCGTCGCCGCATTTAAGTGGTTTGAAGCACATCGGCAGCCCCCACGAAGTGATCGTGGGGGCTACCGATGCATGTCACGGCAATCGGAGGTCAGATAATGACCTCCGGGTTGCCATGTACGGAAGCCTCGGAGGAACAGCCTCCGGCCGTTCCTCCTCTGCTTCCTGTCAGTGTGACAGTCACGTCACAATGACAGTTAGAGTACATTACACTACGTGTGTAGTGTAATGTACTCTAGCAGCGATTAAAGCTGCAAGTCTAAGTGTCCCCTAGTTGGACAATTAAAAAAAGTAATAAAAATGTTTTAAAAAAAGTGTAAAAATAAAAGTTATAAGTTCTATAAACAAACACTGCTTTTTTTTTCCTATAATAAGACTTTTATTATCGAAAAAAAATGAACACGTTAAAGTACACATATTTGGTATCACCGCGTTCGTAACGACCCCAACTATAAAACTGTAATGTTGTTTTTCCCGCACGAACACCCCAAAAAAAATCAATAAAAAACTACGACCGAATCACTATTTTTTTTGGTCACTGCTCCCTAAATAAAGAATAAAAAGTGATCAAAAAGTCGCTGCAAAACCCGGGACTAATACACAGCCGACAGCCGACACCCGGGACTAACGGACAGGTACAGGGATCGCTCTGTTACAGAAGCCTGTAAGAATAACAATATACTGCAATACATTAGTATTGCAGTGTATTGTACCAGTGATCCAATGATCGCTGGATCAAGTCCCCTAAGGGGATTAATTAATAAAATGTGTAGAAGAATTATAGTTATTAGTAGTGAGAATTTTAAATTTTTTTTTTTAAAGTAAAAAAAAACACCTTTTCGCATTTTTCTTCTAAAGTAATGTAAAAAAAATGAACAAAATTGGTATCGCTACGTCCGTAAAAGTCCGAACTATTACAATATACCATTTAATTTGCACAGTGCACACCTTAAAAAAATTTAATAATTGAAACCGCTAAAATCGCTGTTTTTTTTTTGTCACCTCGCTGTAATACAACTTTTGAATCACTTTTTATGTACCAAAAAATGGTACCAATAAAAACTGCAGCTCCTCCCGCAAGAAATAAGCCCTCACACCACTCTATTGATGGAAAAATAAAAAAAGTTATGGCTCTTGGAAAGCGGGGAGTGAAAATCTAAAAAAAGGATCAGTCCTGAAAGGGTTAATTCATTTCTAATGAAAAAAACGTATGACCACATGTGGGGTATTTCCGTACTCGGGAGAAATTGCTTTATAAAAAATGGTTGGTGTTTTTTTTCCTCCTTTATCCCTTGTGAAAATGAGAAAATGCAACATTTTAGTGGAAAAAATTTTGATATTAATTTTCGCGCCCTAATTCTAATAAACTCTGCAAAAGACCCGTGGGGTCTAAATGCTCACTATACCCCTAGAAAAATTCCTTGAAGGTTTTTCCAAAATGGGGTCACTTTTGGTGGGTTTCCACTGTTTTGGTCCCTCCAGTGCATTGCAAATGCGACATGGCACCGAAAACCATTCCAGCAAAATCATAAATCCAAATGGCGCTCCTTCCCTTCTGAGCCCTGCTGTGGGTCCAAACAGCAGTTTATTACCACATATGGGGTATTGTCGTAATCGGGAGACATTGCTTTACAAATGTTGGGGTGCATTTTCTTCGTTATTCCTTGAAAATAATAAAAATTTATATGTTTCAGAAAAAAAGTACATTTTAATTTTTACAGACTAATTCCAATATATTTAGCGAAAAACCTGTGTGGTCAAAATGCTAACTATACACCTAGATAAATACCTGAAGGGGTCTAGTTTTCGAAATGGGGTGGTTTATGGGGAGTTTCCATCGTTCTGGCAGCTCAAAGCCTCTCCAAATGTAGAGTGGGGCCTAAAACATTTTCAAGCAAAATGAGTCCTGAAAGCCTCCGGGTGCTCCCTTCCTTTTGGGCCCTGCCATGTCTCCAGGCAGCGCATTAGGGCCACAATGTGGGTATTTTTGAAAACAGGAGAAACAGGGTGATAGATTTTGTAGTATGTTTCTTCATTCTCATGTTCGCTTTACAAAGAAATCGGTCTTCAGACTGATACTTTTATGAAAAAAAGTGAAATTTTTTTTTTCACCTGTTATGCATTAAATTTTGCAAAAAACTGTGGAGTCAAAATACTTACTATACCCCTAGATAAATACCTTAAGGGGTCTTATTTTCTAAATGGGGTCATTTGTGGGGGTTTCTTTCACTCTGAGACCTATGAGCCTCTGAAAACCTGGCTTGGTGCAGGAAAACAAAATGTACTTCAAAATTTAAAGTCCTTAAATTTATTTTATTTTTTCAAAAGTGCTGCCAAAATAGAGTAAAGAGATGGAAATATATATTTAATTAAAAAAAAATGTACAGTGTGTGTACATATGGGACATATTGCAGTTAAAAATAGGGAAAAATGGTAATTTTTACAAAATTTCTTCAATTTTTCTATTTTTTTATTAATTTCCGCAAATTGTATCAGTCTACTTTTACCACTAAAATAAAGTACAACATGTGACGAAAAAACAATGTCAGAATTACTTGGATATTCAAAACTTTCACAGAGTTATTCTCTGATAAAGTCAGACATACAAGATTTGACAAATCTGGCTTGGTCATTAAGGTACAAACATGCCCGGTCATTAAGGAGTTAAGCAGGCCACAGGTTTCAAGCAATATGGGAAAGAAAAAGGATCTCTCTGCTGACAAGGTATGAAAACATTGGATATTTCAAGACAACTTAGGCGTGATCATCGTACTGTGAAAAGATTTGTGGCTGATTCAGAGCACAGACGGGTTCGTTCAGATAAAGGCATAATGAGGAAGGTTTCTGCCAAGACAAATTAATAGGATTAGGAGAGCAGCTGCTAAAATGCCTTTGCAAAGCAGCAAACCGGTATTTGAAGCCGCTGGTGCCTCTGGAGTCCCGCGAACCTCAAGGTGTAGGATCCTCCAGATGTTTGCAAGTGTGCATAAAGCTATTATTTGGCCACCCCTATAAACAATCCTCACAAGCAGAAATGGTTGCAGTGGGCTCAGAAATACATGAAGACTAATTTTCAAACCGTGTTGTTTACTGATGAGTGCCGTGCAACCCTGGATGGTCCAGATGGATGGTTGGTGAATGGCCACCATGTCCCAACAAGGCTGCGACGTCAGCAAGGAGGTGGCAGTCATGTTTTGGGCTAGAATCATGGGGAGAGAGCTGGTAGGCCCCTTTAGGATCCCTGACGGTGTGAAAATGACCTCTGCAAAGTACGTAGAGTTTGACTGACCACTTTCTTCCGTGGTACAAAAAGAAGAACCGTGCCTTCCGTAGCAAAAAATAACATTTGCATAATAATTTGGAACGCGGTGTATTTATTGCCCAGATTCTCCAGTTTTTAGAAATATCCCACATGTGACCCTAGTGTGATAATAGACTGAAGCACCAGCCTCAGAAGCAAAGGAGTACCGAGAGGATTTTGGGGCCTCCTTTTTTTTTTTTTTTTTCAGGAACATATTTTAGACATGTCAGGTTTGAAGAGGTCTTGTGGTACCTAAACAATCAAACCCCCCCCCCCCCAAAGTGACCATTTTGAAACTACACCCCTCAAGGCGTTTTTCTAGGGGTACAGTTAGCATTTTGACCCCACAGTTTTGTTTTTTTTTGCAGAATTTAGTTGAATTAGTCTATGAAGATCAAAATATACTTTTTTTTTTTTTTTTTCAGCTAAAACATAGAATTTTTTTCATTTTTACAAGGAATAAAGGAGAAAAAGCACCCCAACATTTGTAAAGCAATTTCTCCCGATTATGGCAATCGTTTTTTTTTGCCATTTTTAATTTTTTCTTACGGCTTTCACCGTGCGCAATAAATTACTTTTGACTTTATTCTGCAAGTCGGAACGATTACGGCAATACCATATGCATATAGGTTTTTTTTTATATATTTTACAGAGTTTGCACAATAAAATCATATTTTTATAAAATTATAAATATTTTGTGTCACCGTATTCTGAGAGCTATAACTGTTTTATTTTTCAGTCAAAAAAGCTGTGTAAGGGCTTGTTTTTTGCGGGACGGGTGTTTCGTTTTTATTGGTACTATTTTGGGGTACGTGCGACTTTTTGATCACTTCTTATTCTATATCTTGAGAGGGGTGGTGACTAAAAAATAGGGATGCTGGCATAGTTTTTAATTTATTTTTGCGCTGTTCACCATCCTGGAAAAATAAGTTTTAGAGTTTGGGTCGTTACAAACGCGGTCATACCAAATATGTGTACTTTTTTTTTTTAACGGTTTAATTTTTTTTTTTTAATTTACATTTTTTTCCTATAATAAAAGACTTATTGGAAAAAATTACCTTTTTTAGTAACTTTTACTTTTTACAATTTCACTGATCACGGCTAAAATACATTACACTACCTAGGTAGTGTAATGTATTCCGACTGTCAGAGTGACATCAGTCATTCTGTTAGCAAGCCTATGAGGACCAGCCAGAGGCTTCCATACATGGCAAACCCGGAGGCCGTTGTCTGGCCTACGATTTCCATGGCAATCCCCACGATTGCATGGGGGCTGCCGATGTGCTACAAACCCCCTAAATGCATTTAAGGGGTTAATTGCCTTAATCAGCGGCGGTGAGCCGCTGATCGGCAACACTGGAGTGTCAACTGTCGGTGACAGCTGAACTGCCGACCGTGTGCATATCGGGAACGACAGTGACTTCCTGTCACTGACAGGAAGCCTATAATGACCAGGAAGCTGGTCCTGATAGGCTTCCGTCCATGGCACACACGGAGGCCATTGTTTGGCATGCTATCGGCAATCTCACGATTTCAGACGATGTTCTAGAAACCCCTAAAATGTGGCTATTGCAACCGATTGCTGCATTTAAGGGCTTAATTGCCAAAATCCGCAGCAAAGGACCGCTGGCCGACAAGAGTCCGCTGACTTCCTGGTGCACAATGTCGCCGACAGTGTGCACCGCGATACGTCCTCGTGTGGGAAGTAACCTGCCGTGATGACGTATAGTTACTGACTCTTGCGGGTAGGGGTTAAATTACAGTACAAATAAAATCCACTTTTTTTTTTCCCCATAAAAAGTGTTTTAATTTAGTAAGTGTGAAAAAAATTAATCAGATATATGGTATCGCTCCGATCGGAACAACTCTAACACATTAAACCGCTGGGTGAACAAAAAAACTACGGCAAAATTCCTTTTTTCCCATTTCCCTCCCCAAAAAAAAGAATCAGTTTATCAAAAAATCCCATGTACCCCAAAATAGTACTAATGAAAACTACACCTTGTCCCGCAAGAAGCACGCCCACATATGGCCCAATTGTTGGAAAAATAACGGTTACGGCTCTCGAAATGTGGCAATACAAAAACAAATTAAAAGGGTTATTAGCTCGGGTTCCCATGTAATGTAAACGCTGTGGAATTTCCGCAGCAAAGTGGATGAGATTTAGTAAATCTCATGCCCACACTGCATAAACGTTAATAAATTGACCTGTGGTGTGGAATTTAAATCCGCAGCATGTCAATTTATGCTGCGTTTTTGTTGATTTTCTGTTGTGGGTTTTTCCCATTGAACTTAATGGGGTTTCAAAACCCGCAACAGAGATCCAAGTTTTGCCACGTAATCACATTGATTACGCCGCAAAAATTGCAACTCCAGAAAATTTGTTTCAATTATACTTACCCAGAACGCCCTTCTTCCTGCAGTCTGGCCTCCCGGGATGACTTTTCATCCCATGTGACTGCTGCAGCCAATGACAGGCTGCAGCTTTACATGGCCAGCAATGTCATCGTAGGAGGCCGAAGCGAACGTCAAAGGAGGGAGGGGGTAAGCATAAGCGTTTATACGCAGTGCAAATTACGTCCGAAAAACCGCACTACAATGGGGTTTTGTTTTTTTTGTTTGTTTTTTTTTTTTTCCCAAACGGAAGGTGCTGCTAGGTCGGATACGGTTTTTGCACAGTTTTTTCGCAGTGTATCCGACCCGTGGGAAAATAAACTCTTGACTCTTGGAATGCGACCGTGAAAGTACAAAAAATAGTACTTGGTCATTAAGGCCAAATAAGGCATGGTCGTTAAGGGGTTAACTAGCTTCGTCATTCTATAGCCAACTATGGAGATTAAACATGTAATTTCAGCTGGAAGTGAAGATCAGTGACTGGCTGACTCATTTGGCATTGCTTATTCTAGCGGTAAAATAGGACATGTAAAACCCAGGCTGTCCAATATTGTTTCCCATAGTGGCAGCTCCCTGCTGGGGTCTGCCAGGCACTATAGGCATCTGATTGTTTGCAGATCTGTCAAGATTTTCTGACGTGACTTAGATGGGTTTTTATCTTTTGATTAAGGATACACCCTGATGTGACACTAGTATGTAGTTAGGAAGTGTGCCACTTCCTGCTTTAATATGCAGTAGAACCTGTTTGCATTTCTGCCTGTCCAAACGCAAAGTACAAGCTCTTATAGTGTCTGGGGGCCCATTAAGCAAGTTTCATACTTTTGCAGTTTAAATAATTGGATTTTAATAGATATACATGCAATTATTCTAAGAAAAAAACAAAACCGACATTCAGCGCAATTAACAAATGTCATCTTGCACGTTTTTGTTTTTTCAAAAAAGTTTGTTTTCTTCAGATACAGTTGAATCCAATGTTAGAGCAGGGAGCCGTAAGGTCCCTGCTATATCAATCACTATATCGCCAGACGCGCATAGCTCAGTGCAGACAGGCACGATGCAGTGATGTAATCTCGCCTGTCTTGCGCCGAGCCGCACAGACCGAAGGAGCAGAGGGATCTACTCCACTTGTCGCTGGAACGGGGTTAGGTGAGTATGTATTTTATTAGGCATTATTGGGGCTGTGTGGTGGCAGCTATGGGGGCATTATACTGTGGAGCGCAGTTTTAGTGGCAATATGTGGGGGCAGCTATGGGGCATTATATTGTGTGGGGAGCACTATGGTGGCAATATACTGTGTGGGGGCAGTGTCCGGAGGTATTCTATATATACTTGTATGAATGCTCAGCCAAATGAATTACACAAAATGAGCACTTCAGATTTATGTACGAAAAATATCCAACATTACAGATACAATTTACAAACCATTATCGGTTGTTTTTCGGCTGCAGTACCGAAAGACTGCACCCAACTGACAAAACGATCGTCTGCTTAAAAGGTTGACGTTGTTTCAATTGACATGTCTATGGCCAGCATATGTTTAGGTAACTCCTTTTGCTTCCTGTTTTTTTTTTGTACATGCTTAACCGAATTTACTGTGAGCATCTGATGTTTTGTATAGTTTACACTGCTGTAATATCTTAATTTCCTATTCTAAGTTTTTCTTAAAGAGGCTCTGTCACCAGATTTTGCAACCCCTATCTGCTATTGCAGCAGATAGGCGCTGCAATGTAGATTACAGTAACGTTTTTATTTTTAAAAAACGAGCATTTTTGGCCAAGTTATGACCATTTTCGTATTTATGCAAATGAGGCTTGCAAAAGTACAACTGGGCGTGTTGAAAAGTACAAGTGGGCGTGTATTATGTGCGTACATCGGGGCGTGTTTACTACTTTTACTAGCTGGGCGTTGTGTATAGAAGTATCATCCACTTCTCTTCACAACGCCCAAATTCTGGCAGTGCAGACACAGCCGTGTTATCCAGAGATCACGCTGTGTCGTCACTCACAGGTCCTGCATCGTGTCGGCACCAGAGGCTACAGATGATTCTGCAGCAGCATCGGCGTTTGCAGGTAAGTCGATGTAGCTACTTACCTGCAAATGCTGATGCTGCTGCAGAATCAACTGTAGCCTCTGGTGCCGACACGATGCAGGACCTGTGAGTGACGTCACAGATCTGCACTGCCAGAAGCTGGGCGTTCTGAAGAGAAGTGGATGATACTTCTCATCAGAACGCCCAGCTAGTAAAAGAAGTAAACACGCCCCGATGTACGCACATAATACACGCCCAGTTGGACTTTTACTTTTCAACACGCCCAGTTGTACTTTTGCAAGCCTCATTTGCATAAATACGAAAATGGTCATAACTTGGCCAAAAATGCTCGTTTTTTAAAAATAAAAACGTTACTGTAATCTACATTGCAGCGCCTATCTGCTGCAATAGCAGATAGGGGTTGCAAAATCTGGTGACAGAGCCTCTTTAAAGGCAATGTGTCACGACCGGAGGGAGAGGCGGCGGCAGGAGCAGGTAAGTCATGTTTGTGTGTGTTTTTTGTTTTATAACCACTGTATGTAAGCCTACTACACTGTGTATTCGCTCAAAAAATGGCGGCACACAGTGTAGGAGGTTTGAACATTCAATCCCCTCCTTTCTACTGGCACTAGCCAGGATAAAGGCGGGGGGATTGTTTGAGGACGCTAGAGCGAGTGTGTCTTCTCAAATTTTGCAGCATAAAGCAATGTGGTTGCTTTACCACATGCCAATGCTGCAATTTTGGGAATTGCTCCCTCTAGTGACAAGCACAGGGAAATGTTAGAAATTAGAATCTAATTTATAATATTTCCTGACTTGTGAAAAAATTAGAACAATGTCTAATCATGTATACACTAACTGTTTAACTCAAAAAAATATATATATATATTTTCTAGCGACACATTCCCTTTAAGCTTTGTTCACATCTTTGTCGGATGCCCCATAAGGGGCCTCTGCAGTTCCGATGAAAAATCCTGGAAGAAATCGCGCAGCATGCTGTGCTATTTCTTCCAGTAAATCGACAGACACCCTCACTGAAACCTGACGGAACTTATTAAGCCAATTGCGTCGTTAGTGTCCGGGATGCAATGGCTCAAGCACTTCCGTCATAGGAACAGAAGAATTAAAAAAGCGTAATAACAATGGGAACCAGGTGGGATCAACTGTAAAAAAGCAACAGGCGCAATACTTTTATTTGGAAAAAATATAATTTGTCTAAAACAATAGATCCTAATAAAATGTACATAAAAAAGAGGTGTCTCTTGAGGTACAACGTGTTTTGGGGAAACAGTATCAAGTGAACATGAGACTATGAAGTGTATGGTGTAGCTGACTTGTGTGTTTAAATAAGCCCTTGAAATTGGTGCCAGGGCCTCCCTGGGGGTGTGGTTGAGTTCTAAAGATAGGTGTGGGAAAACCCCTTTAACCAGTTCAGGACCGGTCTATTTTGAGACTTCAGGACCAGACACCATTTAGCCATTTTTAGCACGTGTTAGTTAAATGGCTATAACTTTTTAATTGGGCTAGCGACGTGTTTTTTTTTTTTTTGTGATTTTGTTTATTTTATTTTTTTTTATACACCTTTTTGCTGTTTTAGAATTTTTAGGCTTAGTTAGATAGTAATAGTAAAAAAATATTTATTTTTTTTTTTTACTTTTCAGCAATTTATTTTTTAGTAATAACATAGGTTTACCCTAAAATAGACCTTTTTTATTTGTGATCGTCATTGTCTACCGTAAATTTTAATGTTACATGTCTATATTAGGGTAATTGGGTCAGGGCTAGCGTTACGACAATGATTGCCGGGGGAGGCGCAACCTTTTTTTTGGGCTGGGTATTTTTATGTTTTTTTTTTTTCTTTTTTTTTTTTTATTACTATGGTCTGTCCCTCAAAGGTCATAAAAGACCTTTTGGGGGACTTCTTCTACACCATCTTTTTCCACTGTAACTGGGGCTAGCACCCTGACCCATTCATTTCAATGGGGCCATGCACACTTCAGTTTTTTTTTTGACGGTCCCGTTGCTCCGTTCCGATCCAAAGTAGAGCATGCCCTACTTTGGTCCGAGATTCCGTGACCTTGAGGCCCATGCAAGTCAATGGGACCGTCAAAAACTGAAGGCACACAGACGGCATCCGTGTGCCGTCCGTGTATGACGGAGCCGTTACCTAGCAATGGCCGGGGGGGCAGAAATACATTACAAATATATTACACTAATCGGCAGCCGAAATAAAATAAAAAGCAGTTCATACGTACCCGGTAGTTTTCTTGGTCACGAGTCCCTCTTCTTCCTCCAGTCCGACCTTCCTGTATGATGCGGCAGCCTGTGATTGGCTGCAGAGGCAGCGGCAGCCCGTGATTGGCTGCAGAGGCGGTCACGTGGGATGAAGTGTCATCCCTGGAGGCCGGCCTTCTGACGTGCGTGACCGCCACTACAGCCTGTGATTGGCTGTAGCTGTGACATGGCTGAAACGTCATTCCTGGAGGCCGGACAGGAGGAAAGGAAGTATGAACCTTTTTTTAATTTCATTTAAATTGTAATTTCAGAGCGCCGAGCATGGTACTGTCCAGGGTGCTGAAAGTTACCGCCGATTAGTGCAGCCCATTATCACTTTCAGCACCCTGGACAGTACCATGCTCAGCGCTCGGAAACGGAAACACTGAGTGCACACGGGAGTGCACACAGCCGCTAAAACGGGCACACGGAGCCGTCAAAAATGGCCGTGAGAACGGTGTCTGGAGTGTGCACGAGGCCTTACAGGGGAAATCGGCCCTCTCATAGTGACTATTGTCACTAATGGGGCTGTGCTGGGTCTAGTAAGACCCAGCAGCAGTCTGTCACTAACGACACCCGGCGATCATGTGACTAGTCACATGATCACCGGGACCAATAGACAGCGGTGCGGCCGCTGCCTCTATTCCTATACATAGCGTTCATTGAGCGCTGTGTAAAAGAAATCTGAGAAGACAGAAGCAGCGAAAGCTGCTTCTATCCTCTCCTCTCCTCAGGGTTCCTGGCAGTCACTGATTACTGGAGACCCGACGTTCAGCTGCCCGATCGCACGGGCAGCAAGTTAAAACCCGAGCCGTAAAAAGTCTATGGCTCGGATTTTAAGGACCCTGACCGCTAGGCCGTAAATACACAGCCCGTGGTCGGGAACCAGTTAATGTCTTCCCTTAGCTGGAAATACACATCTATACCCTTGACTTTAATCTTTGAAATATTGGACATTTCCCAGTTATGACACAATAGGTCTTGTTCACACGTGGAGTATTTCCTGTAGATTTTAGGTGCGTATTATACAAAATTGCAATGCAGGTGAGTGGGGTTTTACAAAACCCTGTTTACAGGCCGTGGGAAAAAATTGTGCAGATTTGAAGACCTGTTGCAAATTTTTAGATCTACACTATGCCGCATCTGCATTTGCTACTGACCTCACCATTGCAATACGGAGTATTTCAGGCCATTTCCACAACCGAAGATATCTGGTGTGTGCACTTGGCCTCAGGAAGCATTTTGGTCTTCTAATTTCTAAACTATTACTTTAGTAGTGACACAACACAATGTAGTCAACCTGTGGGTGACCTCTTGTTAGTGAGCACTGAGCTTTTCTGAGTTACGGGCATTTGTTTTATCAATTTAAAAGGGAATTCCAATCAAACGGATCTTCTTATGTCAGATGGACTACCATTGACTAAGAATGAAAAACTATGAAGTGCTCAATCCTGAGCCACTGCTCAGGTTTCCAGAAGGCCACTATTTGCATTTTGGTGCAGGTTTTTTTGTAACTAAAACTAGGAATGAATCCAAAAAAAGAGGAGACTCGTACAACTTTGTCATGCCTCTGTTGCCTGTAGGCTCCACTCCTCCTATTGGCTAAAAAATAGCACACAGACTAAATTAAAACTGCGTAGCATCAATTGGCTCTTACTGAAAATCTTACGTAACATTCTAAGGACTGGTTCACGCCATGTTTGTGAAGTACTGTTGGCATATATGGTGGGAATAACTCCCAACGTATAGGCTGATGTGCCTATAAACCTTAACCCCTTAAGAACCAAGACCATTTTGGTCTTAAATGGGTATTTCCATCTCCTACACTTATGGCATATCCATATGCCGGGTTCAAAGTTTTTACAATTCTGGGCAATTAGATCGGCTGTTAATCACAATCACACTCCTGCTGGTAATCGTGCGGGCACAGTCGTCGTGCTGTGAGATCGCCATGACGTACATTTATGGCATTGTGCAGAAATTATTTTCTGCCGATTACTTGCATGTACATTAATGGGCAAACCTGTGAAAAGGGTGTCCTTTTTTACTTATATGTGCTCTTTCAATATAGTTTGGGCTGCAAGATCCCGACTTATCACAGCCAGCCTAGTGTGCTTTTATTTTTTATATATAATCTGGCGGGCATACAGTTGCATGCGGCTGGCTATATTTTTAGCTTGACTTTTTAAAATGGTATCTGAACCTTGCCTAAGCAAACATGCAGTGAACCTGGTCCATCAGTAAAGCCTGCTTGGGTTGTTGGTGGAAACCCAGAATATCCCCACTCCATGCAGACCTTTCTCTGTACGTATGGAAACCACTGAGTACATACGGAGTTTTAAAGAAAAAAAATAAAAAATATTTCAATTCCTATTGAATAAAGTCTATATGTGTGCATAGAAAAACAATTTAGCAATCTTAGGACAACCAAAACTTGGAGTTTAGATACATAAACGGATTTTTATACAGTGGAAAAGTGTAGTTGCCCATGGCAACCAATCGGGCCACTGCTTTCATTTTGCTTGGGGCCTCTGAAAAATTAGGTGTTATGCTACCTGCTACTCCACAAGTTTTAACACATCTCCCCATAGTGTAGTACCACTAATGGTGGATAAGTGATGGAGTCCTAACAATATGGGTGTTTTGACCGTGACCTTTGAATAGACCCTTAGGCACCAGAAGTAGGTCTCTAGTCAGGGATTTGCATAGCCTTGAGAAAGTTATGCTTGCACACTGTGTGTAATTGTTTTGGGTGTTTATTGTGAGTGCTGTTGGGATATGTTACTAGTCTAGTAAATTTATATATGCTGGACACTGTTTTTAGGGTATGTAGCATTAAATACTGTGGAATTTTCGTCCGGATTCTCTATGTGGAAATTCCGGAGCCTATTGCAATAGCTGCAAAGTACATGAAATTTGAAGAAATCTCATACACACATTGGAAAAAATCAGCAGAAAAGCAGTGCGACTTTTTAATCTGCAGCCTGTCCGTTTCTCTTGCGAAAACACATTGAAGAATTTGACCACATTTTTTGTATGAAGATTCCAATGTCTACATAACATGTAAACATACCCTAGAGACTCCTTGACCTTTAGGGCCCCGGATGACCACATACACCGCTCCTCTAAAGTGTAATGGGCCCATACTGTTCCTCTATGTGTTTCCCATTTCATACGACAGCACATTTGATATTTAATTTGCTCATGTAATCATCAAATGGAAATATATGGCATGTTCGCTTGCCTGCTGTATTCACTACTAGAGAAGAAAGTGTTGTCTCCCAGCAGCACACGGAGTAACAAGTCTAATAAGCTCCGGGTCCGTACACCGACCCTCAGGAATAATGTCGCATTTGTGTATTGAGAATATCATTTACTTATATTAAATGTCCAAAATTATAGAAAGTTGCGCAATCCGTATTTCAACTACAGTTTCTTTCAGTTGATCTGTGCCGGCCTTTGTAGGATTGTACTACTTAAACTGTTGTTTTACTGGTTTCTCCTGTAATGTTTGGGGGGCAGGGAACTTTCATTCTAGCATTCTTTAGAACAAGAGGGAGGCAGCAAATAACCTACTATATAGCTCTATGGTCTTCATAATGGTTTATGGCAAATGCAAAACAGTGTTCATTGTTCTGTAAGGCTGTATTGACAATGGCCATGTTATAATAAAGTGCTAAGGTTACCTAAACCTTTCTATCCTATTAACCCAATGACCTTTTCTAAACTTTATTTCTCAAGTGGAAAGCCATAGTTTGTCTTTAAACGGCAACGTCTTTTTTCCTAAAATATATTATTTTCTTTTTTTTATAGACGTGTTGCGTTCTGTTTCCATGTATTCACATGGAGGGTCTGGTGGCAGAAACCTATTCCAATGTGAAGGTGTTTGCCTTTAGTGGTTTATTTCCTAGATTACTTACTACATATATAAATGCTTTCCACAAGATTTTGTTGTGACATAAGAAAGCTGCTGTATTTATTGCTGTTCGCTTTATAAGACTTGAAGCTGTCAAGTGCATGGCGTGTTGTGGGAATTGTTTGCGGGGGAATTAGATGAAGGGAGATTATTCCGTCTTTCCCTCCCAGTTTACTCTTTGCTCTGTTGCACAAGAAGAAGCAACAGTCAGGAAAGGCACAGCGTCAGTGTCCTCTATAGGAAGAGGAGGAGCAGAACTTGCTTGGTTGAGGGGGTTGGGAAAGGAAGAATTACCTTTCTCTCACTCTAGCAGTTTAGGTTCATGAGAACTGCATCCTCTCAGCTGTGCACTCGCATAAAATGCCATGATGTCAGCTTCTGTCTCACCAGCTTTACCTGCCCTAGCGAGGAGGGGACAGGTCAGGCTCTCCTCCCTTGTTGCGTGATACTTCAGGGTGGTAACTTCCTGCTTTTTAGTTTAGTAAAGAAGAGAACGTGAACAAGCAAGTAGGTGTACCTCCCCTGCCGCAAAGTCTGGACTGACGGATTAAAAGAAAAAAAAAATCCGACAATCTGGCTACAGCCTTTTTATCTACATGAGAGGGATTCATTAAAAAAAGACAATAACCAAACATGTTAGAGGATATAGCAGCAAAGCGTCGTGATCACCCTGACTCCTGTACAAGCCCACTGCTTTCTCTTGAGGTTTGTTACGCTTATCTTTTAGTAGAGTTATTTTGTTATATGAAATTCTGTGGTGTTGCCTTTTTATTCGTTCAGCATTGTTAGTGGTCACTTTTTGCTTCTTTAATGTTAGTTTGTAAGCTGTCTCAAGCATGTGGTAGTTACAATGAATGTTAATGATGCATACAATATCTTATAAATGTTATATACACATTACTGCCGTAACCGTTAAATATGGAAAGTGTTGTGGAAAAAAGCATTAGCTGGGCTTATCTCTTAGGAGTGTTAGGAAAGTGTTTGACTTTGGATAACTAGTGTCTTGTAGACTTGTATGATCTGGTTACCAATCTGTACCATTGTGTGCTGGATTAATTATTAAACTTCTGCTCTATAACTTAAGTTCTTGGTATGTTCGACTTAAAATTACTACTTTTGTTTTGCTAAGTATATGTTATGCTAATATGGTAGCTGTTTAAAGCTGAGCTGAATGACTCCAACAGCGTAAACGTTAGCAATGTAGGCCTCAATCAGTTATAGTAAGAAAAGTGCTATTCTGCAATGCTAAACTTGGAGTATCTGGTCAGATGTTCTTAATACTCGTTTTGTTATGGTAAAATAATTTGTAACTCTTTCCATCATTTTAGACATGGAAGTCTACGAGTTTTATGGACCTAGAAAGCCTTTAATTCTACCCTAAGCATTACGTAAAAATAAATTAGCCTGATGACTAATAGAGATTTCTGATTTTGCCTCCTGCATTAATTTAAAAATGATCAGTCCTGACAGGACACCTTCAGTCGGGCAAACGATGACACCTTTTAAGACTGACGTCGGATGCCATCATTTTCATAAAGTTTTGTCCCGATGTTAGAATCGTAGGGCATCAGTTATTTCCTGCAGTGGGAACATAATCTCTGGAGTCACAGCAGAACATACTTTATAAAGCAAGTGGGCCCAGCTATTTCTCTAACTTCCATATCGCTACATCTATTCTCGATCTGGTTCTGGAGATAGGTGTGGGTCCCAGAGCTCGTACCCACTTCTATCAGACGTGTATATAGCATGTACTGTGGAAATGCCATAAATGTTTAGGTTGAAAATACCCCTTTAAAGGGGTTATCCAGTATTTCAACTGACTCTGTTCTCCCATTGCAGGATTAGGCTCCACCGTCACAGATGCCGCCGTCTTTTTTCCTGGCCAATATAGTGCGGCCATGCAATAGATCTGGCGATTTTCTCTTTTCCTCGTTATTCTGTTCCTATGAAGGAACAGAATAATTGATAATCTAGCACAGATGTGAACATAGCGTTAATCTGAAACACGCTATAGTAAAATGCACCTCATTTATCAAGAGGCGCTTGCCCCCGAATAAATTAAGTTAATCTCTGGCTGTCCGTGCAACGAAATGTGCAATATGTGCCAACTATGAGCTGACATACTATTGCACTATAATTTACGCCAGTTTTGGTTGACAGGTGACATACCTGCTATATCTTCTGGATGTAAACAAATGCTAAATATTTATTTATTCACTTGTGTTACTTATATAGCTCCAACCTATTCCGCAGCGTTGTACAGAAGTTGTCCTCACTCTCCCGAACTGTATGATTTTAGGAAATACAGGTGCATAGATAGCTTTTAAGAAAACACTGCCGGTACTCATTCTATGTTAAAGTGTGACTAAATAAATGTAATTTTTTTAAAATTTTCACAAGGCATAGTGACATGACACAAGTTTTGAACAGTGGGGGTCTGAGCACGGAGACCTCCACCGATTACTAAAATGAAAACGCAGTAGAGCTGTGCCGCTTAGTTTCTGATCAGCTTTCCTCCGATCAATGTACGGGCACAATAGATAGTTTAAATCCATACACCACTCACTCAGCTTTCTGAGAAAAGCCAATTGTAAACTAAGTGGCAAGGCGCTCACCCGCCTTGTTTTAGCAATTGGTGGGGGTTTCAGTGATCGGACCTCCGCTGATCAAAACTTCTGACATGTCGCTATGCCATGTAAAAATGTAAAAAAATAATAATAATTTAGTCACACTTAATTTCTGACGTCATTGACATGACAACAGTTTAAAAGTTTAGTTATGCTTTAAGCTGTATTTACGTTCAGAGCCTCATTGGAAGTTATGGAGTCAATTAGTATATGCCGAAGGATGGATCCGGCAGAGCGTCTTGGGTTAGGAATAGAAGCCATGACACAGATGTGAGTAGAGCCTTATAGTGCACTTGAAAAATGAAACCTCCACTATAATTTGTTGCTCTGGGCAACAGACAATTTTTCTGTTAGGCCTAGTTAACATTGAGTATTTTGCTTCAGGAATTTTGAGGCAGATTTTGCCCTGCCTGCACTTTCTTTCCATGGTTTTTTGTTGCGGTTTTCGCCCACGGCCATTGAGCACCGCGGGCAAAAAAACTCAGCGAAAAAGGCTTTTTCTGCCTACCATTGATTTCAATGGGAGGTCAGAGGCGGAACCACAGCAACAAAGGACATGTCGCTTTTTTTTCCCCCGGGGGGGAAAAAAACTCAGTCGTTAAGCCACAACCGCCTCAGCCGTTCAGAAGTTTTTTTGGCGCTGAATCTGACGCAGTTTCCTCGTCAATCCGTTCTAAAAAAACTGAACTGGGCCTTAGACAGTTTATTTTTATTTTTTTACATTTCTACATTTGTATGTCCACAATTTTTATCCACTGGAAATGAATAATGAAGGTTCTTACTACAATGTAAGGGCCTGTTCACATCAGCGTTGCCCTTTCCGTTGAGGGGTTCTGTCAGCGGTTTCCGTCGGGTTAACCCCTCAACGAAAAGGCAAACTAAAGCTTTCGCTTCTGTTAACCTCCCCAATGATCTAAATGGTGACGGAAACATTGTTAATGGTCTTATCCGCCCTGAACACCGGATGGAATGCCGTCTGAAAACCCGCACCACACTGTGGTGCGGTTTTTCGGGCGTAAACTCCGCTGTGTAAATTATCGCAGATACTTACCCCCTCCCTCCTCTGATGCCCGCTCCGGCCTCCCTGGATGACATTGCAGGCCATGTGACCGCTGTAGTCTGTGATTGGCTGCAGCGGTCACATGTCCTGCTACGTCATCCAGGGAGGCCGGACTGGGGAAGAGGCAGGGAACTCTGGGTTAGTATAACTTTATTATTTTTCTTACTTGCGATTTTTGCGGCGGGTTCACTAATGCCGCAAATATCGCAACACATACCACTTTGTTGCGAATTTAAGCACCCCATTGAATTCACTGGGAAAACCTGCAACAGAAAAGCTGCGGTTTTAGTAACCACACAGCAGGTCAATTTATGTGCGTTTTTTCCGGTGTCCTTTTTTCCTGCAGTGTGGGGACGAGATTGGTTTAAATCTCGCCCACACTACTGCTACTCTAAAGCGTTGCGGATTTGAAATTTATCCATTGAGGAAAAAGCGTAGTGTTTACGACACACTCACACACTCACTCACTTTTCCTAGTCGTCCTAGAAGGTTATTAATAAATTAAGGGGAATTTTTACAACCAGTTGTCAAAGTGGCGTGTCCCTACAGTATGACGCTGTGAGCATTGACTGGACTGTGTCATTCTGTGTAGGGACATGCCCCCAAAAGGTACACCCAGTTGTCAATTTATCTATAAACTTCTAGAAGGCTGCAGACCAGTGATCGGCTGCAGCATTCACATGTGTCGACATTAGGGATGCACGTTTCGATACTCTGCATCCCCAAATGGTTCAATACCGTTATTTCCTGTATTTCGATACTTAGCTGTGCGACCGCACAGCTAAGTATAGTAACACATGAATGTATGAGAGCGTGGCTGCGGCGGTGCAATAGTCATTGTCCCGCTCCTGAGTCCTGATAAGTGCACGGGGTCAGGATGATGCGGGCGGCTCTGCACTTATGAGCGGCGGCACTGAGGCGCGCTGCAAAACACCCCGATGTTCTGTCTTCAGTGCCTGAACCGCCGCTCATTACTGCAGCGACTGCTGCAACTCCTCATGCTGACCACGCACGCACTTCCTGTCAGGAGCGGCGCAATGGCTGTATTACACTGCCGCAGCCCCGCTGGCGGAGATCGGATAAACCTCATCTCCGCCGTTATTCCCGTGAATGCTGCAATCACAGCGGACTGCAGCATTCAGGGGAAAATGAGAAGGGGGGGATGCCCCTTGGATCGCGTCACAGGGAATTCCTGTGACGAGATTGAGGGACCCCGGTTCTGTCTTACCATATTTCCTATTAGGGCATACTGAGGTATGTCCTAACAAATGCCTGTGTACTATCCGTACACAGGCTAATGTACTGTAATATAGATATATGCCAGTACATTAAAGTTTAAAAAATAAAGTAAAAACAAAGTAATGTGAAATAAAATAAAAAAATACACATACACCTTTTTTACAATAAACCTTAAAATAAGTCTCAATACATAAAATATACACATTCAGTATTGACGCGGCCGTAATAACCTGCACAACCATTTTTTTGCATAATTTATGATTTGTACGCTGTAAAAAAAAATAAAAACTGCTTTCTATCACTTATTGTGGGGCACGAGGTGTGATGAATTTAACCACCATGTGCCTCACTAAGGCCTCATTCACACGGCAGGGTTTCCCGGCCGGGTGCCGGCCGTTCATAAATCGGCCGGCACCCGGCTGCATTAGGAATGATAGACCCCTAATGGGGCTATTCACACGACCGATTTTTTGACGGCCGGAAAATCCGGCCGTCAAAAAATAGGACATGCTCTATCTTTGCCCGGGCACCCGGCCGCCCGGCTCCCATACAAGTCTATGGGGCCGGGTATTACACGGCCATCACCGGAATGTGTTCCGAGTGATGGCCGGGTTTCCCGGCGCTTGCGCTCTATCTCCTCCTCACAGCGCAGAGTGCATGTGAGGAGGAGGAGTTGATGCCATTCTGACGAATGGCATCGCTGTACACTGTGTTGCAGGGCCGGGGTGTACAGCAGGTGGAAGGGAGCGCTGCGCTGGCTCCCTTCCCCTGCTTGTTAAAAGCACCCTGGCTCGGCGACACCTTCGATGGCGCCGCTAGTAGTAGTAGTAGCAGCAGCTGCTGCTGCTGCGGCTGCTACTACTGTAGCGACGCCACTATAGCAGAGCGGGGAGGTATCTCCCCGCTCTGCTATGTGCTAGCCGCACTTTAGCTCCTTGAAGGAGCGGAATCCCCGTGTTTTCGGGGATTCCGCTCCTGGACAGAGCGCTTGATGTCTCTGTCCATATCTGGGCAGTGACATCAGGGGAAACTCCTGATGCGGAATCCCCGAACACATGGGGATTCCCCTTCAGGAGCTGCCGCTGATGTCACTGTCCGGATCTGCCCGGCCCGGCACGGATGCATAACTTTATGCAAACCGGCCGGGCAAAATGGCCGATTTTACCGGCCGACACTCGGGCTCGGGAACGACCCGGTCGTGTGAATCCCGCCTTATAGTAATTAACCCCATCATGTACCTTACATATTAACCCATTATGACTGAGAAACATGATGGGGGTAATTACTATTAATGTGAGGCACGTGGAGGTTAAATTCATCGTCACACCACGCGCCGAATGTTTTTATTTTTTTATTATTACTTTTGGCAAAGTATTGAATTGGTATCGAAATCGCAATACTAAATGAAGTATCGGTATCTAAGTCCAAATTCTGGTATCGTGACATCCCTAGTCGACATCCCTGCAGCTCAGTAAACAAAGACCGGAAGGAAGCACCGGAACGGCAGGGGGTTTAAAAGGCAGATGGTCAGCCGAAATCGGTGGGTACGGCCAACATACATCTGCGACCTCATTCACATTGCATTATTCTTCTGTCGGCAGTAGCAACGTATCACACTGTATAGGCATACAGTGGGAAACGTTGCCCTAACTCCCCGGGCAGAGCGCTACTTGAAGTGCTGTACCTGGGGAAACCTCCTGACGTCACTGTCCATATATGGACAGTGAATTCAGAGGCTTTCAACAGTCCCCGGCCAGAACATCGCAAGTGCCATATATGGACAGTGACGTCAGGGGCTATCCCAGGGCCGCAATCTCCAGGCAGAGCATTAGGTAGCGTCGACCCCGGGGTAGCTCCCCAAGATATACGTTTAATATTTTCGCGCCGCAGCCAATTTAATTTTTTCATTTTTGTTTTTTTTTTCTTCCGTACAAAGCATAACTTTTTTTTTCTTTCAGCGACATAGCCATATGAGGGCTTGTTTTTTCCAGGACTAATTGTAGTTTTTCATGTCACCATTTATTGTACCATATAATGTACTGGGAAACGGAAAAAAAAATATTTATGGGGAATAAATAGGCAAAAAACCGCAATTTTGACGCTTTTACGGCATTCATTGTACTGTGAAAAACATGTTGTTCTATGGGTTGATATGTTTACTGCAAATTTTTTTTTTTTCTCTTTATTGCGTTTTTTTTAATGCTTTTCCACTTTTATAAATAAACGATTTGTTTAACCCCTTAATGACCAATCCAGATTTGTTAAATCTGGTATGTCTGACTTTATCAGAGAAAAACTCTGCGAAAGTTTTGAATATCCAAGTAATTCTGACATTGTTTTTTCGTCACATGTTGTACTTTATTTTAGTGGTAAAAGTAGACTGATACGATTTGCGGAAATTAATAAAAAAATAGAAAAATGGAAGAAATTGTCAATTATCATTTTTTCCCTTTTTTTAACTGCAATATGTCACATATGTACATACATACTGTACAATTTTTTTTATTAAATATATATTTCCATCGCTTTACTCTATTTTGGCAGCACTTTTGAAAAAAAAAATTATTTTTTTGAGCAATTTAGATGACTTACATTTTAGTAATCATTTTATAAATTTTGAAGTACATTTTGTTTTCAAGCACCAAGCCAGGTTTTCAGAGGCTCATAGGTGTCAGAATGGTGGAAACCCCCACAAGTGACACCATTTTGAAAACTACACCCCTTAAGGTATTTATTAAGGGGTGTTGTAAGTATTTTGACCCCACAGTTTTTTTGTAAGAATTCATGCAAAGCAGGTGTAAAAAAATATAATTTCACTTTTTTCATAAAAGTATCACTTTGAAGACAGATTTCTTTGTAAAGCGACCATGAGAATGAAGAAACACACCCCAAAATCTATCACCCTGTTTCTCCTGTTTTCAAAAATGCCCCCATTGTGACCATAATGCGTTGCCTGGAAAGGAAGGGAGCAATCGGAGGCATTCAGGTCTCATATTTTGCTTGAAAATGTTTCAGGTTCCATTACACATTTATAGAGGCACTGAGCTGCCAAAAAGATAGAAACTCCCAATAAATGACACCATTTTGAAAACTAGACCCCTTAAGGTATTCATCTAGGTGTGTACTAAGTATTTTGACCCCACAGTTTTCGCAGGAAGTAATGCAAAGCAGGTGGAAAGAAAATTTTATTTCACTTTTTTTCACAAATGTGTCATTTTAAGGTCAGATTTCTTGTACAGAGGACATGAGAATAAGGAATTGCACCAGAAAATGTATCACCCTGTTTCTCCTGTGTTCAAAAATATCCCCATTGTGGCCCTAATGTGTTTCCTGGACACACGGCAGGACCCAAAAGGAAGGGAGCACCCGGAGGCTTTCAGGACACATATTTTGCTTGAAAATGGGAGGATTCTACTTTTCTAGATTGAGAAATAGATGTCCCTAACAGTTTCTACACCCTATGACTAAGTCGTGCTAAGAAAGCAGCTGTCCTGAAATCATGTCAGTCCATAGACGACATGTATATCAACCCGCTCTGATATATAGTAAGTTAGAGTGGGAAAATTTATTAAATGGTTGGCGGAAAAAGGCAATATATCCAAAAAAAAGGGAGGAAGAATGTATACAGCTATGTGGAAAACTAGAGCATGTTCACAGGATGAAAGAAAATTTGTAGGGCTGTAATGACTTTATTATTCAAAGTGACTGGTCATACAACGTCTCTTTAGCTCCATCAATCCCTATATAAGGGACGAATGTGCCAAGTGACGCGGTACACCATAACAGGCCCCTGCCCGGCAAGTACGAACCGCCATGTGCACAAAACAACCAATCACCTGTAGAATATATAAAGGGGCAGTGTCCCACACCGTATGTATAGATACAGTAAAGGACCACTACTCCCCAAATTAATGTCGCTATTTCTAGAAGTATTGTCGGGTTTAAGAGGTCCACCAAAAACCCGAACAAAACTGTAATAAAGCCCATAGTGTATTGATAAGGAACAGCTCGCTTATTATAAATCCTCAGAATAAAAAGAGAAAATTATGCCGTATCCCCAGTCAGTAACAGCCATTTATGGCAGGACATAGTCCTAACGGAAAAGGAAATAAAAAGCTTTCAGGGCACAATTTTATCTTGAATGAATTTCAGGGCCTTATTCCACTTTATATAACTGGGTTATATCCCAAAATGACTCAATCTAGAAAAGTATATTTCCCTCCCTTTCATAAAAAGTGATTAAAAAAAAAGAAATCTCTAAAAGAACCCTAAATTTTGGCATCTCCTAAATATACAGCGAAGCTGCTTCCCTAAAAAAAAAAAAAGAGGTGTACAGAAAAATAAAATCCTAAATAAATCCTGCATTTTAACTTATATAGCTCACAAAAGAAAATTCGTAATGTGAGACGGTATGATAGATTTCAAAACGGACTTATGCATAGACCAGGGTTGGAAGGACAAGCGGAACAATAATATCTTGACTCACTTCGCTGTCCTCGTTTGCTGCAGACCCGGCACCGTTTTTTGGGGTATTTTTGGTTAGATGTTGAAGGGATGGGGTGTAAAAAATGTTTTTCAACAAGTCGGCGTACATCCTCTGACTCTTGGACTACTCTCTGGTCTGCAGATTGAAATAGGAGATCTTCAATCACTGTCTCCTGAAATTCAAAGAATGTCGCCCTGCCCGCTGATTTTTTTGTACAGGACAAATGCATTGTGCATCGCAACCTGGATGAGGTATATTGCCACTTTCTTATACCACGTTCTGGTTTTCCTTTTAACCAGATAAGGTTGTAACATCTGGTCGCACAAATCTACCCTACCCATGAATTTGTTATAGCCGATGACACACACTGGCTTTTGTCTATCTGCAGAGGCCCCACGTTCCCTAACAGTTGCTGTTGCACTTGTAAGGATAGTGCTGATCATGTAGACGTCCTTGCGGTCACGAAATTTTAAAGCCAGCATCTTCTCAATTTGAAAAGTGCATGACCCCCTTTCGTAGTTTTTTATCCACAAGTTGACGTGGGAAACCTTTTGCGATTCCTGCGTATTGTGCCACAGGCTCCGGTGTTGGCACAATGAAGGGCGCTAAACAATGGCACACTGGTATAAAAACTGTCAGTGTATACATGATACCCCTTGTGTAGGAAAGGGCCAATTAAATCCCACACAATCTCACCAGTGGTACCGATATTTGGAGGGCACCCTGGTGGATTAAATTCACTGTCTTTACCCTCGTAGATCTTAAACGCACATGTGTAGCCAGTAGTGTTCACATAACTTGTAGATCTTTTACCCTGTATTTTGCACTTTTTGGCGTCGCTGTAGTAGAGGGGGTTTATCGGCACCCTGGTGAAGTCTGCACTAAAATCCGGCTGTAAGTAACAGGTCCGGTTCTTAGTGCAGCCATCAGGACCTGCCGATTTCGTCGTAACAGCAGGTGACCGCTGTGACAGCCAATCACAGCGGTCACATGCTGTTACCGTGTACAGAGCCGTTGGGAGTGTCTAAATGACAGCTCCTGCTCTAAGAACGAGCTGTTGCTACTAGCTCTGTTCTTACAGCAGTGATCAGGAGCCAATAGCATTGGTTCCTGATCTTTTGTGATCACTATAAGATCCAATCATAGTGATCACTACTGTAAAATAAAAGTAAAAACATGTATCGGTTTCTCCTCACTCTGTTCTAGCTGTGGAGAGAAACAGATACAAGTGTGTCAGTGTCCCCTCACAAAATCACTTGACGCGAGGCAGTGACATACAGACTAGAGTGATCTCCACTCATACATTTTCACCTAACACCGTTTCAATTACATTTTTATCAGGCACTATTGGGGGAATTATACAGCGTGGGGGCAGCTAACGGGGGCATCCTACTGCATGTAAGTCGTCTGTTATTGGGGCATTATACTACGTAGAAGCAGCTAAGGGGGCACTCTACAGTGTAGAGGGCAGTAATGGGGCATTCTACTGTGTGGAGGGCAGTTATGGTGGGCAATATACTGCGTAGTAGCATTATACTCTGGAGGGCAGATATAGGGGCATTATACTGCGTGGAGGCAGCTATGGGGGTATATTATATACAGTAGTACACAGTAGGAACAGGGGATAAATATTAATTCAATGGCATAGCATGCAAATATAGGGTGTGGTATGTGAAAAGGGGTGTGGCCTAATTGTTCAATCGTAATCAGGGTTACATGTTCAATAAATCTCGATTTTGATTTAGCTCATAATTGCCTAGTCCTAATCAACAGTTAGCAAAAAATATGGTTTAAATCAGCCTATACCGCTGTCTGAAATCTAATGTATGGTTAGCTTAAGGCTTTGTGTTTTTTTTAAATAAATTTGCATTAAAAAGCACTACAAAAACAGCACACACAAAACCAAACAATTAAGTACATATAATAATAAATTTGGTTTACACATTAACACAAAACGTGAGTCCTAGGACACACACACACACACACACACACACACACACACACACACACACACACACACAGTGTCTGTAGTTGTGCCTCGGTAAGGTGCCACCTTAAGGCGCCACATACACCCCCTAGAAGTAATTATTTTTAGAGGTGTAGACCAACGTAATACAGCATGCAATATACCACAAACCTGTGTGCCTCCATATATTGGAAGTACAGATACAGTAATTTGTACAATATGGATCACTAATTGTTTGGTTAGGCCTCATGCACTACCGTGCATTTGTGGCAGCATACTATACGCGATTGCGGATAGAATACTTACTACGCTATGGGCCAATGCACACAACCGTGGTTTCCAGGTTCCGTGCATTGCCCAGAGCACAAAAAAAGGAAAGAAAAAAAAATTTGACATGCAATTATGTGGACCGCAATTGCGGTCCGGGCTCATTTAAGTCAATGCACAACCTGTGTGCATCGTCTGTGTGCACGAGGCCTTAAGCTGGCCATACACGAGGCCTCATTGGCATTGCGTTTTAGCCCTTTGTCCAGCGTGTACATCAGCCACTGACGGGCTAGTATATGTCATTATAACTTTCGTTGTAGACTGAGTACATGCACCGCCTGACGGCAAAAGAAGGTGGGCGGTCGTTAAGGGGTTAAAAAATAAAATTTTGTTTTGTCTTCACGTTTTTAGAGCCATAACTTTTTTTTATGTTTCAGTCAACTGAGCCGTGTGAAGGCTTATTTTTTGCGGGGAGAGCTGTAGTTTTTGTTTTCGTACGATTTTGGGGTACATGAGACTTTGATCCCTTTTTTTTTTTTTTTTTGTAAATTTTTTCGGAGGAGCGAAGGTGACCAGAAAAACTGATTTTGTGTTTTAATGTCTTACCAACCTGCTTAAATAACATTATATTGTAATAGTTTGGACTTTAACGGACGTGGAGATACCAGTTATGTTAACTCTCTCATTTTCTCCAAAATTATTATTTTGGGGGAAAAGTGGGGAGTTTTTAAAAAAACAAAAAAAAAACTAAATTAGTCCTTAACCCCTTACCGCACCGGTACGTCCTGCATTGAAGTGCTTTAAAGAGGCTCTGTCACCAGATTTTGCAACCCCTATCTGCTATTGCAGCAGATCGGCGCTGCAATGTAGATTACAGTAACGTTTTTATTTTTAAAAAACGAGCATTTTTGGCCAAGTTATGACCATTTTTGTATTTATGCAAATGAGGCTTGCAAAAGTACAACTGGGCGTGTATTATGTGTGTACATCGGGGCGTTTTTACTTCTTTTACTAGCTGGGCGTTAGGAATGGGAGTGTATGATGCTGACGAATCAGCATCATCCACTTCTCTTCAGAACGCCCAGCTTCTGGCAGTGCAGACACACAGCGTGTTCTCGAGAGATCACGCTGTGACGTCACTCACTTCCTGCCCCAGGTCCTGCATCGTGTCGGCACCAGAGGCTACAGTTGATTCTGCAGCAGCATCAGCGTTTGCAGGTAAGTAGCTACATCGACTTACCTGCTAACGCCGATGCTGCTGCAGAATCATCTGTAGCCTCTGGTGCCGATGTGTCCTCGCTCGTCCGACACGATGCAGGACCTGGGGCAGGAAGTGAGTGACGTCACAGCGTGATCTCTCGAGAATACGCTGTGTGTCTGCACTGCCAGAAGCTGGGCGTTGTGAAGAGAAGTGGATGATACTTCTCGTCAGAACGCCCAGCTAGTAAAAGAAGTAAACACGCACAGATGTAACACACATAATACACGCCCAGTTGTACTTTTACTTTAAACACGCCCAGTTGGACTTTAGCAAGCCTCATTTGCATAAATCCAAAAATGGTTATAACTTGGCCAAAAATGCTCGTTTTTTAAAAATAAAAACGTTACTCTTATCTACATTGCAGCGCCGATCTGCTGCAATAGCAGATAGGGGTTGCAAAATCTGGTGACAGAGCCTCTTTAAGGCACAGGGACGTACCGGTGCGTCCTGGCTAAAAACTGTCACCCTGTCAAAGGACAAGGTGACAGAACTGTGCCGTCAACTGTTTGACAGTTGATCGGCACAGTAAGACGGCAGGGGACCATTCACAGCAGTCTTCTGCCGGCGATCGCTGTGATTGGTCAGTCAAAGTAGACTGACCAATCACAGCTCCATGACGATGGAATCGGCTGTGCAACACCCCGCTGTAACGGTCAGGACCGGAGCTAGGCTCCGATCCGGCCGATTAACCCCTTCGAAACATCGATCAACGCGATCGATGCATAGAAGTGTTTTGTAGCCTGTCGGCAACCTCGATGGTTGCCACGGGCGCGGGTGTCAGCTGTTTGTCACAGCTGACATCGTGCCCTAACGGCCAGGACCGGAGCTAGGCTCCGATCCGGCCGATTAACCCCTTAGATGCAGCTTTCGCTGCATCTAAGTGATTAAATCGTACCCTATGGTTGCTAATGACAACCATCGGCACACGTGGGTGTTCCGATGGTTGCTATGGCAACCATAGCCTAACAATCGCTTCCTAGTACGGAAGCCTATTAGGCCCCGCCGGGAGGCGAAGCCTAATAGGCTTGCTGTCAGTGAATAGCTGACAGCTCTAATACACTGCACTATGTAGGTAGTGCAGTGTATTAGAATAGCGATCAGGGCTTCATGCCTTCAAGTTCCCTAGTGGGACAAAAAAAAAAGTTAAAGTTAATAAAAATGTTGTAAAAAAAAAGTAAAAAAAAAAAATAAGTTTCATGTTAAAAAAACACTATAACAGCCTTTTTCCTATAAGTCTTTTATTATAGGAAAAACCAAATAACAAAAAAAGTACACATGTGGTATCCCCGCGTCCGTAACGACCCAAACGATAAAAATATCACGCTATTTTACCCGTACGGTAAACACCGTAAAAAAATTAAATGAAAAACTATTCCAGAATCGCTGTTTGTTAGTCACTACCCCTCGCAAAACAGAATAAAAAAAGGATCTAAAAGTCGCATGTACCCAAAATTATACCATTAAAAACTGCAGCCCGTGCCGTGAAAAACAAGCCCTCCCACCACTTTTTTGACAGAAAAATAAAAAAGTTATGGCTCTCAGAATATGGTGACACCAAAAATAAATTATTTGAAACAAGTGATTTTATTGTGCAGATGCTGCAAAACATAAGAAAAACTATATAGATATGGTATCGCCGTAATCGTACCGACCCGCAGAATAAATTAAAATTGTCATTAATAGTGCATGGCGAACGCCGTAAAAACATAATAATAAAAAACATCAGAATTGCAGGTTTTTGGTCACCGTGCTTGCCAAAAAAAGGAATTACAAAGTGATCAAAAAATTGCGTGTACCCCAAAATGGCACCAATGAAATCTACAGATTGTCCCGCAACAAATAAGCCCTCACACAGCTGCGGTGGAGAAAAAATAAAGAAGTTCTGGCTCTCAGAATATGGGGATGCAAAATGTGCAGAGTGTCCAAAAGCAGATAAGCTTGGCCACCATTTATCAGTGCGACACCGGCCACACATCTGGATAATTTATTATACCCTGATGTTCTCGGCATAGATTACATGTACCCCCACATCATAAACTGAAATACCAGTAATACCTCTAACAGAACAACTAGCGAGCAAAATCCACGCTCCAAAAGCCAAATGGCGCTCCCTCCATTCTGAGCCCTGCAGCATGCCCAAGCAGCAGTGTATGTCCACATATATGGCATCGCCATACCCAGGAGAACCCGTTTAACAGTTTGAGGTATTCTTCAGTGGCACGAACTGTGCACAAAATATTGTGCACTAAAATGGCACATACCTGTGGAAATTTGCAATTTTCATTTTGCACCACCCACTGAGCATTTATTTCTAATAGAAAAAAAAAAACCTGTTCGGTCAAAATGCCTTCAGTGGTGCAGTTTCCAAAATGGGGGTCACTACTTGGGGGTTTGTTTTACTATTTGACCCCAGAGCTCTGCCATTGTGGGCTAATGCTGCAAAAATCACCAAAATAGGCCTCACATGCGCCTTTCACTCCTAAGCCCTGTCATATGTCCAGGCAAATGATAAATGCCTTGAGGGGTGTAGTTTACAAAATGGGGTCACTTCTCAGGGTTTTACACTCTACTCTGGTACCTAAGAGCGCTCTGCAAATGCGACATGGCGCCCATACACCAGTCCAGCAAAATCTGTGCTCTAAAAGCCACATGGCACTCCTTCCATTTTGAACTCTGCCATGTGCCCAAACAGCAATTTAGGGCCACACATGGGGTATTGCCGTACTCGGGAGAAATTGGGTAACAAATTATGTGGTGTTTTTTCTCCTATTACCCCTTGTGGGAAAAAAAAAATGGGTGCAAAACGACATATTTTTGGAAAAAAAAATAATTTTTCATTTTCACTGCCTCATTCTAATACAATCTATGAAACACCTGTGGGATCAAAATGCTCAGTACACCCCTAGATGATTACCCTGAGGGGTAAAGTTTCCAAAATGGAGTCACTTCTCAGGGGTTTCTACTGTACGGGTACTTCAGGGGCTCTGCAGATGCGTCATGGCGCCAAAAAAACAATCAACCAAAATCTACATGCCAAGTAGCAGTCCTGCCTTTCTGAGCCCTGCGGTGTATCCAAGCAGCCGTTTATGACCACATATGGGGTATTGCCGGACTCGGGAGAAATTGCTTTACAATTGTTGGGGCGCTTTTTCTCCTTTATTCCTTGTGAAAATGAAAACAATTCAACATTTTAGTGGAAAGAATTTAGATTTTCATTTTCACTGCATAATCCCAATAATTCAGCAAAAAAACTGTGGGGTCAAAATGCTCACTATACCGCTAGATAAATTCCACGAGGGGTATAGTTTCCCAAATGGGGTCACTTTTGCCGGGTTTGCACTATTTTGGCCCCTCAGTGGCTTTGCAAATGTGACATGGGGCCGCAAACCATTCCAGCAAAACTTGAGCTCAAAGTCAAATGGTGCTCCGTCCTTTCTAACTTCCGCCATGTGTCCAAACAGCAGTCTATTACCACATATGGGGTATTGCTGTGCTCAGAAGAGTTTGCTTTACGAATATTGGGGTGTTTTTTCTCCTTTATCTGTTGTAAAAATGAAAAAATCGGAGCTAAAACTACGTTTTATTAGAAAAAAATTTAGATTTTCAATTTCATTGCATAATTCCCATAAATTCAGCAAAAACCGTGTAGGGTCAAAATGCTAACTATACCCCTAGAAAAATTTCTTGAGGGGTGTAGTTTCCAAAATGGTGTCACTTTTGGGGAGTTTCCACTGTTATGGTCCCTCTAGGGCTTTGCAAACACGACATGGCACCGAAAACCATTCCAGCAAAATCTGTGCTCCAAAATCCAAATAGCCCTCGTTCCCTTCTGAGCCCTGCCGTGGGTCCAAACAGCAGTTTATTACCACATATGGGGTATTGCCGTAATCGGGAGACATTGATTTACAAATGTTGGGATGCTTTTTCTCCTTTATTCCTTGTAAAAACTAAAACATTGTATGTTTTTTCAGAAAAAAAGTAGATTTTCATTTTCACAGACCAGTTCCAATAAATTTAGCAAAAAACCTGTGGGCTAAAAATGCTAACTATACCTCTTGAAAAATTCCTTGAGGGGTGTAGTTTCCAAAATGGGGTCACTTTTGGGGGGTTTCCACTGTTTTGGCACCACAAGACCTCTTCAAACCTGACATGGTGCCTAAAATATATTCTAATAAAATAGAGGCCCCAAAATCCACTAGGTGCTCCTTTGCTTCGGAGGCCGGTGTTTCAGTCCACTACCACACTAGGGCCACATGTGGGATATTTCTAAAAATTGCAGAATCTGGGCAATAAATATTGAGTTGCGTTTCTCTGGTAAAACCTTCTGTGTTACAGAAAAAACTGTATTACAAATGAATTTCGGAAATAAAAATTGAAATTTGTAAATTTTCCCTCTGCTTTGCTTTATTTCCTGTGAAATGCCTAAAGGGTTAAAATAATTTCTGAATACTGTTTTGCATACTTTGAGGTGTGAAGTTTTTAAAATGGGGTGTTTTATACGGGTTTTCTAATATATAAGACCCTCAAAGCCACTTCTGAACTGGTCCCTGAAAAAATAGCCTTTTGAAATTTTCTTGAAAATGCGAGAAATTGCAGCTAAAGTTCTAAGCCTTGTAACATCCTATAAAAATAAAAGCACGTTCAAAAAACGATGCAAACATAAAGTAGACATATGGGGGATGTTAACTAGTAACTATTTTGTGTGGTATATCTATCTGTTTTACAAGCAGATACATTACAATTTAGAAAAATGCAGATTTTTGCAAATTCTCTCTAAATTTTGGTGTTTTTTACAAATAAATATTGAATTTAATGACAATTTTTTCAGTATCATAAAGTACAACATGTCACGAGAAAACAATCTCAGAATCGCTTGGATAGGCAAAAGCATTCCGGAGTTATTACCACATAAAGTGACACATGTCAGATTTGCAAAAATCTGCTGTGTCCACAAGGCCAAAATAGGCTGTGTCCTTAAGGGGTTAATGAATTAGAATATCACCAAAAAGTTATTATTTAATTAAAACATTTACAGCATTTTTTCTTTTTATGTTGAGGATTCTGGCTAACGGTTAATGAAAACCTAAAATTAGAATATTATATAAGCCCAATTTCAAAAATGATTTTTAATACCGAAATGTTGGCCTACTGAAAAGTATGTACAGTATATGCAGTCAATACTTGGTCGGGGCTCCTTTTGTATGAAATACTGCATCAATGCGGCGTGGCATGGAGGCGATCAGCCTGTGGCACTGCTGAGCTGTTATGGAAGCCCAGGTAGCTTTGATATTGGCCTTCAGCTCCTCTGTATTGTTGGGTCTGGTGTCTAATCTTCCTCTTGACAATACCCTATAGATTCTCTCAGGTTTAGGTCAGGAGAGTTTGCTGGCCAATCAAGCTCCGTGGTACTGTGGTTATTAAACCAGGTATTGGTCCTTTTGGCAGTGTGGGCAGGTGCCAAGTCCTGGGTTTTTGGGATTTCATTAACTGTTCGCGACACTCATCAACATTAGAATAAAAACCGCTGGAAATAGATCACTCTAGGGTTGTCACGATACCAGAATTTGGACTTCGATACAGATACTACGTGTAGTATTGCCATCCTAGATACTTTTGCCAACAACAATAATAAAAAAAAGTTCTTTCATTATCTGATGTGAGGTGCGGGGCATTATGAATTTTGAACCTCCATGTGCCTCACATTAATAATAATTAACCCCATTATATTCCTCAGTCCTAATGGGCAACATTGGGTTAATGTGTGAGGTACATGATGTGGTTAATTACTATTAATGTGAGGCACATGGAGGTTCAAAATTCATAATACCTCGTGCCTCACATTAATAAGTGAAAGAAAGCGGTTTTTATTTGATAACCGCGTAAACATAATAAATGACACTATAAATTTATTACGATCGCAACGAAACCGAATTTGTATTTTATGTGTGGACTTATTTTAATGTAGAAAAAAACTATATATTTTTTAAATTTAACTTTAATGTACTGGCATATATCTATATACTGATAGTACACATGCAGTTGTTCGGACAAACCTTAGTATGCCCTAACAGGAAATATTGTTAGACAGCCTTGGGGTCCTTCAATGGACCCTGGGCTGCCTGCCCATACATGGGATGTCCCTTAATCGCATCACAGGGATTTCCTGTGATGCAATCCAAAGGGCATCCCCCTTGAATGCTCCGGTCAGCTTTGATCGCAGCATTCAGGGGAATAACGGCGGAGATTAAGTTTTTCTGTTTTCCGCCGTTAGAGCAGGGCTGCGGCTATGTAATACAGCCATTTCCCCGCTCCTGACAAGTGTGTGTGCGCCGGTCAGCCTTAGGTGATTCGGCCGGCGCTGCACTAATGAGCATTGATTGCATATGGGAGTGGGTGATCCCCCTCTTTTTAACGCCTCAGATGCTGCGTTGTGTTTGACTGCAGCATTTAAGGGGTTAAACGGCCAGGAACACAGCTGTAATACACAGCTGACACCAGGAGCATATGAAGCAGGTTTCGCACGTGAGCCTGCTCCATACATCACCCTTCCGCACTGTGACGTGCCTGGCACGTCATTTTGCAGGAAAGGGATAATGTAAGCCTCTGACAGATGCCATACAGTGGCATCTGTTACCTATAGGACTATACCACACGGTTTGCAGTTTTTTTTTTTTGCGGATGTCTTAGGATGGATTATCTTAGTCTACTAAGTTATTCCATCCTTCTAAAAAAAAAAAAAAAAAAAAAGTTATAATGACATATACTAGCCCGTCAGTGGCTGATGTACACGCTGGACAAAGGGCTAAAACGCAATGCCAATGAGGCCTCGTGTATGGCCAGCTTAAGGCCTCGTGCACACAGACGATGCACACAGGTTGTGCATTGACTTAAATGAGCCCGGACCGCAATTGCGGTCCACATAATTGCATGTCAAATTTTTTTTTCTTTCCTTTTTTTGTGCTCTGGGCAATGCACGGAACCTGGAAACCACGGTTGTGTGCATTGGCCCATAGCGTAGTAAGTATTCTATACTATCCGCAATCGCGTATAGTATGCTGCCACAAATGCACGGTAGTGCATGAGGCCTAACCAAACAATTAGTGATCCATATTGTACAAATTACTGTATCTGTACTTCCAATATATGGAGGCACACAGGTTTGTGGTATATTGCATGCTGTATTACGTTGGTCTACACCTCTAAAAATAATTACTTCTAGGGGGTGTATGTGGCGCCTTAAGGTGGCACCTTACCGAGGCACAACTACAGACAAATTGTGTGTGTGTGTGTGTGTGTCCTAGGACTCACGTTTTGTGTTAATGTGTAAACCAAATTTATTATTATATGTACTTAATTGTTTGGTTTTGTGTGTGCTGTTTTTGTAGTGCTTTTTAATGCAAATTTATTTAAAAAAAACACAAAGCCTTAAGCTAACCATACATTAGATTTCAGACAGCGGTATAGGCTGATTTAAACCATATTTTTTGCTAACTGTTGATTAGGACTAGGCAATTATGAGCTAAATCAAAATCGAGATTAATTGAACATGTAACCCTGATTACGATTATTGAACAATTAGGCCACACCCCTTTTCACATACCACGCCCTATATTTGCATGCTATGCCATTGAATTAATATTTATCCCCTGTTCCTACTGTGTACTACTGTATATAATATACCCCCATAGCTGCCTCCACGCAGTATAATGCCCCTATATCTGCCCTCCAGAGTATAATGCTACTACGCAGTATATTGCCCACCATAACTGCCCTCCACACAGTAGAATGCCCCATTACTGCCCTCTACACTGTAGAGTGCCCCCTTAGCTGCTTCTACGTAGTATAATGCCCCAATAACAGACGACTTACATGCAGTAGGATGCCCCCGTTAGCTGCCCCCACGCTGTATAATTCCCCCAATAGTGCCTGATAAAAATGTAATTGAAACGGTGTTAGGTGAGAATGTATGAGTGGAGATCACTCTAGTCTGTATGTCACTGCCTCGCGTCTAGCGATACATAGTGAATTCTAGGGCAAGGACCTTACGTTCCCCTGCTCTACCATTGGATTGAACTGTATCTGACTCCTTAACCGCTTCCCGACCGCCCACTGTATATTCACGTCGGCACTTGCTGGGCTCTGTGCAGTGCCGACGTGAATTCACGGTGGGTGTTTAAAAGCACGATCCGGGTGTCTCAGAGTAGCGCTGACACCCGGATCGCGCTGTTATCACCTGCCTCTGGTCCTGGAGATATGATCGGGACCTGATTTAGTTCAGGTCCCGGTCATGTGATCGCAGGGAAAGTGTGTTGTAGCAACGAACTGGAAAGTTTGTTGCTATAACAAACTGGAAAGTTTGTTGCTATAACAAACTTTCCCAGGGACCAATTGCGGTGCTGCAGTCGGTTATAAGGCAGAACCGGGGGGCCATACAACAGCCCCCGGGTCTGCTATGCACGACAGCCTATGAGAACCAGCCGGAGGCAGGTCCCCATAAGCTTCCTGTCAGTGTGACTCTCAGCGTCACACTGACAGTTTATAATATGTTACACTACCTAGTAGGTAGTGTAATGTATTATAGCAGCGATCAGTGCTGCCAGTCTTCAAGTAAAAAGTACAAAATAAAGTAATAAAAATGTTTTATAAAAGTTACAAAAACAAAACATGCTTTTTTTCCTATAAGAAGTCTTATATTATAGGAAAAAAATGAAATTTTAAAAAAAAAGTACACATATTTGGTATCACCGCGTTCATAACGACCCAAACTATAAAACTATAATATTATTTTTCCCGCACGGTGAACACCGCAAAAAAAATAATTAAAAAACAATGTCAGAATCACTATTTTTTGGTCAACCCTCCAAAAATATAGAATAAAAAGTGATCAAAAAGTCGCATGCACCCCAAAATAATACCAATAAAAACTACAACCCGTCACGCAAAAAACAAGCCCTTACACTGCTTTTTTGACGGGAAAATAAAAAAGTTATGGCTCTCAGAATATGGTGACACAAAAAATAAATAATTTTATAGAAAAGTGATTTTATTGCGCAATCGCCACAAAACATAAAAAACCTATATACATATGGTATCGCCGTAATCGTACCGACCCGCAGAATAAAGTAAAATGTCATTTATACCGCACAGTGAACACTGTAAAAAAAAATAAAGAAACATAAATTCTGACAAAGTTTTTTTGTGTCACTTTGCTTGCCAAAAAAATCTAATAAGTGATAAAAAAAAAATCACATGTACCCTAAAATGGTACCAATGAAAAGTACAGATTGTCCCGCAACAAATAAGTCATCGCACAGCTCCGTTGGAGAAAAAAAATAAAACCGTTCTGGCTCTCAGAATATGGCGATGCAAAATGTGCAAAGTGTTCCAAAAGCAGATGAGATCGGGTGACCATTTATCAGTGCGACACCGGCCACATATCTGCGGATTATTATTTATTTACACCATTATTATACCCTCTTATTATGTCCTGATGTTCTCCGCACAGGTTACATATACCCCCACATTATAAATTGAAATACCAGCAAAACCCCAAACAGAACAGTTACCAAGCAAAATCTGCGCTCCAAAAGCCAAATGGCGTTCCCTCCCTTCTGAACCCCACAGCGTGCCCAAGCACCAGCTTACGTCCACATATATGATATTTTATATCCGGGAGAACCCGCTCAACATTGTATGAGGTGTTTGTCTTCAGTGGCACAAACTGGGCACAACGTATTGTGCATTAAAATAGCATATCAGTGGAAAATTAATAGCATGTCGTGGTGCGAGGGGTTATATATGGAGCGGGCTCACGCGCTGCGCCCGCTCCATATTCTGCAGGTGTCCGCTGTGTATTACAGCTGACACCCGGGACTAACGGACAGGAACAGCGATCGCGCTGTTACAGGAGCCTGTAAAATGACATTATACTGCAATACATTAGTATTGTAGTGTATTGTACCAGCGACCTAATGATCGCTCGCTCCAGTCCCCTAAAGGGACTTTTGGGAGGTTTCCACTGTTTTGGTCCCTCAGGGGCTTTGCATATGCGACATGACACCCGAAAACCATTCCAGCTAAATTTAAGCTCCAAAAGCCAAATATTGTTCCTTCCCTTCTGAGTCCTGCCGTGGGCGCAAACAGCAGTTTATTACAATATATGGTGTATTGCTGAAATCAGGACAAATTGCTTTACAAATTTTGGGGTGATTTTTCTACTTTATTCATTGTAAAAATTAACCATTTCTATGTTTTTTCAGAAACTAGATTTTCATTTTCACGGCCTAATTCCACTAAATTCAGCAAAAAAAACTGTGGGGTCAAAATGCTAACTATACCCCTAGAAAAATTCCTTGAGGGGTGTAGTCTTCAAAATGGGGTCAGTTTTGGGGGGATTCCACTGTTTTGCTCCCTCCAGGGCGTTGCAAACGCGACATGGCACTGAAAAACAATCCAGCAAAATCTGCGCTTCAAAATCCAAATGGCGCTCCTTTCCTTCTGAGCTCTGCCGTGGGTCCAAACAGCAGTTTAGTACCACATATGGGGTATTGGCGTAATCGGGAGAAGTAGCTTTACAAGTTTTGGGGTGCTTTTTAATCTTTATTCCTTGCAAATATTATTTTTTTAAATATTTTTTCAGAAAAAAAGCAGATTTTCACAGACATACTCCAATAAATATAGCAAAATACCTGTGGGGTCAAGATGCTAACTATACCCCTAGATAAATTCCTTGAGGTGTGTAGTTTCCAAAACCGTCTCACTTTTGTGGGATTTCCACTGTTTTGGCACTACAAGACCTCTTCAAACCTGACATGGTGCCTAAAATATATTCTAAAAAAAGGAGGCCCCAAAATCCACTAGGTGCTCCTTTGCTTCTGAGGCCGGTGTTTCAGTAAATTAGCGCACTAGGGCCACATGTGGGATATTTCTAAAAACTGCAGAATCTGGGTAATAAATATTGAGTTGCATTTCTCGGGTAAAACCTTCTTTGTTACAGAAAAAAATGTATTACAAATGAATCTCAGCAAAAAAAATTAAATTTGTAAATTTCACCTGTACTTTGCTTTAAAGGGAATGTGTTGCCAGCAAAACATGTATTTTTTTTTTTTAGTTAAACATTTAGTGTGTAGGTGATTAAACATTGTTCAAAATTTTTTTATTTTTTTCACGAGTCAGGAAATATTATAAATTAGATTCTAATTTATAATATTTCCCAGTGCTGGTCACTAGATGGAGCTATTCCCAAAATTGCAGCATTGCATGTGGTAAAGCAACCACATTGCTTTTTGCTGCAAAATTGGGAAAAAAGCACTCGCTCTAGTGAGCTCTGAGAATTCCCCCCTCCTTTATCCTGGCTAGTGCCGGGATAAACGAGGGGATTGAACGGTCTAACCTCCTACACTGTGTCGCTATTTTTTGAGCTAACACACAGTGTAGTAGGTTTACATACAGTAGTAAACACACACAAACACGAACATACATAGAAATCTCTTACCTGCTCCTGCCGCCGCAGCTCCCTCCGGCCCGTCCGCTCCGTCTGCTGCCGCTGGTCCAAGTGCACAAGTCCTAGAGTTCTAAGCCTTGTAACGTCCTAGAAAAATAAAATAATGTTCAAAAAACTATGCAAATATAAAGTAGACATATGGGAAATGTTAATTAGTAACTATTTTGTGTGGTATTACTATCTGTTTTACAAGCAGATACATTTAAAATGAGAAATCATAATTTTTGCAAATTTTCTCTAAATTTTGGTGTTTTTCACAAATAAGCAATGAATTTATTGATCAAATTTTTCCACTAACATAAAGTACAATATGTCACGAGAAAACAATCTCAGAATCGCTTGGATAGGCAAAAGCATTCCAGAGTTATTAACACATAAATTGACACATGTCAGATTTGAGAAAATGGGGCTGGTCATGAAGGTCAAAATGAGCTCGGTCTTGAAAGGGTTAAGATGCAGATACAGTTTAAACTGGAAATAAAATAATTGATAAAAAATGTTTTCGCAAGATGACGTCTATTAATTGCGCTGAATTTCCATTAATTGCCCAACCCTACTGTTGATGCCTTTTCCTGACATGAATAACCTTGACAGATGCAGACTAAGGCCAAATTCAGACGAACGTGGGGAAACTGAGTGAAAAACGGCCGTGCGGCTGTTTGAGTCTATTTAGGGACCCGTGAAAATTGAACAAAATAGGATGTTCTATTTTCCAACGCAGTCCATTGAAACAACGGCCGTGTGAAATACATGCGTCTGTGTGACAGCTGTTTTAACGGACGTCACACTGACCTATTCTACGTCCGTCTGAATCTGGCCTTAGGCTGGGTGCCCGCATTGCGTAAACACTGGAATTTCCGCAACCTAATTCTGTGTGGAAATGCTGCAACATTTACAGTAGCAAAGTGGATAAGACTTTGGAAACCTTAGACTCCCACTGCAGTAATCACAGAAAAGTTGTGTGGAAAGTATTCTGCGGTGCGACTTTCAAACTAGATGCTGTAAAAACCACAACCACTTGACTCCTATATTTAAAAAATTTGATTTTTTTTTGTGCAGAATTAATTCTCCCCGTTGAAGTCTATGGGTCAAACAAGCAGTATCTGCACAGAACACGCAGCATAAATTTAAATGCGTTATTAGGCACACCTTAGATGTTGAACCTTGTTTTTAATAAGCAGTTTGAAAAATACACAAATATTCCCATTAGTCGTACTCCGAGGGACGCTGCTCACCTCACTGCCAGCTGACGCTGTGGCAGAAATGTGATACTTTTCACTTATTTTTTTACTGTTTCTTTTTTTATATTTGCAGTGCTAGTTAGGTCATGTCATGTGCAGATAATCTCTCTAATTAAAAAAATGAAGTCATTCTAAGGCTTGATTCAGACGGCCGTGTTCGGCCTGATATACAGACCGTGTGTCGGACAGATGTCCCGTGCTGTAATCATGGTTTCTCTACGGGACAGTATATCTTAAGGGATGCTGGGACTCTCTGCATCATAGATAACTATGATGCTAGAAGCCCGGCTCCCTGAACTGTGGTTGGTCTAGGAAATACGGCAGACACGCGGTCAGTATATAACGGACCGAACACGCCCATCTGATTGAGGTCTAAGGCTCCGTTCACATCTGCGCTAAGTTTTTTTTTCCATTCTTCCATTCAGTTATAGGAGCAGAAGAATGAGAAAACGGAAGTGCCGGAGCCATTGCATCAAGGACCCTAAAGTCAAAGGGTTTAGGCCTCGTGCACACTTAAGTCACCGTTTTCACGGCCGCTTTTGACAGGTCCGTGAACCCGTTTTAGCGGCCGTGTGGTTTCCGTGTGCACTGTGTTTCCGTGCACCGAGAATGGTACTGTCCAGAGTGCTGAAAGAGTTAATGGGCTGCACTGATCGGCGGTAACTCTTTCAGCACCCTGGACAGTACAATGCTTGGCGCGCGGAAAATACTATTTTAATGTAATTAAAAAAATAAATAAAAAAGTTCATACTTACATTCCTCCTGGCCGGCCTCCAGCGATGACGTTCAAGCCAATCACAGGCAGCCGCGGCCTCGGCAGCCAATCACAGGCTGCCTCGGCAGTCAATCGCAGGCTGCCGTGGCAGAAAAGAAGGTCGGACTGGAGGAAGAAGAGGGACTCGTCACCAAGAGAACGACTGGGTACGTATGAAATGCTTTTTATTTTATTTTTAATCAGCAGCCTCTTTTCTCTATCAGTTATTGATAGAGACAAGTGACTGCCGATTAGTGTAATATTTTTCTAATGTTTTTCTGCCCGCCCGGCGGTTGCTAGGCAACGGCTCCGTCACACACGGACGGCACACGGATGCCTTCCGTGTGCCTTCAGTTTTTTTGACGGCCCCATTGACTTGCATGGGCCTCACGGTCACGGAATCCCGGACCAAAGTAGGACATGCTCTACTTTAGATCGGAACGGAGCAACGGACCATCAAAAAAACTGAAGTGTGCATGGCCCCATTGAAATGAATGGGTTCAGGGTGCTATCAGTGACAAAAACGGATAGCACCCTGAAGGAAAAAACTGAAGTGTGCATGAGGCCTTAGACAGGTTTCTGTGAGGTTGTCTGACGTTTCACGGGAAATGCTGCACTATGTATTCCGCCTAACGGATCCTCTGACGCAGTTGTGAACAGAGCCTTAAAGAGTTTAATCAAGTTTGTATTTTTTAAAGCCGCAAAAGCCCTGTCTTTTTTGTTTTTTTTAACAGCTTAACCAGTTCAGGACCGGGCTATTTTGCGCCTTCAGGATCAGACATCGTTTAGCCATTTTTAGCACGTGTTAGTTAAATGGCTATAACTTTTTTTATTTGTTGGGCTAACTACGTGATTTTTGCGATGTTTTTTCAGTAGACAATGCAGGTTTCATTTTTTATCGTTTTTATACACACCTTTTTTGCTATTTTAGAATTTTTATTCATAGATTGAAAATAATAGTAAAAAAAATAAGCTTTTTTACGTTTCAGCTATGTTTTTTGGGGTAATATAGTTTTATCCTAAAGACTTTTTATTTGTGATCGTCATTGTCTACCGTAAATTTTAATATATTACATGTCTATATTAGGGTAATTGGGTCAGCGCTAGCGTTACAACAATGATTGGAGGGGGGGGGGGGAGAAACGTTTTTTTTGGGGTGGGTATTTTATGTGTATGAAATTTTTTTTTGCACTTCACTTTACTTTATTTTTTTATTACTATGGTCTGTCCCCCAAAGGTCAAAAAAGACCTTTTGGGGAACTTTATATATTTTTTTTCTTTCTTTTATACCATGTTTTTCCACTGTAACTGGAGCTGCACAGCAGCCCCAGTTACAGGGGAAATCGGCCCTCTCATAGTGACGATTGTCACTAATAGGGCTGTGCTGGGTCTGGTTAGACCCAGCAGCAGTCTGTCAGTAACGGCACCCGGTGATCATGTGACCAGTCACATGCTCACCGGGAGGAATAGACAGTTCCGCTGCTGCTGTCTCTATTCATATACACAGCGTTCATTGAGCACTGTGTAAAAAGACATCGGAGAAGACGGATACAGCTAAAGCTGCTTCTATCTTCTTCTCGGGGTCCCCGGCAGTTACTGACAGCCGGAGACCCGACATTAAGCTGCCCGATCGCGCGGGCAGCAAGTTAAAACCCGGGCCGTAAAAAGTCTATGGCTCGGGTTTTAAGGACCCTGACCGCTGGCCGTAAAAAATACAGCCAGCGGTCGGGAACCTGTTAACATTACAATTGTACTGCATGCTTATGGGATTACTTTTCCTTCTTAAAATGCAAACCTTTGACAAAGTGAAGATCTCATACTTCCTTGCCTACTTAACCCCTTCCCTCTTTGGCCACTTTTGACCTTCCTGACAGAGCCTCATTTTTCAAATCTGACGTTTCGCTTTATGTGGTAATAATGTCGGAATGCTTTTACCTATCCAAGCGATTCTGAGATTGTTTCTTCTCGTGACACGTTGGACTTTATGTTAGGCCTAATTTACATGAATGCTGCGCATCTCGGACGTGAAAACTGCTGTTTTTCACGTCCGAGGTGCATCCGCGCTCAGCTCGCTGCGGGACGCGATGTCATGCATCCCCCATAGTTGAGTCTGGAGGGATGTGTGATGTGCGAAAAGAACGGACATGTCCTATTTTCACACGGTTCGTTGAAACAACGTCTGTGTGAACGGCCACATTGAATTACATAGGTCCGTGGGACGGCTGCTGTTTCAACGTCCGTCCTTAACACGTTAGTGTAAATAAGGCCTTACTGGCAAAATTTGCTCGACACGTTCAGTATTTAATTGTGAAAAACACCAAAATGTAGCGACATTTTTTTTAAAACATGCATTTTTCTTCATTTAAATGTATCTGCTTGTAAGACAGGCAGTTATACCACACAAAATTGTTGCTAATTAACATCCACCGTTTATGTCTACTTTAGATTGTCATCGGTTTTTCAACATCCTTTGATTTTTCTAGGACGTTACAAGGCTTAAAACTTTAGCAGCAATTTCTCACATTTTCAAGAAAATTTCAAAAGGCTATTTTTACAGGGGCCAGTACAGTTGTGAAGTGGCTTTGATGGCCTTATATATTAGAAACCCCCAAAAAGTCATCCCGTTTTAAAACCTTCACTCTTCAAAGTATTCAGAACAGCATTTAGAAAATGTCTTAACCCTTTAGACGTTTCACAGGAATTAAAGCAAAGTAGAGGTGAAATTTACAAATTTCATATTTTTTGGCAGAAATAAATTTTTAATCCAATTTTTTTATAACACAAAGTTTTACCAGAGAAATGCAACTCAATATTTATTGCCCAGGTTCTGCAGATTTAGGAAATATCCCACATGTGGCCCTAGCGTGCTACTGGTCAGGTTTGAAGGGCTCTTGCGGTGCCAAAATGGTGGAAATCCCCCCAAAAGTGACCCCATTTGGGAAACTACACACCTCAAGGAAATTATTTAGGGGTATAGTGAGCATTTTGACACCACAGGTTTTTTTCAGAAATTATGGAAGTAGGCCGTGAAAATAAAAATCGACATTTTTTTCAAAGAAATTGTAGGTTTAGCTAATTTCTCATTTCCACAAGGACTGAAGGAGAAAAAGCACTGCAAAATTTGTAAAGCAGTTTCTCCCGAGTAAAAGAATACCCCACATGTGGTCATAAATGACTGATTGGATACACGGCAGGGCTTAGAAGGGTTTGAGCGCCATTTGGCTTTTGGAGATCACATTTAGCAGGAATGGTTTGCGGAGGCCATGTCGCATTTGCAAAGCCCTTGAGGGGACAAAACAATGAGTGCGCCCAAAAAGTGACTCCATTTAGGAAACTACACCCCTTGAGGAATTCATCTAGGGGTGTAGTGAGCATTTTGTCCCCACAAGTGTTTCAAAGAATTTATTAGAATTGGGAAGTGAAAATAAAAACTTCAATAAGACGTAGCTCTAGCTCAAAATTTTTCATTTTCTTAACAAATAAAGGAAAAAAAGAATCCCAACATTTGTAAAGAAATTTCTCCCGAGTACGGCAATATGTGGTCATGAACTGATGTTTGGGCACACGGCAGGGCTCAGAAGGGAAGGAGCGCCATTTGGAGTGCAGATTTTGCTGGACTGGTTTCTGGGCGCCTGTGGGACCAAAACAGTGGAAACCCCGCAGAAGTGACCACATTTTGTAAACTACACCCCTCAATGCATTCACATAGGGGTGTAGTGAGCATGTTAACCCTGAAGGTGTTTTGTAGAAATTAGTGCACACTTGATGTTGCAGAGTGAAAATGGGATTTTTTTCATAAATATGCTAATATGTGGTGCCCAGCTTGTGCCACCACAACAAGACCGCTCTCTAATTATTATGTGGTGTTTCCCGGTTGTAGAAACACCCTACATGTGACCCTAATCTTTTGCCTGGACATTCGACCAGGCTCAGGAGTGAAAGTACCATGTAAAATTGAGGCCAAATGTGGCGATTTACAAAGTATTGATTCACAGGCTCAGATGTGAAATAATAAAAAGAAAGCGACCCCATTTTGGAAACTACACCCCTCAAGGCATTTATTAAGGGGTGTAGTGAGCATTTTCACCCCACAGGTCTTTTCCATAAATGAATGCGCTGCGGATGGTGCAAATTAAAAAATGTATATATTTTTCCTAGATATGCCCATTTCAAATGCAAATATGTCATGCCGAGCGTATGCCCCTGGAGAGACACACCCCAAAAATTGTTAAAAGGGTTCTCCCAGGTATGGCGATGCCATATATGTGGAAGGAAACTGCTGTTTAGGCACGCTGTAGGGCTCAGAGGAGAGGAAGCGCCTTTTGGCTTTTGAAGAGCGGATTTTGCTTGGTAGTAGATTTGTTTGAGTATTGCTGGTGTTTCTGTTTAGAATGTGGGGGTACATGTAAGCTGGGCAGAGTATATCAGGGGCATAGTTAGGTGGTATAATAATGCTGTTACAGGTGGATGTCAGCTGTAACATACAGCTGACTTCCACCGCTGATGACGCCGGAACAGCTCCTGAGCCGACGCCATCTTGCCAGCGGCTACGGAAGCCGATCAGGCTCCGCCGCAGGGCGGGTCCTGAACGGCTTCCATGCTAGGCAGACTGGGAGGCCAGTATTAGGCCTCCGGTTGCCATTGCAGTCACCGGAACCCCAGCAATTTCACCCCTCCAAACACCTTAAATACAGCGATCGCGTTTGAGCGCTGCATTTAAGGGGTTAATGGCAGGGATCGAAGCTAATTTCGGTCCCCGCCATTACAGCCGGATTTCAGCTGTAAGATACCGCTGACATCCAGCGATGATGGCACCGGCTCATCTTCTGAGCCGGTGCCAAGCATTTGGCGTATGGATACGGCAAAATGTGGGAAGTACTAGCTTTCCATGGCGTACCCATACGTCAAATGTCGGGAAGGGGTTAACTATGCAGTCACTATGTGTTCCTGTGTGGTAAAATAGTGTCCACTATTTTATGTGTCCTGTTTGTTTAACCCCTTAAGGACGCAGCCTAGTTTTGGCATTAAGGCTCAGAGCCCATTTTTCAAATCTAACATATTTCACTTTATGTGGTAATAACGTCGGAATGCTTAAACCTATCCAAGCGATTTCTGAGATTGTTTTCTCGTGACACATTGGGCTTCATGTTCGTGGTAAAATTTGGTCGATATATTCAGTGTTTATTGGTGAAAAATTGCAAAATGTAGAGAAAATTTTGAAAAAATAGCATTTTTCAGAATTTAAATGCATCTGCTTGTAAAACAGACGGTTATACCACCCAAAATAGTTACTAGTTCACATTTACCATATTTCTACTTTAGATTGGCATCGTTTTTGAATATTTTATTTTTCTTGGACGTTACAAGGCTTAGAACATAAACAGCAATTTCTCATATTTTTAAGAAAATTTCAAAAGCTTTTTTTTTTTAAGGTACCTGTTCAGTTCTGAAGTGGCTTTGAGGGGCCTATGTATTAGAAACCCCCATAAAACACCCCATTTTAAAAACTAGACCCCTCAAAGTATGTAAAACAGCATTTAGAAAGTTTTTTTATCCCTTCAGGCGTTTCACAGGAATTAAAGCAAAGTGGAGGTGAAATTTGCAAATTTCATTTTTCTTGCTGAATTTCAATATTATTCCATTTTTTTCTGTAACACAGAAGGTTTTACCAGAGAAATACTACTAAATATGTTTTGTCCAGATGCTGCAGTTTTTAGAAATGTCCCACATGTGGCTCTAGTGCGCTCGTGGACTAAAACACAAGCCCTAGAAGCAAAGAAGCACCTAGTGCATTTTGAGGCCTCTTTTTTTTATTAGAATATATTTTAGGCAGCATGCCAGGTTTGAAGAGGTGTTGAGGTATCAAAGCAATGGAAACCGACCAGAAGTGACCCCATTTTGGAAACTAGACCCCTCAAGGAATTCATTTATGGTTGTTGTTATCATTTTGACCACACCGTTTTTTCACAGCACCTATTTGAATTGGGCTGTGAAATTAAAAAAATGAAATTTTTTCCAATAAGATATAATTTTTTATCAAAATTTCTTATTTTTACAAGGAATAAAACACCCCATTTTGTTGCCCAATTTGTCCTTAGTGCGGCAATACCCCATTTGTGGTGATAAACTGATGTTTGGGCCCATGGCAGGACTCAGAAGGAAAGGACTACCATTTGGCCTACTGGAGCTTTTCTGGTGCTAAGTCATGTATGCAGAAGCCCCTGAGGTACCAGTACAGTTGAAACCCCCGAGAAGTGACCCCATTTTAAAAACTACACCCCTTAAGACATTCATCTAGAGGTGTAGTGAGCATTTTGTCCTCACAGTTACTGTGTAAAAGATAATGCGCAGCAGATGGTGCAGAGTGAGATTTGCAATTTCCTATACATATATGCCATTTCAGTGTCCGATATATTGTGCCCAGCATGTGCCACCGGAGACATACACCCCATAAATTGTAATGTGGGTACTCCCGGGTACGGCAATACCCTACATGTGGCTGTTATTTGCTGCTTGGGCACATGGCAGGGCTCAAAAGGGAAAGATGAGGGGGATAAGCTGTGCGGAGTGCATCAGTGTAAATTACAAATCAAGGGATGTATGGTAAATTTTAAAAATCTTTTATACAGAGCCCTGGTTTTTCGGGACACGTGTCGCATTGGTATATTGTGTCCTTCCTTATCCCCCTCTTATAGCAGACTCTGCACCTCTTTTGACTCTTTCCCTTTCCACCGGTTTGGGGAACTTCTCCTGGAAAGTGTTGCCCTGGTACGATGCGTGTGGCCTCGCTTCCAGAAGTACTGGGTGCCCCTCCTTCCTGGTCGCAAAAAATTAGGTTCTTTATAACCACCTCTTGACATTCCAGGAAAGTTCCCCTCTGGCCTGCACATCGACGTAGCACGTACGCATTGTACAATGCCATCTGTATGATGTGCACGGCCAGCTTCTTATACCACACCCTCGATTTCCGCATAGCGCTGTAGGGCTTCAGGACTTGATCTGACAAGTCCACCCCTCCCATGTACCTATTGTAGTCCAGGATGCAATCTGGTTTGGGGGTCTCTGTACTGGTACCTCGTACAGGTACATGGGTACTGGTGTGGGCATGTATTGTCAATACAAGGATATCTCTCTTGTCCTTGTACTTGACACACAATATGTTGCTGCTAGAATGTGCCCTGCTCTCACCCCTTCTGAGTGTTTGCCCAAGCAGTGTTTTAGGGACGCCTCTAAGATTTTTTTCTAGCAGTGCCGCATGCCGCAGTCCTTCTGGAAGCGAGGCAGTTGAAGAGTGGGACGCTGGTATAAAAATTATCCAGGTAGAGGTGGTAACCCTGGTCCAGCAGTGGGTGCACCAAATCCCACACAATTTTTGCGTTAATTCCCAGTAAGGGGGGGCATTCTGCGGGCTGAATACTGCTGTCCTTCCCTTCATATATCCTGAATTTATATGTATACCCTGATGCACTCTCTCACAGCTTATACAACTTCACGCCATACCTTGCCCTCTTACTTGGCAGGTACTGGCGGAATGGAAGCCTCCCTTTAAAATGTACCAGGGACTCATCAATGGAAATACACTTCTCGGGGGTGTATGCTTGGGCAAACCGGGCACTGATATGGTCTAATAAGGGTCTCAGTTTATATAAACGGTCAAAACTGGGGTCATCTAGGGGTTGGCACTGCTCATTATCGGCATAATGTAGGAAGCAAAGTATTGCCTCATAAGGCATCCTGGACATGGCCATACGGTACATCTGGGTGTGGTATAAGATGTCCGTGCTCCAGTAGGTCCTAATGGATGGCTTTTTCAGAAGCCCCATGTTCAAGAGCAGTCCCCAGAACTTGCCCAACTCTGCTGCGTCTACAGGAGTCCACCTCTGGGATTGGGCATAAAATGAGTTGGGGTTCTTGGTGATATACTGTTGGGCATATAAATTAGTCTGGGAGACCATTAGCTCTATAAAGTCATCAGTGAAGAAGAACTTGAAAAAGTCCATCTCACTGAATCCTGCCGTGTTAAATTTGATCCCTGGGTTGCCAGTGTACTTAGGGATTTGGGGTTCATAATGGTCTGGTGTGGGCGTCCAAATGGGGTCACTTCTCTCAGGGGTATCACTTGTTGTGGGGTCACTTCTCTCAGGAATTTCTACTATGGTGGTGGTCCTGGGAGGTCTCCTAGGGGGTCCCTCCTCTTCATCGCTGGATGAGGAGGTAGACAAATAAAAGTCTGTGTCGGAGGCCAGAAATGCATACGCCTCTTCAGCAGTAAATGTCCGTTGGGACATGCTTGTTGTGCTAAGACAAAATTTATATACAGCAAAAAAATAAATCCCTAACTGGGAGCAATAGGATAGCGCAACTAGCACAAATGCGTGTTTTGTTTTTAGAGAGCAAGTGGACTTCCCTGACACTAAAGCTAACTAGGGCGAGGGTTCCTAACACTAAACCTAACTAAATTTTATGTGGACTTCCCTAACGCTAAACCTAACTACGGCGACGATTCCCTGACACTAAACCTATCTAGATTATTCCAAGCTTCCCTGACGCTAAACCTAACTACGGTGATGGATCCCTAATGCTAAAGAGACTGTCACCAGATTTTGCAACCCCTATCTGCTATTGCAGCAGATAGGCGCTGCAATGTAGATTACAGTAACGTTTTTATTTTTAAAAAACGAGCATTTTTGGCCAAGTTATGACCATTTTTGTATTTATGCAAATGAGGCTTGCAAAAGTCCAAGTGGGTGTGTATTATGTGCGTACATCGGGGCGGTTTTACTACTTTTACTAGCTGGGCGTTCTGACGAGAAGCATCATCCACTTCTCTTCAGAACGCCCAGCTTCTGGCAGTGCAGACACAGCCGTGTTCCCGGCACATTATGCTGTGATAGCGTGCTGTCAGAAACAGCAGCTATCACAGCTCAGGAACGCCGGGCTCGAGCACTGCTGTGCTGAATGAGACCGATCGCTGCTATTGGCTAGTTACTCACTGACTAGCCAATAGCGGCGATCGGCGAGGCGGGACCATAGTAAATGGTCCCGGCCCATTATGCCGTGATAGCCTGCTGTCAGAAACAGCAGCTATCACAGCGCATGAACGCGTCGGGCGCTCGCACCGCTGTTCTAACTGCAGGACGTACTATTAGGTCATGGAGCGCGAACGATACAGCTGCCATGACCTAATAGTACGTCCAGGAGCGGGAAGGGGTTAAATTTTAATTTGTAAGCCACATTGGGGTTTCCCATAAAGATACATTGTTTTTTTTTTAATGTCCGATAACTTCTTAGTAACATATATATATATATATATATAGCAAACAAGAAAGCAGCAGCACTCACACGGAATCAATCGATCAGGTGCCCAGCAAAACGTCCCGATCCTCGGACGTGTATTGGTATATAAAGAAAGAAGATTTGCAGCACTCCAATGTGAAAAAAGTGGTGGTTTATTCAATCCAAGAACAACAGCAACGTTTCAATCCTACAATAGGATCTTTATCAAGCTTGATAAAGATCCTATTGTAGGATTGAAACGTTGCTGTTGTTCTTGGATTGAATAAACCACCACTTTTTTCACATTGGAGTGCTGCAGATCTTCTTTATATATATATATATATATATATATATATATATATATATATATATATATATATATATAGGAACAAACATATAATAGGAGCAGCACTGTGCAAAAAAACAAAAACAGCTGGTGCTAAGCTTCAAATAACAGGGAGTGACGTTCTCCCAGTAGGGTATATGGAAAAAATCGAGCAAAGAAGCAGCACTCAATAGCAAAAAATGAAATTTATTCACCCAACACAGCAACGTTTCACTTCCTCCATGGAAGCATTTTTTGCTATTGAGTGCTGCTTCTTTGCTCGATTTTTTTTTTTTTTTTTTTTTTTTTTTTTTTTTTTTTTTTTTTTTCCCATATATATATATATATATGAGTTTAAAGTGTTTAAAAAGATCTAAATTGACTATTTTTTTAATTTACTTTTACTTTTTAAGATACCGCTTCTATCAAAGTCTATTCTGTCAGGTCAGCTGTACTGAAAGGTGGTCCTGCTGTCTTTGACATGCAGAATCCAGCCAATAACGATCACCTCTAAATTCATGAACTTAGGGCCTGTTCACATCACCGTTCGCTTTCTGTTCCGGGGTTCCGTCAGAGGTTTCCGTCGGGTGGACCCCGCAATGGGAAGTGAAAGTGAAACAAAAGCTTCCGTTTCAGTCACCATTGATATCAAAGGCGACGGAAACATCGCTAATGGTTTCCGTTCGTCACCATTCCGGCAGATTTCCGTTTTTCCGACGGAATCCATAGCGCAGTCTACTCCGCTATTGATTCCGTTGTTAAAACGGAAACCTGCAGGAATGGTGACGAACAGAAACCATTAGTGACTGAAACGGAAGCTGTGGTTTGTTTCACTTTCTGTTGCGGGGTTCACCCGACGGAACCCCGGAACGGAAAGCGAACGGTGATGTGAACAGGCCCTAAGATGTGATCTTTATAAGCTGGATCCTGCTTGTCAGAGACACAGGACCAACTTTTAGCTGAGCCGTCTGTCCTAGCTGACCTGACGGAATGTGCTTTGATGGTAGGAAAAATAGGAGCTGCATCTAAAAAAAAAAAAAAAAAAAAAAAGTTAAAATATTTTTTTTAGTAAGTCCATATAAAAATTTTTTAAATCATTTAAAAAAACTGATTTAGCCAAAAAATACATATTTCCTGCTTCAAATGTGTACATAGCCTTCCTGGCCAGGTGCATTTTCAAGTTTTAGCCATGTGCCAATTTAATATCAATTACAAGAATTGCTTGTCCTATTACCAATAAATATGCAATTTGCACATGTGGAACCGATGGTCTTCTCTATCGTGACATGTTTTGTCCGATATATCTTGCATCCCTGGGTGGGATGTTTATTCTGCCAAGTGAGGTTCCTTTATATGTTTCCATGGTAACTATTGTCACACTATATTTGAATGGGTTGTGGGTGTTCCCAAACTCCGTGATTGCAGTTCCAGTGTCATCAGTACAGATGATCCGCTGTTTACTATGAGCGCTGCGTTGCATTATCTATCAATTTTCTGTTGATGCATTGCAATGCTCATTCTACTATGTGGACGATGTATAAATTGCAGACATTTCATATTTTATTTATTCTTACATCCATCATGTGGCTTTGTTGGTACTGTCACATGCGTGTCAGGACTGGAACGCAAGTTCCGTGCTCGCGCATGCGCAGTGACAACTGCTCCGCTCGATGCGTTCCACCGGATTGAATATCCGGTCCGGACGCCATCTTGGAGCATGCGCAGTTTATGCGCGCCTACTCCACACGTTGGCTATGCGGACATTGCATACAGACTTCTTACTGTAAGTTTATTGATTTCCACCTGGATATAATTGGCCCCTGCCCCCTTCCTTATCATTCTAATTACCCCTATTTGTCACTATTTATGTTGTTTATATGGGACATATATATGTGTGTGTATATGTATATGTGTATGTGTATATATATATATATATATATATATATATAAAAAACACTGTCCATGACTGGCCTTTTAAATACAAAGAGATGCACTTTTGCACTAATATTTATAATGTTGTTGGATACTGTTTTCACATATGTAATGGGCTCTGTACACTTAACTTGATTGTTAGCTGATGTATGCTCCCTCTATTTAAACTTGACACCATTGTTAGTTTGACATAGCTTGAGAAAGGCTCCTGTTGAACCGAAACGTTGCTGTTCTTTGAGGTGCCGTTACTACGTCCTATGCCGTATGTATGTATGTATGTGTGTAATATATATATATATATATATATATATATATATATATACACACACACCTTATATTAGAAAAGTAATTGTACATGTCACGTTAGGTTAACCCCTTCCTGACATTTGACATCCATACGTCATAGCCGGGTAGGGGAAGTATGGAACGGGCTCACGAAGGGAACCCGCTCCATACGATGTGGGTGTCGGGTGTATGTTACAGCCGACACTTCACAGTTACGAGCGCGATTCTGCTTGCTTAACCCGTTAAATGCCGCGGTCAATAGCGGCCGCTGCATTTAAATAGTTAGAAAGAGGGGGGCAACCCCCCTCTAGTTGCTGATCGCGCCACCCGCAATGCAATCGCGGGGTGGCGATAGTTGCTATGGCTGCCTGGGGGCCTAATGAAGGCCCCCAGGTCCGTCATCTTTGTGCTCCTACTAAGGGATTAATAGAAGCCTGTCAGAGAGACGATATACTGCAATAGGGTTGCATTGACAATACAACACAATGGGCAGCACTTTGAACACATTTTATAAGTGGTCAGAAACTTGTAAATAACTCATGAAAGGATAAAGTAACGTTAAAACCAAGCACACCATTGTTTTTCTTGTGCAATTCTCGATAAGTTTGATGTGCCACATGACCCTCTTCCCATTGAAAAAACTAAAGTTGGATACAAAATGGCCGACTTCAAAATGGCCACCATGGTCAACACCCAGCTTGAAAAGTTTCCCCCCTCCCATATACTAATGTGCCACAAACAGGAAGTTAATATCACCAACCATTCCCATTTTATTTAGGTGTATCCATATAAATGGCCCACCCTGTAGATCTCTATGTCCCAGGGCTGCAGTCTTAAAGAGAACCTTTCACTACCCCAGACATCTGCATCTGAGTGCACCATCTTATAGGCGCTGCTGCACAGACCCTTGGGCATTTTGAATTCGCTGTGTAGCCTAAGCCGCTCTTGAGATATCAGTGACGTTATTATTGGCGCCCAATATGTAAATTGGCCCCTGTTCTGTCAGTAGGGCTTTTCTGGACATGGAAAGACAGGGATTGTGATAGTCAGAGCTCTGACACTATGCAATCAGCTGTGGACACACACTGACACTGTCCGCAGCTGATTGGACAGTATCGGAGCTCTATCATGCCCCCTGCCTTTCCATGTCAAGAAAAACCCCCATCAACTCAAAGCAATTTCGGCAAGAGCATGGCTGACAGCACCTGCGAGATGACAATGATGAAAATGTATGTTCGTGTGGGAACCCGCACCTGACCTGGATGTACATTTTCATCAATGGCACCTGTCAAGGGGTGGGATATATTAGGCAGCAAGTGAACAGTCAGTTATTGATATTGATGTTTTGAAAGCAGAAAAAATATTCAAGTTTAACCTCTTCCCACGCTGCCCCGCACTGTACGTCCTGGAGAGGGGTTGCTTCCCGCACAAGAACATACAGTTGCGGAGCGGTTCCCGGCGCACACTGTCCTAACGGACAGTGTCTGGGAACTGGGAGGTCAGCTGTCCCCGACAGCTGACTTGCCGGTCAGTGGACCATTGCCGCTGATTTTGGCAATTAACCCCATAAATGCAGCGACAGATTGCGATCACCGCATTTAAGGGGTTTGAAGCACATCGGCAGCCCCAACTAAGTGATTGTGGGGACTGCCGATGCTTGTCGTGGCAATCGGAAGCCAGACAATGGCCTCCGGGCTGCCATGTACGGAAGCCTCGGAGGAGCAGCAGCCTCCGGCCGGTCCTCGATGCTTCCTGTCAGTGTGGCTGTCACGTCACAATGACAGAATACATTACACTACGTTAGCTGTACTACAGCGGATACCCGGGACTAACGGACAGGAACAGCGATCATTCTGGTACAGAATCCTTTAAAAATAACAATATACTGCAATACATTAGTTTGCAGTATATTGTACCAGCGATCCAATGATCTAATAAAATGTGTAGAAGAATTAAAGTTAGTAGTGAGAAAAAAAATTTAAAGCGAAAAAAAACCGAAAACTTTTCCCATATTTTCTTCTAAAGTAATGTAAAAAAAGAAACAAAATTGGTATCCTACGTCCGTAAAAAGCCGAACTATTATAATATATCATTATTTAACACGCACAGTGAACACCATAAAAAACTTAAAAAGATTTCTACCGACAAAATCGCAGATTTTTTTTTGTCACCTTCGCTCTCAAAAGAAAATGTAATACAACTTTTTGATCACTTTATGTACCAAAAAATGGTACCAATAAAAACTACAGCTCGTCCCACAAAAAATAAGACCTCCCACCTCTCAATCAACCGAAAACGAAAAAAGTTACGGCTCTCAGAATGTGGTGAAACAAAGCAATTTTTATTTTAACAATTAGATTTTTCTTTGTAAAAGTAGTATAATATAAGTAAAACCATAAAGTTGGAATCACGATAATTGTATTGCGCCGCAGAATAAAGTAAAGTTTTCGTTTTAACCGCATGGCGAAAGCTGTAAAAACGAGACCCCCAAAAAATGGAATCCGATTTTTTTTTTTTTTTTTTTTTTTTTTTTTTTTTTTTTTTCCAATTTCAGCCCGCAAAGAATTTTTTTTTCAGTTTTCTAGTATATTTTATGGTACTTTTTTAAATGGTGTCAATAGATACAACTATTGACGGAAAAAGAAAAAAACTTATAGCTCTTGGAAGGTGGAGAGTGAAAAACAAAAATAAGAAAGCAAAAAATGGATCAGTCCTGAAAGGGTTAATTCATGGTTAATTCATTTCTAATGAAAAATAACGGATGACCACGTGGGGTATTTCTGTACTCGGGAGAAATTGCTTTACAAAAATTGTTTTTTTTCTTCTCCTTTTATCCCTTGTGAAAATGAGAAAATTCAACATTTTATTGGAAAAAATTGTGATGTTCATTTTCGCGGCCTGATTCTAATTCATTCTGCAAAAAACCTGTGGGGTCTAAATGCTAACTATACCCCTAGAAAAATTCCTTGAGGTGTGTTTCCAAAATGGGGTCACTTTTGGGGGGTTTCCACTGTTTTGGTCCCTCCGGGGCGTTGCAAACGCGACATGGCACCGAAAACCAATCCAGCAAAATCTGTGCTCCAAAATCTAAATGGCGCTCCTTCCTGTCTAAGCACTGCCATGGCTTCAATCAGCCGTTTATGACCACATATGGGGTGTTGCCGTAATCAGGAGAAAATGCTTTACAAATGTTGTAGTTCTTTTATTCCCTGTAAAAAATTAAAAATTTCTGTTTTTTTCTGAAAAAAAAGTAACATTTCATTTTCACGGCCTAATTTCACAAAATTCTGCAAAAAAGCTGTGTGGTCAAAATGGTAACTCAACTTCTAGATAAATTCCTTGAGAGGTGTAGCTTCCAAAATGGGGTAACTTTTGGGTTGTTTCCACTGTTTTGGTCCCTCCTGGGCGTTGCAAATGTTACATGGCATCGAAAACCATTCCAGCAAAATCTGTGCTTCCAAATCCAAATGGTGCTCCTTCCCTTCTGAGCCATGCTGTGGGGCCAATCAGCAGTTTATTACCACATGTGGCGTATTGCCATAATCGGGAGACATTGCTTTACATATTTGGGGTACATTTTCTTAGTTATTCCTTGTAAATATTAAAATGAAAGATTTTCATTTTTACAGACTAATTTCAATATATTTAGTGAAAGCGCGAACTATATCCCTAGATAAATGGGGTAACTTTTGGGGTGTTTCCACAGTTTTTGGCACCACAAGACCCCTTCAAACCTGACATGGTGCCTAAAATATATTCTAAAAAAAGGAGGCCCCAAAATCCTCTAGGTGCTCCTTTGTTTGTCCATTAGCACACTAGGACCACATGTGGGATATTTCTAAAAACTGCAGAATCTGGGCACTACAATTTTGAGTTGCATTTCTCTGGTAAAACCTTCTGTGTTACAAAAAAAAAAAATGTATCAGAAATGAATTTCGGCAACATTTTTTTTGTCAATTTCACCTCTACTTTGCTTTTAAATCCTGTGAAACGTCTAAAGGGTTAAAACACTGAATGGTGATCCGAATACCTTGAGGGGAGCAGTTTTCAAAATTGGGTACTTTCTAATATATAAGGCCCTCAAAGCCACTTCAGCACTGAACTGGTCCCTGAAAAAATGGCCTTTTGAAATTTTCTTTAAATTGAGAAATTGCTGCTAAAGTTCTAAGCCTTGTAACATCCTGGAAAAATAAAAGGACGTTCAAAAAACTATGCAAACATAAAGTACACATATGGAAAATGTTAATTAGTAACTATTTTGTGGTATTCCTATCTGTTTTACAAGCAGATACGTTTACATTTAGAAAAATGCTAATCTTTGCAAAATTTCTCAATTTCAGTGTTTTTCAGAAATGCCAAATTTATCAACCAAATTTTTTCACTAACATAAAGTACAACATGTCACTAGAAAACAGTCTCAGAATTGCTTGGATAGAAAAAAGCATTCTGAAGTTATTACCACATAAAGTAACATGTCAGATTTGAAAAAATCGGCTGTGTCCTGAATGCCAAAACAGGCTGGGTCCTGAAGGGGTTATGGATCTGAGCGACTTTGACAATCGCCAAGTTGTGATGACAAGGCTGCTGAGTCAGAACATCTCTTGAATGGCAGTTTTTTTTGGGGTGTTGGCGGTTTGCGGTGATTAGTACCTACCAAAAGTGGTCCAAGGTAGAACAACTGGTGAAAAAGCGACCAAAGCGCTCATCGTCCTGCTGAAGACGGCTTACATTTTCTTCAGCCTGGTGATGAGCGCTGATTACAGCCGAAGGAGCAAAGCTTCTGGACCTTCGTTATGAACAGTGGGGGTCTCCGCACCCGGACCCCCACTGATCCGATCTTTTGAAATGTCTCTGACCTATCAAAAGTTTGAAAGTGTAGTTCCTATTTAAGTTTAATGTTGAAATTTGTCTTCAGTACGCCACGAAGCTCCCCCTAGTGGTGGTTACATACAGCCAGCATTTTATTGTTGTACTGTCGATACAAGGGATTTGGAGCTCTGCTATAAAGATATATTAAGAAATGAACGATCACTGAAGACCTGTTTAGATCACCTCTCCAACCACTGTTTGTTTTTAGTCTTTCTTTACTTTTATTTTTTTGCATACGGTCTCCTTGCCTACCTTGGTGCATTATGCGAAACATGGTTAATAGGCATGTGCTGTACAACAAGTAGGGATTTAATGCAGTGCTTCTGAACTGAATGCCTACAGCCTTTTCAGATGATTAATGTGCCCCAACTGAGCCACCGGTGCTTAGCAAATGGAAATAAATATTCAATAGATTTAATTTGGAAGCACATTGGCATGTATATTTCCCACAATCAGTATGTAATACATGTACCAAGACAAAGGACAGGGGGCTATGCACAAGACTATTTTAGAGAAAATAGTGTTGGCCCATCTGAACTTTATTTCCGTTTTCTAATATTCACTTTCAGTTAGAATCTGATTGTCTTGGGCAACACCACTATTCTTGGCATTATTTTATATTTATGACCCATTTTTAATGCAAACTGACAGGTGTAATGCTTTATGGATATGCAGAGTGCTCCAACAGCAAGGACTACATCCGACCTATAATAAAATAAAGAAAAAAAACCTGATTATGACAAGTCAGGCTATTTTTGTCTGTGTTTTAGTATCTTTACGTTCACTTATTCAGCCCTGATCATTTGTCTTCTGATGCGCTCTTGTAAAATGATGTCCACTATATGTCACATGTAGTATGTAGGTCTTTGTGTGCCTTGCCCTGTACTCATTTTGGCCTTTGAGCTACGAAGGCAATTGGATAGAGGACATACTTAAACAATGCTAGACCTCTGTGGAGCACACGAGTTCACAACATGTGCGCCCCCCCCCCTTTTTTTTTTTCATTCCACAGAAAACCTAGCCGATACATGGAAACTTTCGTTTCCAGGATCTACATCACTGTGTGTGCCTTTAGACTATGGCTTCAGTGCTGTTGGTGCAGATTTGCATGCTTAGTTCTCACTCTCAATTTCTGTGATGCTTACATTGATCTCCATAGAAATGAGCTCCTGTCCACTCAGCAGACGCTGTAAGGTTCAGTTAATTCGGTCAGGAGACAGAAAGGCAGGCCGGTACATAGCGAAAACTCACCTTTGGCTATAGGTCCCATGCACACGACCATATTTCTCATCCATCCGTAATTACCGTCTGTTAATACGGATCCGTATTTATTTATAGGTATCTGTAAATAATCTGCATATGCGGAAGGGTGTCCGTAAATACGATGTGTAGGAATCTTGGGTAAGACCCTTGCGTCGCATAGCAACGCTTCCGTATCCACACTGTACCCCATAAAAAAATTACTTAAAAGCCAGAATTCCCGTTTGGTTACCTAGCCTTGCATAAAAAGTGATCAAAAAGTCATATGAATCCCAAAAGTACCAATAAAAACTACAGTTCGCCCTGAAAAAAATAAAAAATAAAGCCCTCAAACCGCCACATCGGTGGTAAAAATGGGGGTTAACTAAATGGGACAACCCCTTTAATTGAAAACGTGTGTGTCAAGCCAATTTGACATTTCGAGCAATGGCAACCCTGATGTTTGTGATATTGTTCTGTGTATATGGCATGTGTTTATAGACATACATGTTTGTATACATACTGTGAATATATACTATTTCTTCTAGTCGATTTTGTATTTTCTCATAAATTACCTATGCTTTTAAATTGAACGTCAGTCTTTGGCATTAGGAAATCTAAGCACTGCCCTCTATTCTTATACGTAGGCCCAAAATATCTAAGCTGTGGGAGGAAATGATTCAGACCAAGCTGTAGAACATGTTTGGTGCAATATTTGTCATGGTAAGTAAGAGGGAAATTAAAGGGAAATTATTTCTTGCTGAGGATTTTTTCGTTCGTCTCATTGAGGGACACAAACCGTGGGTATTTGCTGTTGACAATAGGAGGCAGGACACTGAGGGTATTTTCACACGGCAGCCTCCGTTACGGCTGAAATTACAGATCTGTTTTCAGGAGAAAACAGCTCCGTAATTTCAGACGTAATGGCATGTGCAGGTGCTTTTCGTTGCGTCCATTATGGACGTAATTGGAGCTGTTTTTCTATGGAGTCAATGGAAAACTGCTCCAATTACGTCTCAAGAAGTGACAGGCACTTCTTTGACGCGGGCATCTCTTTTACGCGCCGTCTTTTGACAGCGGCGCGTAAAAAAAAATGACAATCGGCACAGTACATCGTAAAACCCATTCAAATGAATGGGCAGATGTGTGCCGATGCTTTGGAGCCGTATTTTCAGACGTAATTCGGGGCTAAAACGCCCGAATTACGTCCGTAAATAGGGTGTGTGAACCCAGCCTAAGAATAAAAAAAGCTGTTGAATGAACCCTTCTACAGGTTTTGTCTTCCGCTGTGGACAGTCTTATTAAGCGGTCGGAGACCTCTTGAAAATCACTGCGGAAACGGTCACCTTCTGTCGTCCAAGACAGTTTATAAGCCCTTTCCCCCTTACTCCGAGTTTGAAGGAATGTAAACATCCTGACAAGTCATCTGCCCAGATTCATGTTTGACTCTTATGTACCATTTTCCAGAGGATATCTCTTCCAAATGGGTGATTTTTCCAGTGGTGGATCCTTCTTTTTCTCGCCTACCCAAAACTACTAGAATTCCAATGGTGGACGGGGCCTTGAGACCAATTTTTGCTTCAGTGTGGGTACGCAGAGCTTCCAATGTTTGCCAACTCCTTCACGGCAATCTCTCTGGGGCACTCACTGAAGAATTGTTGGACCTTTTTCATCAGATGTCCAGTGTTACCAAGTATTGTGGCTTAAAGAGGCTCTGTCACCAGTTTATAAGTGCCCTATCTCCTACATAATCTGATCGGCGCTGTAATGTAGATAACAGCAGTGGTTTTTATTTTGAAAAACTATCATTTTTGAGCAAGTTATGAGCAATTTTAGATTTATGCCAATTGGTTTCTTAACCCCTATCCGCACGAGGACGTAACTGTCCGTCGTTGCGCGAGGTTACTTCCCGCACGAGGACGTATAGTTACTGAGTTTTTCCCGGTGCACACTGTCGGCGACAGTGTGCACCGGGAACCGGGAGGTCAGCTGTCGCCGACAGCTGACACTCCCCTCTTGCCGGCCAGCGGTCCTTTACCGCTGATTTCGGCGAATTAACCCCTTAAATTTGGCGATCGGGTGCAATCGCCGAATTTTAGGGGTTTCTAGCATATCGGCAGACCCCCGTCCGAAATCGCGGGGTCTGCCGATATTTAGTATGGCAAACGGAAGTCAAGCAATGGCTTCCGGGTCTGCCATGGACGGAAGCCCATCAGGACCAACCTTCGGCTGGTCCTGATAGGCTTCCTGTCAGAGTGACAGGAAGTCACTGTGTCGTTCCCGATGCACACTGTCGGCGACAGTGTGCATCGGGAACTTGGAGATCAGCTGTCCCCGACAGCTGACACTCTCCAGTGTTGCCAATCAAGTGGCAATTAACCCGTTACATGTGGGGCTCGATTGCGATCTCAGCATGTAGCGGGTTTGTAGCGCATCAGCAGCCCCCATGCAATCGTGGGGGCTTCTGATGCTTGTGATGGCACCAGACAACGGCCCCCAAGTCTGCCATGTATGTCCGCCTATGAGGATCAGCCTCTGCTGATCCTCGTAGACCAACTGTCAGAGTGACTGTGACGTCACACTGACAGTTGGAATACGTTACACTACCTAGGTAGTGTAATGTATTCTAGCAGCGATCAAAGCTGCAGGTCAAAAAAAGAAAGTTTAAAAAGTTAATAAAAATGTTTTATAAAAGTGTAAAAATAAAAGGTTTTGTTTTCCTATAAGTCATTTCTTATAGGAAAAAAATGAAAACGTTTAAAAAAAAAAAAAAAGTACACATTTGGTATCGCCGCGTTCGTAACGACCCAAACTATGAAACTATAATGTTATTTTTTCCGCACGGTGAACGCCGCAAACAAAATAAACGGAAAACTGTCAGCATCGCTATTTTTTGGTCACCAAGATATAGAATAAAAAGTGATCAAAGTCGCATTTACCCCAAAATGGTACCAATAAAAACTACAACCCGTCCCGCAAAAAACAAGACCTCCCACAGCTTTTTGGACGAAAAAATAAAGTTACGGCTCAGAATAGCGTGTCCCAGAAAATAAATTATTTTATAGAAACTTAATTTTATTGTGCAAACGCTGCAAAACGTAAAAAAAACTATACACATATAGTATCGGCGTAATCGTACCGACTGGCAGAATAAATTAAAACGTAATTTATTGCGCACGGTGAACGCTGTAATAAATCATTTAAAGTGCCAAAATCTCTGTTTTTTGGTCACCTTAGCTCTAAAAAAAGATCCTGAGGGGCCAAAATGCTCACTATATCCCTAGAAAAATTCCTTGAGGGGTGTAGATTCCAAAATGGTAACTTTTGGGGGGTTTCCACTGTTTTGGTCCCTCCGGGGCGTTGCAAACCCGACATGGCACTGAAAACCAATCCAGCAAAATCTGCGCTCCAAAAGACGCTCCCTCCCTCCTGAGCCTTGCTGTGGGTCCAAACATCAGTTTCAGACCACATATGGGGTATTGCCGTAATCGGGAGAAATTGCTTTACAAATGTTGGGCGGCTTTTTCTCCTTTATGCCTTGTAAAAATGAAAAAATTCTATGTTTCCACAGAAAAATAGGTGATTTTCATCTTCACAGACTAATTCAACTAAATTTTGCAAAAAAACTGTGGGGTCAATATGCTAACTATACCCCTAGAAAAATGCCGTGAGGGGTGTAGTTTCCAAAATGGGGTAAATTTTTGGGGGTTTCGACTGTTTAGTTACCACAAGACCTCCTCAAACCTGACATGGTGCCTAAAATATATTCCTAAAAAAAGGAGGCCCCAAAATCCTCTAGGTGCTCCTTTGCTTCTGAGGCCTGTGTTTCAGTCCATTAGGACACTAGGGCCACATGTTGGATATTTCTAAAATATGCAGAATCTGGGCAATAAACATTGAGTTGCGTTTCCCTGGTAAAACCTTCTGTGTTACAGATTTTTTTTTTATTACAAATTCATTTCGGCAAAAAAAAATGAAATTTGTAAATTTCACCTCTACTTTGTCTTAATTGCTGTGAAACGCCTAAAGGGTTAAAATACTTTCTGAATTTGGTTTTGAATACCTTGAGGGGTGCAGTTTTCAAAAAGGGGTGATTTATGGGGACTTTCTAATATATAAGGCCCTCAAAGCCACTTCAGAACTGAACTGGTCCCTGAAAAAATAGCCTTTTGAAAATTTTATTGAAAATATGAGAAATTGCTGCTAAAGTTCTAAGCCTCGTAACGTCCTAGAAAAATAAAAGTACGTGAAAAAAAATTATGCAAACATAAAGTAGACATATGGGGGATGTTAACTAGTAACTATTTTGTGTGGTATTACTATCTGTTTCACAAGCAAATACATTTAAATTTAGAAAAATGCAAATTTTTGCTAAAATGTGAAGTTTTTCACAAATAAATATTGAATTTATCGACCAAATTTTTTCACTAACATAAAGTACAATATGTCACAAGAAAACAATCTCCGAATCGCTTGGATAGGTAAAAGCATTCCGGAGTTATTACCACATAAAGTGACACATGTCAGATTTGAAAAAATCATCTGTGTCCACAAGGCCAAAACAGGCTGTGTCCTAAAGGGGTTAATGACCAACTAGGCGTGTTTTTACTTTGGTCAGTGTCAAACACTTCTTTTTACAACACCCACTTGGTCAAAAGTAAAAACACGCCCAGTTGGTCATTAAGAAACGAATTGGCATAAATCTAAATTGCTCATAACTTGCTCAAAAATGATCGTTTTTCAAAATAAAAACCACTGCTGTTCTCTACATTACTGCGCCGATCAGATTATGTAGGACATAGGGCACTTATAATCTGGTGACAGAGCCACTTTAAGGACGTGGATTGGTTGTCACATTTGGGACGCAGCCCCATTTTTCAAATCTGACATGTTACTGGTAAAATTTGGTCGATACATTCAGTATTTAATTGTGAAAAACACAAATTTAGCGAAAAATTTGCAAACATTTGCATTTTTATAAATGTAAATGTATCTGCTTAAAAGACATAGTTGCTAATTAACATTTCCCTTATGTCTACTTTAGATTGGCATCGTTTTTTGAACATCCTTCTGTTTTTTTTTATGATGTTTCAAGGCTTAGACACAAACGGAAACCATTGATTTCAATGGTGACTGATCCGATGCCGATTGTTTCTGTCAGGGCTCTATTCTGATGGAAACCTGCGACGGAACGTCAAAATAGAGTCCGAACGGATATGTGAACGAAGCCTTATTTATGCACTCACTAAAATATTTCTGTGTTATATAGATAGTTTTCGAACAAATAGAATATAACAGATCTTAAACTGTAACAAAATCAAGTTTACAGTTCCAAAGCGCAATCAATGTCTCAAGGCTGAGTCCAAATGCGGCAGATTTGTGGTGCTGCTTCCGCTACGCAAATCTGTAGTAATTTACAGTACAATAAAAGTGGATGGCGTCTTCAAAACCCCATCCACATGTAAGGCAAGAATTTGGCATGGAAATCAGTGCTAAGGGGGAAATCTGCGGCAAAATCCTCAAGTTTTATAACCAGTGTGCAGATTTTGCTGACTATTTTCAGCATACTCCACAGCTGATAAGTTTGTAGACCCAGCGAATAATGCGTACGAATTGAAAATTTTCTACTTTTTTCAATAATTAATTACGGAAGGAATTACACACATGCACACGCACGTTTGGGGTCACCCAGACAATTTTGTGTTTTCCATGAAAGCTCACACTTATATTTATCAAATGAGTTGCAAAATTACTAGAAAATATAGTCAGGACATTGACAATAATGATAATTATTTGAAATAATAATTTTCTCCTTCAAACTTCGTCAAAGAATGCTCCATTTGCAGCAATTATAGACCTTTGACATTCTAGCTGTTAATTTGCTGAAGAAATCAGGACAAATTTCACCCCATGCTTCCCGAAGCCACTCCCACTTCTTGCGTACCATACGGTCAAGCTGCTCCCGCAACAGCTCTATGGGGTTGAGATCTGGTGACTGCGCTGGCCACTCCATTACAGATAGAATACCAGCTGCCTGCTTCTTCCCTAAATAGTTCTTGCATAATTTGGGTCATTGTCCTGTTGTAGGATGAAATTGGCTCCAATCAAGCGCTGTCCACAGGGTATGGCATGGTGTTGCAAAATGGAGTGATAGCCTTCCTTATTCAAAATCCCTTTTACCTTGTACAAATCTCCCACTTTACCAGCACCAAAGCAACCCCAGACATCACATTACCTCCACCATGCTTGACAGATGGCGTCAGGAACTCTTCCAGCATCTTTTCAGTTGTTCTGCGTCTCACAAATGTTCTTCTGTGTGATCCAAACACCTCAAACTTCTATTCGTCTGTCCAGAACACTTTTTTCCAATCTTCCTCTGTCCAAGAAAACTGCTCCTAATTTTCAGACTTTTTTTTTTAAGCCACTCGCGATTTTCATGGCCGTTTTTGGAGCAGTTTTCTATAGTCCATGAAAAACGGATCCAAAAACATCCCAAGAACTGACCTTCACTTTTTCGCGGCCGTTTTTTTTATGCGGCCGTTTTCCAAAACGGCCGCGTAAAAAAGTGGCCTATCAACTGAACGCCGTTTTTCCCAATGAAATCAATGGGCAGTCGTTCTGCTTCCGATTTTTCGGCCATTTATGTGAACATACCCTAAGAGCGAGGCTGCGGCTGTGCAATACAGCCATTGCCACGCTCCTAAGAAGTGAGCATGCGGTCAGCATGAGGTGTTGCGACCAGCGCTGCAGTAATGAGCGTCTTCACTGATGACAGAACGTTGCGGACGCACTGCAAAACACCCCCACGTTCTGTCTTCAGTGCCTGCACCGTCTTTCATTAGTGCACCGCCGGCCGCATCACCTCATGCTAAACGCGTGCGCACTTGTCAGGAGTGGGGCAGTGGCTGTATTACACAGCTATAGTCCCGTTGTAACGGCGGAGATCAGAGAAACCTCTTATCTCCCCCGCTATTCCCCTGAATGCTGCGATGAAAGCTGACCACCACAGCAGCATTCAGGGGAAAATGAGAAGGGGGGATGCCCTTTGGATCACTTTACAGGGAATTCCTGTGACACGATCGAGGGCCACCCCATATATCGGCAGACAGCCCAGGGTCCATTGAAAACCCCCAGGACTGTCTGACCATATTTCCTGTTAGGGCATACTGAGGCTTGTCCTAACAACTGCCTGTGTACTATCAGTACACAGGCTAATGTACTGGAATATATAGATATATGCCAGTACATTAAAGTTTAAAAATAAAAAAGTAAAAAAAATAAACTAAAGTAATGTTAAAGAGGCTCTGTCACCAGATTTTGCAACCCCTATCTGCTTTTGCAGCAGATCGGCGCTGCAATGTAGATTACAGTAACGTTTTTATTTTAAAAAAAAGAGCATTTTTGGCCAAGTTATGATCATTTTTGTAGTTATGCAAATGAGGCTTGCAAAAGTCCAAGTGGGTGTGTATTATGTGCGTACATCGTGGCGTTTTTAATACTTTTACTAGCTGGGCGTTGTGATGAGAAGTATCATCCACTTCTCTTCAGAACGCCCAGCTTCTGCCAGATCACGCTGTGACGTCACTCACAGGTCCTGCATCGTGTCAGACGAGCGAGGACACATCGGCACCAGAGGCTACAGTTGATTCTGCAGCAGCATCGGCGTTAGCAGGTAAGTCTATGTAGCTACTTACCTGCTAACGCCGATGCTGCTGCAGAATCAACTGTAGCCTCTGGTGCCGATGTGTCCTCGCTCGTCTGACACGATGCAGGACCTGTGAGTGACGTCACAGCGTGATCTGGCAGAAGATGGGCGTTCTGAAGAGAAGTGGATGATACTTCTCATCAGAGCGCCCAGCTAGTAAAAGTATTAAAAACGCCCCGATGTACGCACATAATACACGCCCACTTGGACTTTTACTTTTAAACACACCCACTTGGACTTTTGCAAGCCTCATTTGCATAACTACAAAAATGGTCATAACTTGGCCAAAAATGCTCGTTTTTTAAAAATAAAAACGTTACTGTAATCTACGTTGCAGCGCCTATCTGCTGCAATAGCAGATAGGGGTTACAAAATCTGGTGACAGAGCCTCTTTAAATAAAAACAAAAACATACATTACAATAAACATTAAAATAAGTCTCGATACATAAAATATACACCTATTCGGTATAGTTGCGACCGTAATAACACATTTATAGCGTCATTCAAGTTTACACTGTTATAAAATTAAATAAAACTGCTTTCGTTCACTTATCAATGTGAGGCACAAGGTATTATGAATTTTGAACCGCCATGTACCTCACATTAATAGTAATTAATGTGAGGCACATTAAAATAAATATAAATATATATATATATATATTAGGGACTCCTAGCGTCGTACATAACTATGATGCTAGGAGCCCGGCTCCCTGCAGTGTGTTCGGTCCGGGACTTGCGGCCGAAATACGTAACATCCTGTACGGACGTAACATGCTCGTGTGAACCTTAGACATAAACAAGATTGTTTCCATTCACTGACCGCAAGCAACTATCGTGAGCATTTTAAGACTAAGTTTTGTTTTGTTTTTAATAACTGCCGTGCCCCCACCTATCCTGAGATAGTCAGACCCCCACCGATCAGAAAGTGATGGGAATAGCCCTTTAATGAGATCTGTCGGCAGATCTTTTACATTAGTCAGTACAACCGTACATACAAGTTGATTTTTATGAAGGAAGCAGGTGGAGCGGCTGCACCTTGGGGATCTTGCATCCCTAGAAAGAGTGTGGCTTTTCATGTTTCAATAATACGTATGATTGAGCGATTTCACTTAGTCCACTATAGCGTCTGATTATGAGGAAAGCTTAAGGGTATGTGCACACTACCTATTTTCAGACATAATTCAGGTGTTTTACGCCTGAAAAGACTGCTCCATTATGTCTGCAAACATCTGCCCATTGCTTTTACGATGTTCTGTTTACGATGTTCTGTTAAGACGAGGTGTCATTTTACGCGTCGCTGTCAAGACGGGGTGTAAAAATTCGCCCGCGCCAAGGAAATGCAGGACACTTCTGACTTTTTGGAGCCGGTTTTCATTGACTCCATTGAAAAACAGCTCCAATTACGTCTGTAATGGATGCTGCGAAAAACGTGAGTACTTGCAAAAATGTCTGAAATTAAGTAGCTGTTTTCGCCTGAAAACAGCTCCGTATTTTCAGATGTATTTTGCGTTCGCGTGTGAACATACCCTTAGACATCTGTTTACGTGAGGCAATTTATTTCATTTTGTCCTGCAGTCAAAATAGTCGTCCGTCGCAATTGTGCACGCTACTCGATTTGTTTTTCATGTTAACACCCTTAGGGCTTATTCAGACGAACGTATAATACGTCCGTGCAACGCGCGTGATTTTCACGCGCCTCGCACGGACCTATGTTAGTCTATGGGGCCGTTCAGACTGTCAGTGATTTTCATGCAGTGTATGTCCGCTGCGTAAAACTCATGACATGTCCTATATTTGCCAGTTTTTCGCGCATCACGCACACATTGAAGTCAATGGGTGCGTGAAAACCGCGCACGGGCGCACTTCCGTGTGCCGCGCGTGATAGCGCAAAGTAGTCATAACTATGAATGAAAACAAAAGCACAACGTGCTTTTCTGTTTACAAACCTACAAACCGTGTCATAATGATGGCGGCTGTGTGAAAATCACGCAGCCACGCATCATATGCTGCTGACACACGGAGCTGTTAGGTACCTTTTGCGCGTGCAAAATGCCACCTTTTTTGTGAATCCAGCCTTAGAGTAATTCACACACAGCGCTCAGCTGATCTTACGATCGATATCTTTAAAGAATGCAAAAAGTTTGAAGTTATGTCTATCTACAGTAGTCACCTACAAGTCTTAACACACTGTGATGATCATAATCCACTATCAAAATTTGTTGAAAATTGGAGGATTTTCATAATCTAAACATGTAAAACCACATTAAGGCCCCATGCACACAACCGTAAAAAACCTCAGTTTTTGCGGACCGCAATTGTGGTCCGCAAAAACGGAGCCTTCCACTTTCATTGAACACTGACACCTTTCCGTAGCACTACGGAAGGGTGTCCGTGCCGTGGAAATGTTTCGGGAATTATGGAACATGTCCGTTCTTTCGCATTTTGCGGGCCATGCTCCCATACTTTGTATGGGAGCACGGCCCAAAAATGCGGCTGTCAGTCAGCGGCCGGCCGTGCCCGCAATCGTGGGCTGTGATTGCGGGCACGGTCATATACATGGGGCCTAAGACAGGACTTTGCTCACACTTCACCACCCATCAGTTGGACTCAGTAGCTGTATACGATGCTGAACTCTGTCTGGAGCTGTATAGTAAGGGTATGTTCACGCCGCCTATTTTCGGCCGTTTTTCGGGCTGTAAACGCTCAAAAAACGGCCGAAAAATCGGAAACAGAATGCCTCCAAACATCTGCCCATTGATTTTCAATGGGAAAAACGGCATTCTGTTCAGTCTTGAAAAACGGCCGTGTAAAAAAAACGGCCGCGAAAAAGAAGTGCAGGTCACTTCTTGGATGTTTTTGGAGCCGTTTTTCATAGACTCCATTGAAAACCGCTCCAAAAACGAAAAACGCTGCTAAAATCACAAGTGGCTTAAAGTCTGAAAATCAGGAGCTCTTTTCCCTTGAAAACAGATCCGTATTTTCAGTCTTTTTTTTAGTAAGCGTGTGAACATACCCTCACAGGCATGTGTGCTGCTTCTGCCATCCAGCTGAATGTTACTGCATGCTGTATATCTGCAACTATCCTTGCATTGGCCAATGTTGAAAACTGTATTGTAAAGTGATAAAGAATACTGCTTTGAACAAAATAATCTGGTACTGATTGGCCTGATTATAATTCCCATTTACAATTATTGTTTATGAAAATGTTGTATAAAAAATGTTTTAGATTTGGCCTGCTCCGTTTCATCTTCCTTTTTATATTCGCTCTCGCTCTCTCATTCGTGCTCTCTCTCATTCGTGCGCTCTCTCATTCGTGCGCTCTCTCATTCGTGCGCTCTCTCATTCGTGCGCTCTCTCATTCGTGCGCTCTCTCATTCGTGCGCTCTCTCATTCGTGCGCTCTCTCATTCGTGCGCTCTCTCATTCGTGCGCTCTCTCATTCGTGCGCTCTCTCATTCGTGCGCTCTCTCATTTGTGCGCTCTCTCATTTGTGCGCTCTCTCATTTGTGCGCTCTCTCATTTGTGCGCTCTCTCATTTGTGCGCTCTCATTCGTGCGCTCTCTCTCGCTGGCTCTCTCTCTCGCTGGCTCTCTCTCTCGCTGGCTCTCTCTCTCGCTGGCTCTCTCTCTCGCTGGCTCTCTCTCCCTCTCTCTCTCTCGCTGGCTCTCTCTCCCTCTCTCTCTCTCTCCCTGGCTCTCTCTCCCTCTCTCTCTCTCTCTCTCTCGCTGGCTCTCTCTCCCTCCCTCTCTCTCTCCCTCTCGCTCCCTCTCTCTCTCTCTCTCTCCCTCTCGCTGGCTCCCTCTCTCTCTCTCTCTCTCTCCCTCTCGCTGGCTCCCTCTCCCTCTCTCTCTCTCTCCCTGGCTCTCTCTCCCTCTCTCTCTCTCTCTCTCTCGCTGGCTCCCTCTCCCTCTCTCTCTCTCCCTCTCGCTGGCTCCCTCTCTCTCTCTCCCTCTCGCTGGCTCCCTCTCTCTCTCTCCCTCTCGCTGGCTCCCTCTCTCTCTCTCCCTCTCGCTGGCTCCCTCTCTCTCTCTCCCTCTCGCTGGCTCCCTCTCTCTCTCTCCCTCTCGCTGGCTCCCTCTCTCTCTCTCGCTGGCTCCCTCTCTCTCTCCCTCTCTCTCGCTGGCTCCCTCTCTCTCTCCCTCTCTCTCGCTGGCTCTCTCTCCCTCTTTCTCTCCCTCTCTCTCCCCCTCTCTCTCCCCCTCTCTCTCCCCCTCTCTCTCCCCCTCTCTCTCCCCCTCTCTCTCCCCCTCTCTCTCCCCCTCTCTCTCCCCCTCTCTCTCCCCCTCTCTCTCCCCCTCTCTCTCCCCCTCTCTCTCCCCCTCTCTCTCCCCCTCTCTCTCCCCCTCTCTCTCCCCCTCTCTCTCCCCCTCTCTCTCCCCCTCTCTCTCCCCCTCTCTCTCCCCCTCTCTCTCCCCCTCTCTCTCCCCCTCTCTCTCCCCCTCTCTCTCCCCCTCTCTGGCTCTCGCCCTCTCGCCCTCTCGCTGGCTCTCTCTCCCCCTCGCTGGCTCTCTCTCCCCCTCGCTGGCTCTCTCTCTCTCTCCCTCTCGCTGGCTCTCTCCCTCTCTCTCTCTCCCTCTCTCTCTCGCTGGCTCTCTCTCTCTCTCTCGCTGGCTCTCTCTCTAGCTGGCTCTCTCTCTCTCTCTCTCTCTCGCTGGCTCGCTGGCTCTCTCTCCCTCTCGCTCTCTCTCTCTCTCTCGCTGGCTCTCTCTCTCTCTCTCTCTCGCTGGCTCTCTCTCTCTCTCTCTCTCTCTCTCGCTGGCTCTCTCTCTCGCTGGCTGGCTCTCTCTCTCTCTCTCTCTCTCTCTCTCGCTGGCTCTCTCTCTCTCTCGCTGGCTCTCTCTCTCTCTCGCTGGCTCTCTCTCTCTCTCTCTCGCTGGCTCTCTCTCTCTCTCTCGCTGGCTCTCTCTCTCTCTCTCTCGCTGGCTCTCTCTCTCTCTCTCTCTCTCTCTCGCTGGCTCTCTCTCTCTCTCTCTCTCTCGCTGGCTCTCTCTCTCTCTCTCTCTCTCGCTGGCTCTCTCTCTCTCTCGCTGGCTCTCTCTCTCGCTGGCTCTCTCTCTCTCTCGCTGGCTCTCTCTCTCTCTCGCTGGCTCTCTCTCTCTCGCTGGCTCTCTCTCTCTCGCTGGCTCTCTCTCTCTCGCTGGCTCTCTCTCTCTCGCTGGCTCTCTCTCTCTCGCTGGCTCTCTCTCTCTCTCTCGCTGGCTCTCTCTCTCTCTCTCGCTGGCTCTCTCTCTCTCGCTGGCTCTCTCTCTCTCTCTCGCTGGCTCTCTCTCTCTCGCTGGCTCTCTCTCTCTCTCTCGCTGGCTCTCTCTCTCTCTCTCGCTGGCTCTCTCTCTCGCTGGCGCTCTCTCTCTCTCTCGCTGGCTCTCTCTCTCTCTCTCTCTCTCGCTGGCTCTCTCTCTCTCTCTCTCGCTGGCTCTCTCTCTCTCTCTCTCGCTGGCTCTCTCTCTCTCTCTCTCGCTGGCTCTCTCTCTCTCTCTCTCTCTCGCTGGCTCTCTCTCTCTCTCTCTCTCTCTCTCTCGCTGGCTCTCTCTCTCTCTCGCTGGCTCTCTCTCTCTCGCTGGCTCTCTCTCTCTCTCGCTGGCTCTCTCTCTCTCGCTGGCTCTCTCTCTCTCGCTGGCTCTCTCTCTCTCGCTGGCTCTCTCTCTCTCGCTGGCTCTCTCTCTCTCGCTGGCTCTCTCTCTCTCGCTGGCTCTCTCGCTGGCTCTCTCTCTCTCTCGCTCTGGCTCTCTCTCTCTCTCGCGCTCTGGCTCTCTCTCTCTCGCTCTGGCTCTCTCTCTCGCTCTGGCTCTCTCTCTCGCTCTCCCTCTCCCTCTCTCTCTCTCTCTCTCTCTCGCTGGCTCTCTCTCTCTCTCTCGCTCTCTCTCTCGCTGGCTCTCGCGCTCTCTCTCTCTCTCGCTGGCTCTCGCTCTCTCTCCCCCCCTCTCTCTCTCTCGCTGGCTCTCGCTCTCTCTCTCCCCCCCCTCTCTCTCTCGCTGGCTCTCGCTCTCTCTCCTCTCTCTCTCTCTCCTCTCTCTCTCGCTGGCTCTCTCGCCCTCTCTCCTCTCTCTCTCCCTCTGGCTCTCTCTCTCGCCTAAACGTTTTGTTTGTGTTACTAAGCTGTTCTGAGGGGAGGGGTGGAAGATTACTGTTCAAACATACAGTAACACCCGGCTCTGCCCTCTTACCTGTTTTGTGTACACTAAGAATACTTCCGCAAACTCATCTGTCTAGCCGTTGTACCTCTTCTTTCCTTCAGGTAGGGCGGGATAATTGCATTGTTAATTATCATTCTTAGGTATATGAAAGTATTGAGTGGTAAATATCTTTTGTGACATAGGAAGGTTAAATTTAGATCTTAATTACATTCTGGTGTTACAAAGTAGTCATGTAAAGATCCATTCTTTATGGAGAAATAGGGAGTTGTTTCTCATTCATGAGAAATCCGGAATATATATATCACAAAGTTGCTTTGTGAATGTTGATGTATATGTACTCCACCAATGAAATGATGATTTTTGCTTCTTTACTGCACTTGCTGTATATACTTTGGATAAATTCTATTACTGCTATTCCTGTGTCTTTCCACATTTTGCATATTAAAGCTAGATGCAGCCAGCCTTGTAGTTTATGAATGCTGAAAATCATATGACAAACCACTAGACATCACAAAAACATGAGACGATGTGACACTTTTATGTGTACCTCCCATTTGTATTCAACGGTTATTGCAGCCAGACATTTTTGGGTCGATACCAAAATTTGGACTTTGATACCGATACTTTGTGTAGTATTGTGATTCTCAATACCAAAATGATACTTTGCCAACATTAAAAACCCACAAAAATATAAAGTCCTTCCATTTTCTGATGTGAGGCACATGTTATAAATATTGACCCTCATTGTCCCTCACATTACGGGCCAGTTCACTCTAAGTTTTTTGACGCAGAAACCGCGTCGGAAAATGTGTAAAACGACAGCCGAAAACGCCTCCCATTGATTTCAATGGTAGGCGGAGGCTTTTTTTTTTTCCCGCAAGCGGAAAAACAGTCTCACTGGACAAAGCAGAGACATGCCCTATCTTCGGGCGTTTACGTCTCTGACCTCCCATTGACATCAATGGGAGGCAGAGAAACAGTATTTCGCGGCCGGCAAAAAACGCTGCGTCAATCGGCATGCAGGCGGAGCAAAATCTGCCTCAACATTCCAAACTAAATTTTGAGGCAGATTTTCCGCCTGCAGAAAACTGTGTAAACCCAGCCTAATAGTATTTAACCCAGATTGTGTACCTCACACATTAACCTAATGTTGCCTTTTATGACTGAGGTACTTGATGGGACCACTAACTATAATCATTATAAGAAGTGATCCCATCAAGTACCTCCGTCATAATGGGCAACGTTGGGTTAATGTGGGAGATACATGATCAGGGTTAATTACTATGAATGTGAAGCGCATGGAGGTGCTAAATTCAGAGCACTATGTGCCTCACATTAATAAGTGATCCCATAATTTCCCCTACATAAGATTGGGATTAACCCCTGAAGGACATGGCTACTTTTGGCCTTGATGACAGAACAATGTTTTTAATTCCTTTTTGGTCTTTCCACTCGGCGCTAGTTATTTTGTTTTAATTTTTTTGTTCGATTTATAGCTGTGAGATTTTGTTTGCCGAACAAGTTGTATGTAGGTGCAGGTTTTTAGCACATTTACGTTATCGTTTAATTTTATATACATCTTTTTAGTTTTGTCAAAAATTCTGAAAAAAAGCAGTTCTACATGGTTTTCTTTTTTTTTTTTTTTACAGCATACACAAATCCTCATAAATGAAACTACAAAATTCTCGTTAGGGTTGTTATGATACCAAATGTTATGATACCAAATGTTCTATACTGTAGAAAAATGTTAGGCCTCATTCACACGACAGGGTCTGAGTGTCGGCCGGGAAAATCGTTGCATCCGTTCAGATTCCGTTACGGGCCGTATTGCCGTTTTTACCGGCCGATTTGGACCCGATTTGCATCTGTTTTTTTCCCTGTCTGTTTTAAAATCATATGAATTTCATTTAAATTTGTTGCCACACACAGTTCTCTGTAGGTAATGCCCCACAGCCCCCTGTAGGTGATGCCACCCAGACCCCTTGTAGGCGATGCCACCCAGACCCCTTGTAGGCGATGCCACCCAGACCCCTTGTAGGCGAGGCCACCCAGACCCCTTGTAGGCGAGGCCACCCAGACCCCTTGTAGGCGAGGCCACCCAGACCCCTTGTAGGCGAGGCCACCCAGACCCCTTGTAGGCGAGGCCACCCAGACCCCTTGTAGGCGAGGCCACCCAGACCCCTTGTAGGCGAGGCCACCCAGACCCCTTGTAGGCGAGGCCACCCAGACCCCTTGTAGGCGAGGCCACCCAGACCCCTTGTAGGTTACACCCACCCCCCCCACATTCCAGGATAAGTCACTGACTTCAATGTCCCTATATGGACCGTGTAGTCACTGACTTCTCCTGGAGAGGAATTCCCTGCCACAGGTCGGGAATTCCGCTGCAGAAGTGAGTGACGTCGCTGTGTCCATATATGGACAGTGTAGTCACGCACTTCTGTGGCGGAATCCCCAATCCCCAGCCGGGGATTGGTGATTCCGACTCCTACAGGGATCAAAAAAAGACCCTCCTCCTCCTCACATGCACTCTGCACTGTGAGGAGGAGAGAGAGCACGAGCAACGGAATACATGGCCATCACTCGGGACACATTCCGATTTATGAATGGCCGTCACCCGGCCGGGAAACCCTGTCGTGTGAATTCCACCTTAATTTTGGTGTATTTTATTTATTTATTTTTTGAGATGGTTTATTTACATTATTATTATTCGATATTTTTTAAAATCTTTTCATTTACTGGCATATTTCTATATTCTATGTTAGGCTGTGTACTAATGGGTATCCCCTAACAACTGCCTCTGTACTAAGTATGCCCGAACAGGAAATATGGTCAGACAAGTCCGAATGGACCCTTGGCTGTCTGTCCATATAAGGTATGTCCCTTGGTCGCGAAACAGGAATTCCCCGTGACGCGATCAAAGGGGGTTCCCCGTTCTCACTTTCCTTTGAATACTGCGATCAAAGCTGATCTCAGCATTCAAAGAGTTTACGATGGAAATCAGGTCAGTTTCTCTGATCTCCGCCGTTAGAGTGGGGCTGCGGCTATGTATTACAGCTAATGCCCTGATAGTGCGGGCACACATGCTGTGCCCACGTGATCAGCATTAAGTGATGTGGCCAGCGCCTCTATAATCAGTGGTGGGCACTGATGCAGAGAATATGGCGTGTGCTCTGTATTGCGCACGCCATGTTCTCTTTAGTTCTAGTGGCTTAATGCATGTATTTCAATACTAATCTGTGTGGCCGCAAGTCTTTAGTTTTGAAATACATGAATTCATGGTATTGAACATTTGCGGGGGCACTGACTGTGTCTAGATAGTATCGCTATTTCTATGCATCGTGCAATCCCAGTTTAACCCCTTCCCACCACAGCCATTTTTCGGATTTTCACTTTCGTTTTTTCTTCCCCCACCTTCCAGAAGCCGTAACTTTTTTTTTTTTTTTTTTCCATCAACATTGCCGTGTGAGGGCTTGTTTTTTGCGGGAAGTGTTGTCGATTTTCACAGCACCATTTCTTGTACGATATAATGTAGTGAGAAACTGGGAAAAAATTATTTGCGGGTGGAATAGGAAAAAAACAGATTCCTCAATCTTTTGGGTTTTTGTTTATACAGCGTTCACCGTGCTGTAAAAATGACATGTAAACTTTATTCTGCAGGTCAATACCATTACAGAGATACCAAATTTATATAGGTTTTTTTTTTGTTTTTTTTTAAAATGCTTTACGACTTTTTACAAGGAAAAAACTGATTGTTAAAAATAAAATTTTATTAAAGTTTTGTCACCATATTTTGAGAGCCATAACCTTTTTTATATTCTCGGCGGTTTACTGATATGAGGGTTTATTTTTTTCGAGGCGAGCTGTAGTTTCTATTGGTACCATTCTGGATACCATTTTAATAATTATTATTTTTTTTTTTTTTTGTATTTCATTTTTTGTGGGAGATGAATTAGCCAAAACCTTTTTTTTTTTTTTTTTTACTGCGTTCACCGTGCGGACTAAATTAGGGCTGGACGATTTAATCTACTGAATTCGATTAATTCGCCCTCGAGGCCTCCGATGTTTTTTAACCGCCTCATCACTGCCTGGTCTGCCCCGTCTGACAAGCTGCTCCCCATTCTGTCTCTGCTTCCCTACGGAACTGCTGTTCTGTAGTGAAGAAAATGATACAATATGGAACAGCAGTTCTGTGGAGAAGCAGAGACTCTCCCTTGTATCGCAGCGCACCCCCCCCCTTCTAGATCGCAGCACCCACCCTCTTGCTTATTGCAGCACCCCCTTACTACCCACGAGTACCCATGCACTATTCAGTCATGTTAAAGAGGCTCTGTCACCACATTATAAGTGCCCTATCTCCTACATAAGGAGATCGGCGCTGTAATGTAGGTGACAGTAATGCTTTTTATTTAAAAAAACGATCTTTTTTTCACAACGTTAGGAGCGATTTTGTTTTATGCTAATGAGCTTTCTTAATCCCCAAGTGGGCGTATTTTTACTTTAGACCAAGTGGGCGTTGTACAGAGGAGTGTATGATGCTGACCAATCGGCGGCATGCACTCCTCTCCATTCATTTACACTGCACTAGCGATATAGTTAGATCACTATGTGCAGCTACATACACAAACCCTAACATTACTACAGTGTCCTGATAATGAATACACATGACCATCCAGCCTGGACGTCATGTGTACTCAGAATCCTGACACTTCTGAATCTTTTGTGTGAGATTCCGGCAAGTGAAACGAAATCTCGCGAGATTACGGAGCTAAACGAGATTTCGTGTCATTTGCCGGAATCTCACAAAAAAGATTCAGAAGTGTCAGCATTCTGAATACACATGATGTCCAGGCTGGATGGTCATGTGTATTCATTATCAGGACACTGTAGTAATGTTAGGGTTTGTGTATGTAGCTGCACATAGTGATATAACTATATCGCTAGTGCAGTGTAAATGAATGGAGAGGAGTGCATGATGCCGATTGGTCAGCGTCATACACTCCTCTGTACAACGCCCACTTGGTCGAAAGTAAAAATACGCCCACTTGGGCATTAAGAAAGCTCATTAGCATAAACCAAAATCGCTCCTAACGTTGTGAAAAAAGATCGTTTTTTTAAATAAATAGCATTACTGTCACCTACATTACAGCGCCCATCTCCTTATATAGGAGATAAGGCACTTATAATGTGGTGACAGAGCCGCTTTAAGCACATCGTTTGCGCTCCATGACGGAATAGTAAGTCGCAGGGTGGAACGGCCATTTCGGCCGTCCTCCCGACACATACAGGAGCTGTGACAGCTGCTGTCTCATACGGCAGTTGCCACAGCTCCTTCAGCGGGGACTGATCACGATGTCCCCGCTGATTAACCCCATAGAAGCCGCGTTCAATAGCGATCGCGGCTTCTTAGAGGTTAAACCACGATCGACGGCCCACTACATAACAGGCGGCGATGGACTTTGAACCACTGTGCAACAGTGTTGGTCAGTGGTCTATAGCGTCATTGTAAGGCGCTGAATGGTCATTCACGGAATGTGCCCGGCCATTCAGCGCTTATGCATGTAATTGTATCTGCGTCCTATAGACGCAGGTACAGTTAGTGGAGGAGTGGATGGCAGCGGCTGGATTCAGTGGCACCGCCGCCCCCTCAGAGGCAACAGGCCACCACATGAGACGAGAAGCTCCTCTCTTATGAACGATGCAGCCCTTCCCCCAGGCTGCCATGCCAACTATTGGCACCCCCGGATCACGCCGCAGGGGGTTCCGTTCGAACGTTACAGGGGGTCACCCCTCCTGTGTTTAGTCATTTAACTGCTGCAGTTGTTGTTGACCGGTATTTAACAGGATGTCACTTTGAGTGGGCCGTGTAAACGAGCGCCAAGACAGAAGTACAAGTCAGGTGTTTTAATTGTCGGGAAAGTATCGTCGTTATCACTGCAGAGCACTCGCCTTTCACACAGTGTCTCCCTCTAATGAAGCCGAGTTAAGAGATTGTCCGGAGCCTCGGGAGAGACTCCTGAAGCAGGGGCATAGCTAGGAAAGACTGGGCCCCCTCTAGGTGCTACATGCAGCCCCCTTCTAGATAGTGCCCTCTGTAGATCCTGCCACACGCAGACCCCCCTGTAGGTCCTGCCACACGCAGTCCCCCCTGTAGGTCCTGCCACAATCAGACCCCCCCCCCCCTTGTAGATTGTGCCACAAAACCCACCCCAAAAAAAACTAATTTGTACTTGCCTTGCTCTGTTCCCGCAACGGACGGAGCGCTGCATGTTCTCCGAGAGTTGCGAATACCACACAGGTCTACATTTACAGGTGCGTGTGTTAAAGTACCGCCAAAACCACAGTAATCCACAAACCAATTTTTGCATGCACATAAAAGTAGCGATTTATATAGGTATAATATTTTCCATCCCCCTATCGAATATTTTTTTTTTGTAGTGTTTTAAAAATTACAACAAAACTGCGATTCAAATCTTGTTTGCAAGAATTCTAGCTTTCAAATTATATATGCAGCTCCCACTTAATCTGCTCTAACTCAGGCTTCTTAGCTGTCAAACAACCTGTATTGCCCACTGTAGATAGTGCCACACTGCCCACATATAGTGACAGTGCCCATTGTAGATAATGCCACTGTAACACTGTGCCCACTTATAAGGTAACATAGCACCCATATACAAAGTGCCACAGCCCACATAGTGCCACAGTGCCCATGTAGATGGCGCCACACCCCCTGTAGATGGCATAAAACCCCCCCCCCCTGTATATACTCTGACCGGGGATTCTGCTCCTAGACGGAGCCCCATGACTTCTCTGTCCATATGTGGATAGTGACGCCAGGGGCTTCTGCAGGAGAGGAATCTCCGGCCAGAGCCCCGGCAATGCTCCGGCCGGGGATTCTGCTGCAGGAGTAAGCCATGACGTCCGTGTCCATATATGGATAGTGACGGCAAGGGCTTCTCCAGGAGCAGATTCCCTGGTCTAGTCCCTGTGGATTCCACTCCTACAGGGAGCTACAATGGCAGTACGTACAGGGGGGGGGGGGGGGTGCTATCTACAGAGGGTTCTATCTACATGGGCGCATGCTAGCTGCTGGGGGGGGAGGGGCTCAGAGAGAGTCCCTGATGTGTCTGTCCATATATCGACACTGGCATCAAGGGCTTTCCCAAGACGAGTCCCCGACCAGAGATCTTGCGATGCTCTGGCCTGGGACTCCATAGTTGAAAGCCCGACATCACTATTCATATATGAACAGTGATGTCAAGGGCTTCCCTGGGCTCAGCTCTCAAAGTAGTGCTGTGTCCAGGAAGTCTTTTTGGCCAGGATCTGTATTTATCGGCCGTTCCTATTATTGATTTCTCAAAAATGACTGTTAAAAACTGATCCATTGACTTCTATAGGAGCCGTCTGGCCGTGAAAACTGACAAAAATAGGACATTGACTTCACTGTTCTGAAAACGGCAGTTTATCATTGTCATGTATATGTAGTCTTAGAACTACGGGTAAGGCCCCATGCACACCACCGTAAAAACTCCCGTAATTAGGGGCCCATAGACTTCTATTGGCCATGGGTACCTCCCCGTATGCTTACGGGAAGGTGTCCGTGCCGTTGAAAAATCTAGAACATGTCCTATTTCAGGCCGTAATTTCGGCACGGGCAGGCCCTTAGAAGTCTATGGGGCTCCCGTAATTACGGGTGACTACGTGTGTGCACCCGTAATTAAGGGAGCGTTGCTAGGCGACGTCAGTAAATAGTCACTGTCCAGGGTGCTGAAAGAGTTACACAATCGGCAGTAACTGTTTCAGCACCCTGGACAGTGGCTACCGATCACAATATAGATAAAGCTGTAAAAAAGACGTTCATACTTACCCAGAACTCTCTGCTTCTTCCTCCAGTCCGGCCTCCTGGGATGACGTTACAGCCCATGTGACCGCTGCAGCGGTCACATGGACTGCCATATCATCCAGGGAGGTTGGACTGGATGTCAAGAGAGGGACGCGTCACCAAGACAACGGCCGGGTAAGTATGAATTTTTTACTTTTTCTGCGGAAAGGGCTGTCCCTTCTCTCTATCCTGCACTGATAGAGAGAAGGGCTGCCGATTACTGCAGTGTAATATTGTTGTTATTAAAACCGCATTCAGAAAGTTTCTTTCCCCTTTACTTTGCTTTAATTCCTGTGACGCGCCTAAAGGGTTAATTGACAATTTTATTTTTTTTTGCTGAAATTCATTTGTAATACATTTTTTTCTATAACACAGAAGGTTTTACCAGAGAAATGTAACTCAATATTTATTTCCCAGATTCTGCAGTTTTTAGAAATAGCCCACATGTGGCTAGTGTTGATAATGGACTGAAACACCGGCCTCAGAAGCAATGGAGCACCTAGTGGATTTTGGGGCCTCCTTTTTTTAGAATATATTTTAGGCACCATCTCAGGTTTGAAGAGGTCTTGTAGTGCCGAAACAGTGGAAATCCCCCAAAAGTGACACGGTTTTGGAAACTACACACCTCAAGGAATTTATCTAGGGGTACAGTTAGCATCTTGACCCCAAAGGTCTTTTGCTATATTTATTTGAGTTTTTCTGTGAAAGTGAAAATCTACTTTTTTTTTCTGAAAAAATATAAAAAAAAAAAAATATTTGCAAGGAATAAAGAATAAAAAGCACCCCTAAACTTGTAAAGCTACTAATCCCGATTACGGCAATACCCCATATGTGGTACTAAAGTGCTGTTTGGACCCACGGCAGAGCTCAGAAGGGAAGGAGCGCCGTTTGGATTGTGAAGCGCAGATTTTGCTGCATTGGTTTTCAGCGCCATGTCGCGTTTGCAATGCCCTGGAGGGAGCAAGACAGTGGAAACCCCCCAAAAGTGACCCCATTTTGAAGACTACACCCCTCAAGGAATTTTTCTTGGGGTATAGTTAGCATTTTGACCCCACAATTTGTTTTTTTTTGCTGAATTTAGTGGAATTAGGTAGTGAAAATTAAAATCTACTTTTTTCTGAAAAAACATAGAAATGTTTAATTTTTACAATAAATAAAGGAGAAAAATCACCCCAAAATTTGTAAAGTAATTTGTCCCGATTACAGCAATACGCCATATGTGGTAATAAACTGCTGTTTGGACCCACGGCAGGACTGGAATGGTTTTCGGGTGTCATGTCGCATTTGCAAAGCCCCCGAGGTACCAAAACAGTGGAAACCTCCTAAAAGTCCCTTTAGGGTACTGGAACGAGTGATCACTAGGTCACTGGTACAATACACTAGTATAATATCATTTTTAACAGCGCGATCCTGTCCATTTGTCCCGGGTGTCAGCTGTAATACACAGCTGACACCTGCAGAATATGGAGCGGGCGCAGCGCATGAGCCCGCTCCATATATAACCCCCCGCACCACAACATGCTATTAAGTTGTGGTGCGCGAAGGCGTTAATGCGCAGCGGATGGTGCAAAGTGAAAATTAAAATTTTCCACTGATATGCCATTTTAATGCACAATATGTTGTGCCCAGTTTATGCCACTGAAGACAAATACCTCATACAATGTTGAGCGGGTTCTCCCGGATATAAAATATCATATATGTGGACGTAAGCTGGTGTTTGGACACGCTGTTGGGCTCAGAAGGGAGGGAACGCCATTTGGCTTTTGGAGTGCAGATTTTGCTTGGTAACTGTTCTGTTTGGGGTTTTGCTGGTATTACGTTTTATAATGTGGTAACCTGTGCTGAGTACATCAGGACATAATAAGAGGGTATAATAATTTGGTAAATAAATAATCAGCAGATATGTGGCCGATGTCGCACTGATGGTGCCCGATCTTATCCGCTTTTGGATACTGCACAATTTCTGTCGCTATATTCTGAGAGCCAGAACTTTTTTTAATTTTTTCTTAAATATTATAGTTTTATAGTTTGGGTCGTTACGAATGCGGTGATACCAAATATGTGTACTTTTTTTTAACATCTTCATTTTTTTCCTATAATAAAAGACTTATTATAGGGAAAAAAAAAGCAGTTTTTGTAACTTTTATAAAACATTTTTATTACTTTTTTTTAAACTTGTTTTACTTGAACACTTGCAGCACTGATCGCTGCTATACTACATTACACTACCTAGGTAGTGTAACGTATTATAAACTGTCAGTGTGACGCTGAGTGTCACACTGACAGGAAACTTATGAGAACCAGCATCCGGCTGGTTCTCATATGCTGCCGTGCATGGCAGACCCGGAGGCTGTTGTATGGTCTTTCCAGTTCGTTGCTACAACAAACTTTCCCTTCGATCACATGACCGGCACCTGAACCAATTAGGTCCCGATCATGTCTCCGGGACCAGAGGCAGGGGATAATAGCGCGATCCGGGTGTCAGCGCTACTCTGAGACACCCGGATCGCGCTTTTAACACCCACCGTGAATTCATCGTCGGCACTGCACAGAGCCCAGCAACTGCCGACGTGAATTTACTGTGGGCGGTCGGAAAGCGGTTAAAGAGGCCTTGTCAGCTCTCCTGACATGTCTGTCTAAGGCCCCATGTGCACGAACGTGTTTTTGCGTCTGTAAATCATCTGCAAAATTGTGGATGAATTGCGGGACCCATTCATATCTATGGATCCATTCATACGACAGTGGTTTATACGGTACGTGCATTGGCCCGGGCCGCAAAAAAAACAAACCACGTCATTATATGGACTGCATTTGCGGTCTGGGCTCACTGAAATCGATTTGTGTGCACGGTCCGTGATTTACAGATGACACTCCGCGGCCGGCCGTGCTGTAATCGCAGGCCTTGCACACTGCTTCGGCCGTGTGCATATGAGGCCTTAGGAAAATATTTGTAATGCCCATGAAACAATTCTAGAGCATCTTTTCTTAGAACTCTGTATTGTGCTGTTCCTCTGTTATTATTCCTGGAAATGTATGACTAAATTTAAAAATGGGTATTACCTGTATCAAAAGGTTGTATTACCACACAGTCTGGCACTCAAAGCACTGGACAGTGTCCGTGTATAGGAACACATCCCAATGAACAGGGGAATACAAGTATTGACTTAATTAGAAAGACATGTCGTGAGAATGGCCAAGGAAGTTGAGATTAAGATCAATGCTGGTCTTCTTCAGGATCCTTACAATGTAGATTTCGCTGTCCCTCCTTATGTATGCATAACCCACATAGAGGGAACAAAATGGTCACCAGTGAATGACCTTTTACTGTCCCACTACCACACCACAAAAATAATACATGTGGTTTTTACTGCGTTTTGAAGCTTCAGCATTTTCCTGGCATAGAACATAATGGGTTGACTGTGTGTCTCCCTAAATAACTGAAGAGAGGCCGAAGGGTATCTGTTGTGTCTCAGCGACTGGCCCTTATCAAGGCTGGCTTTAGACAGGTCTTGGATATGTTAGGTGATTGGTTTTGTTCTCATAAACGGTCAGCGCATACTGTGGAAAAACAATAGTAGAGCATTATATCTGCTACCTCAGAGGATTTTCAGCTTGAGGTTTATTGCCTCCCTGCTGCTGTTTCATCTGACAAACACTGAATCAACCCAGCACATACCTTCCCATCTACCACAATGTACTGCATAGAAGAATTATGTGGCTGGTGGTAAACGACTCAAACCTTTTTATTCCCTGCAATCCAGCTGCTGCTTTTTAAAGCGATTCAATGACGACCCCATTTTTTAAGAAGTTTTCTTTGCTTGTGAGTATATGGATGCTTTTATTTTTTATGTAGATGTCTGGCTTCTGGGTTATAGTCTTTCTCTAGCTTGTCTGTTGCAATAAGCCCTCTTACACACAACCGAGTGCCACTTGGGCTGTTTTTCACGGCGTGGCACCCGATTGATTAATGACACATTTACTTTAGCGGGTGAATCTGGTCTGTGAAAACTGACCGAACTCTGATCTGTGGAAAGATAGAACATGTCCTATCTTTCCACAGATCATGAACAGGACTCGGGCAGCACACACAGTAGTGTGCATTAGCTATAAGGCTGTGAACGCTTTGCTCCGAGATCTCGCAGCCAGCCTTTCTACAGTATCCAGATAGCGAAACTTTTTTTTTTAATATAATATTTTTATTTGATTGTAGATTATTTTTTTTATTCTATTTTCTGTACATGATTATGGTGGGCTGCCTGTCTTGCCTGAGCTGCTAACCGCATTTAGAAATTTTTTCCGCAGCCACATGGACCATGAGAACCTGTGAACAGGAGGGGGACTCATCGACTTATTTTGGAGAGTTCCCTAGGCATGCTATGTGACTTGTGTAGAGGTCATTGTGCAGCAAGGCCTAGGTAGGGGATCATTATTGGGGGATGTTGTGTTACCAGTTATTGTAATACTGCCTGTGATAATGAGATGATTGCGGAGAAGTGATCTCTACATAACAGGAAGTGTCTGTCTGTGAGGCTCAGTAGCAAGAGTGAAAAGTTCAAGATTTTAAGATTATTTTGTAATATAGATAATGACTTGCGCAGTCGATTGCACTATTGATTCCGTCAAAAACAACGGATGCCTTTTGGCAACATTTCCGTCACCATTGAGATCAATGGCGATGCAAACGGAACCTAAGGTTTCCGTTTTCCTTTCCATTTAGGTTTAACCTGACTAAAACCTCCGAAGGATACCCTCAACGGAAGGGCAACGATGATGTGAACAAAGCCTTAAATAGTAGATTACCCCTTTTAAAGGGTATTTTAAGAAATAAAATATACCACTAACTGAAGAAGATCACAGTACCGAAGATCAGTGCAAAATAACGGGAGGAAGCCTCAAAGGAACCTGATCCAAAGTCCCACAAATGTTTTTTTTCTCTGTTGGACTGAAACGTCGCACTGATGGGTGAATAAAGTTCCCATTTATTTTCAAAGTGCTGCCTCGTGTCTCTCTTTGCAGATAGTAGTGTACAAATAGTCTTAGGGTCTGTCCACATCAGCGTTGCCCTTCCGTTGAGGGGTTCCGTTGGAGGTTTCGGTCAGCTTGACCCCTCAACGGAAAGGCAAAACGGAAACCTTAGCTTCAGTTTCCCTCAGCATTGATCTCAATGGTGACGGAAACGTTAATGGTTACCGTTGGTCACCATTGTGACAGGGTACCGTTGTTTTGACGGAACCAATAGCTCAGTCGACTAAGCTATTGACTCCGTCAAACAACCGAGCCCTGTCAATGCAATGGAAACCATTAATAAAGTTTCCGTCACCATTGAGATCAATGGTGAGGGAAACGGAAGCTAAGGTTTCTGATTACCTTTCCATTGAGGGGTTAACCTGACGGAAACCTCAGACGGAACCCCTCGACGGAAGGGCAACGCTAATGTGAACAGACCCTAACTGGGTTTGTGACTATCCTTTTAGCGTGTATTAAATAGCATTGCATAGTTAGATGACTCACATTCTGACAGTGATTCATTTTCTTACCCTGGGTGGTGTTTGTAATAAGTGGGTGATAATAAATGGTGAGTATTTATAGCACAATGTATGGGTAGCCTCCTATACTTTTGCCATGCTCAACATTTTCTTTGATTATATATTTTTATTAGGTTTTACAGTACTGAGTAAAGTTTCAACTTTCAGACATTCTTAATTGCAATAAGTATAGTATCCTATAGTTATATCAGTGGGCTGCAAACTGTGGCTCTCCAGCTGATCTAAAATTACACGCTTAATAAATACTTATAGCTTAATAAATACTGGTGAGCTGGAAATTTCAGACCACTGATTTAGATGAAGCATTATTTTCTATTATCCATTTGATGTATTTTGGTCATCTTACTATTGGTTAACTAGAATGTCTTATGCCTCATGCACACGGCCGTTGTGCCACTCGGGCCATTTTTGACGGCATCCGAGTGGCACCTGATAGTCTTCACGGACCCATTCACTTTAGCGGGAGAATCGGGTGGCGCACATGGTCGTGTGCGTGAGGCCCTGTTCACATCACGCGATTTCCTTCCATTTGACGTATACCTCAGAGGAGCTTTTCTTTGCATTCATGCTAAGCGTACATCGCAAACGTGATGTGAACAGGGCCTTACACACATACAACTTCCTTTGGCAACTAGACATGTTATATTGTTTGCCTTTTGCTAGTCTTTTGGAAAATGTAATTAGTTTTGGATTAAAGTAATCAGATTTGTATACTCTACAGTTTTTTTTTTTTTTTTTAATCAGATCATTTTTATTGACATTTTAAAAAACAAAACCTACCATATGCAAAGTACATTCAACCCCCTTCCATGTTCCAGACATATTAGTATGTTTCACATATGGCAATTACAAGGTGTTACATGCAGCCACCTCTCAGGATAGGCAAATGAAGGTTATGAAAACAGTTACGGACCAATACATATCAATGACATATACAGATTTCAACATATATTACTTGTTCGGCTATGACTCTATTCCTATCAAATATCAACATTTCCTTATGTAATCCCCGAGTTTGGGGGGGTTAACAATACAGGTAAAGTACATCTCTCCCTCAACAGGGGTATTTGCTAACCAAGGTGTGTCTAGCCACGGTTGCCACAGCCCTTCAAACTTGTGAGGTACATTGCGTTTACAAAATACAACCATTTCATTCATTAACATAACATTGACTTTCCCAATAAACTCTGCTTTAGAAGGCGATACGATACAGGTTGTATCAAATGGAACGCTATCTATTTCCTCGCTACATAAAGGAGACACCCCACTGCCGTTTTACCTAGTGTGTTCAATGAAGGTTCTTCAATATAACCTACAATACAAACCTTAGGGTCATTCTGTACAGTTATGGAGTACACTTCAGCTATGATTCCCAGAACATCTGACCAGCATGTATGTGCATACTCTACAGTTTACTTATCTGGCAACTTTGAAATTACATATGTAGCAAGTGTACTGACCAGCATTTAAACTGTAGATTCACATTTGGTGAACCTACACTTGTATACTAAAAAAATTGCGTAAACCACAAACCCAAAGTATGTGCCGATCGGATTCCCTCCCTGTACAAGTGGAAGCTTTATAATAACACTAAAACAGGAAAGCCACCCGGAACTCTGATTCTGAAAGAGGCTATTATGTGGCATAGTACCAGTGCTATTAGTCTGCATTCGGCTGACAATATTGTGCTTTTAAGCTCCAATTTATTAATGGGATTGCTCCAGTTTTGTAAAAGACCGCTTTTTTAGCAGCGTTTCTCCTATCGAGAAGTAGTGGCTTTATTCAATGCCACTTATCCTATCCGTGATCCAATTTCATTGTCAACTGTTAAAAAATCTGTTCATCATTTCGTAATAATGGTTTCAATTAAAGACGCACCAAGATCCGGAAGACCCAAACATGCCAGTAATCATGAAAAAAGCTTTAGATGTTCTGCTCACTGTACATAATGATCCTCATACGGCTGTCTTGAGTGGAGCACAACAAAATATCAGCGCCACATTAGTCCATCGAATTTTGAAGAGGCATCATTATCATCCTTACAAAAAACGTCTAGTTCAGGAGCTATCCGAGGATGATTGACAGAAGAGTGGAATTTTGCGATAAAATGATGACACGATTTGATGGTAATCATCAGATTTTCAACTGGGCCTGTTTTTCGGATGAAGCTAAACGGTTCTGTAAATCGACAGAACATGAGGTATTGGGCAGACGAAAATCCACATTGGATGAGAGACAGTCATACCCAGTATCCTCAGAATGTTAACGTTTGGGCTGGAACATTGCTCAATCATATTGTAGGACCGTTTTTCATTGAAGGAAACCTAAATCCAGAAAATTACAGCAATTTGCGAAGAAACCAAGTGATACCGGCTATGCAAAACATTGCTCGAGAAGCTTTCTGCAATGTTTGGTATCAGCTGGATGGAACTCCGGCTCATTTTTCTCTGCGAGCTTGAAATAGTCTAAATTATGATTTTCCTGATCAATGGATTGGTAAGAGGCCTGATGGAATAGCCACTGAGATCACCAGATCTGACCCCATTAGACTTTTTTATTATTGGGGGTATTTAAAAAGTAAAGTCTAAGAGACTAGGATCGCAGACTTAGATGAGCTGCGGGAAAGAATAGTGAACATTTCAAATTCAATCACACCAGATGTTATAAATAACGTTATTGACACGTTTAGCTTAGGACACTGTCAAGTTGTTGAAGGACATCAGTTCGAACATTTGATTTAATACAGTAGTTATGTTTGTACTAATACACAATACATGTCCTCGGTCTTGCTTTGGTTGGGCGGATCTCTCTGTGTCTCTCTCGTCCCACACAAACATTACCGAAGTGTCGAGTGTATGACGCTGATTGGTCAGCGTCATACACTTCTATTTACAAAGCCCACTTGGTCAAAAAGTAAAAATGCTAAGTTGTCTATTAGGGCCAGTTCAGATCCGCGTTCGCTTTTCAGTGAGGGACTCCATCGGAGGTTTTAGTCGTGGAGCCCCGCAACGGAAAGTCAAACGTAAACCACAGCTTCCGTTTGCATCACCATTGATATCAATTGTGACAAAAACACTGCTAATGGCTTCGACTGCGCTATTGATTGTCGAAAAAACGGAAACCTGACGGAACGGTGACAAACGGAAATTAGCAGTGTTTCCGTCACCATTGATATCAATGGTTTTGCAAATGGAAGCCAGAACAGGGTTGGCAACGGGGATTCCGCTCAAGGAGTAGCCACTGAAGTCCCTGTCCATACATGGACAGTGGAGTCAGGGGGTCCTCCGTGAGGGAATCCCCGGCCACAGCGTTGGCAATGCTCTGGCCGGGGATTCCTTTGCTAGAGGGAGCTTCAGAGCTTCCTCTAGCCTGTCAAGTGCTTCCCTGAGCACAGCACTGTGCCCGGGGTATTCTCGGCGAGCGTAGGAGCTCCCTCTGCTCCTTCGATCTGAAGCAGGGACCTGATCGTGTCCTGCCTCAGTATTAAGTTCAACTGTGTCTGCGTCCTGAGGACGCAAACACAGTTGACAGCGGGACATACCCCCCGCCGCACAGAGCAGCGGGACATCGCCCAGAATCCGGGACGAATAGTTTGTCAGGGGCTCTGGAGCGGAATTCCCGGCAATGCGATGACCGGGGATTCAGCTCCTAGCTCACATCCAACTTCCCGCTGGGTGCTGCCAGAAGGTGGATGCGGCAGCACCCGGCGAACATCTGGCCACCATTAAAGTAAATGAGATACGGAGCTGGAACCAAAAACGCTGCAGGTAAAGTTTTTGGATCTGGCTCCCAGGGAGGTCTGGCGCCACAACAGATGTCCCCTGTGCCAGAACAGATCCCATAGAAAGCTATGGGATCCGTTCTAGCATCAGTTTGCCTCCGGCTGTTCTTCAACACGCCGGAGGTAAACTGAAGCGGAGGCTGTGCATATGTGAACGGCCCCTAAAAGTCATTAGCATAAATCTAAAATAGGTCATAACTCCGTAAAAATTTATTGTTTTTCTAAATAAACTCTCTGGTGATCTACGTTACAGCGCCGATCACATTATGTAGGAGATAGGGCACTTCTAATGTGGTGACAGAGCCTCTTTAACCTCCATCACTGAACCCGAGAATACATCTACATCCACTGCATCACCAATGAGCGGATGACTTACAGTGAAGGAAATAAGTATTTGATCCCTTGCTGATTTTGTACGTTTGCTATATGATATATATTTATTTGCATTGTGCACAGAGAAATAAGTATTTGATCCCCTACCAACCATTAAGAGTTGAGCCTCCTCCAGACAAGTTACACGCTCCAAATCAACTTGGTGCCTGCATTAAAGACAGCTGTCTTAAATGGTCACCTGTATAAAAGACTCCTGTCCACAGACTCAATTAATCAGTCTGACTCTAACCTCTACAACATGGGCAAGACCAAAGAGCTTTCTAAGGATGTCAGGGACAAGCTCATAGACCTGCACAAGGCTGGATTGGACTACAAAACCATAAGTAAGACGGTGGGTGAGGAGACAACTGTTGGTGCAATAGTAAGAAAATGGAAGACATACAAAATGACTGTCAATCAACATCGATCTGGGGCTCCATGCAAAATCTCACCTCGTGGGGTATCCTTTATCCTGAGGAAGGTGAGAGCTCAGCCGAAAACTACACGGGGGGAACTTGTTAATGATCTCAAGGCAGTTGGGACCACAGTCACCAAGAAAACCATTAGTAACACATTACGCCGTAATGGATTAAAATCCTGCAGTGCCCGCAAGGTCCCCCTGCTCAAGAAGGCACATGTACAGGCCCGTCTGAAGTTTGCAAATGAACATCTGGATGATTCTGAGAGTGATAGGGAGCAGGTGCTGTCGTCAGATGAGACTAAAATTGAGCTTTTTGGCATTAACTCAACTCGCCGTGTTTGGAGGAAGAGAAATGCTGTCTAGGACCCAAAGAACACCGTTAAAAATGGCTCGTGGCTGGGTCTTCCAGCACGACAATGACCCGAAACATACAGCCAAGGCAACAAAGGAGTGGCTCAAAAAGAAGCACATTAAGGTCATGGAGTGGCCTAGCCAGTCTCCAGACCTTAATCCCATCAAAAACTTATGGAGGGAGCTGAAGATCCGAGTTGCCAAGCGACCGCCTCAAAATCTTAATGATTTACAGATGATCTGCAAAGAGTGGGCCAAAATTCCATCTAACGTGTGCAAACCTCATAATCCACTACAAAAAACGTCTGACTGCTGTGCATGCCAACAAGGGTTTTGCCACCAAGTATTAAGTCTTGTTTGCCAAAGGGATCAAATACTTATTTCTCTGTGCACAATGCAAATAAGTATATATAATTTTGACAATGTGATTTTCTGTTTGTTTTTTTTTGTTTTTTTTAAATATATAATCTATCTCTCACTGGTAAAATTAACCTAGCCTAAAAATTCTAGACTGTTCATGTCTTTGACAGTGGGCAAACTTACAAAATCAGCACAGGATCAAATACTTATTTCCTTCACTGTATTGACCGTTCGTTCCAACTAAATGTGTTTGCACACTGTTGTAAAGTGATTGTGGTTGCTTAGCCCTCTGAATTACACTTCTTTTTTTTTTTTACCAAGATGTTATTACAGAGGCCTTTCTTCCTATAAAGAAGAAGAAAAAAAAAATCATTGCCTCCTGAATTTAAATGATATAAAGATGGCTTTTTCTATGCTTTTAGATATTTTATTTGGCACAGACTGTAACCACATTTGGAAACAGAAATAGAACATATAAACGCTACAACCAATTAGAATAAAATATTTGAAAAAAAAAGGAAAGGTCCACAATAGCGAGCATATGCACACACAAGAAAAATGGGCTTACGCCGGTCCCTGAAAGAGTGAAAATACAAGCTGTTTCATATATTGCAGTATTCCAATGATCAGACCAATAAGGATGAGGTGGGAAAGGGGCCGGGGGGGTTTAATTTCTCAGTGTTTACCGTGTTCTGAAATGTCATAGATCTTGCTTGTAAAGTAAGCAATTCCCATAGGGAAATACAATATTACTTAATATAGTATTAAAATCTCCAAGCCAAATAGTCATATTACACTTATACTGGTCCTTCTCCATAAATTAGAATATCATCAAAAAGATAACTTTATTTCAGTAATTCAATTCACAAAGTGAATCTCATATATTATATAGATTCATTACACACAAAGTGATCTATTTCCAGCATTTTTTTTCTTGTATTGTTGGAGATTATGGCTAACCGTTAATGAAATCCCAAAATTTAGTCTTGGAGAATTTGAATATTGGGTAAAAGTTCAAGATTGTAGATTCATGGTGTCGCACTCATCAGCTAACCAACACAAAACACCTGGAAAGGTTTCCTAAGCCTTTAAATGGTCCAACAGTCTGGTTCAATAGGCTACACAATCATGGGGAAGACTGCTGACTTGACAGTTGTCTAGAAGACTGTCATTGACACCCTCCACAAGGAGGGTAAGCCACAAAAGGACATTGCTAAATAAGCTGGCTGTTCAGAGTGCTGTATCCAAGCATATTAGTGGACAGTTGAGAGGAAGGAAAAAGTGTGGTAGAAAAAGGTGCACAAGCAACAAGGATAACCGCAGCCTTAAAAGGATTGTCAAGAAAAGACCATTTCGGAATCTGGGGGAAATTCACAAAGAGTGGACTGCGGCTGGAGAGCCACCACACACAGACGTATCCAGGACATGGGCAACAACTGTTGCATTCCTTCAGACAACGTCAGAAGCGTCTTACCTGGGCTAAGGAGAAAAAGGACTGGTCTGTTGCTCAGTGATCCAAAGTTCTGGTTTCAGATGGAAGTAAATTTTTCACTTTACTTGGAAATCAAGGTCCTAGAGTCTGGAGGAAGAGTGGAGAGGCACTCCATCCAAGTTGCTTTTGGTCCAGTTGGAAGTTTCAACAGTCATTGGTGGTTTGGGGAGCCATGTCATCTGCTGGAGTTGGTCCACTGTGTTATATCAAGTCCAGAGTCAGCGCAACAGTCTACCAGGATGTTGTAGAGCACTTCATGCTGTCCTCTGCTGACAAGCTTTATGGAGATGCTGATTTCATTTTCCAGGAGGACTTGGCACCTGCCCACACTGACAAAAGTACCAATACCTGGTTTAATAACCACAACATCACTGTGCTTGATTGGCCAGCAAGCTTTCCTGACCTAAACCCCAGAGAATCTATAGGGTATTGTCAGGAGGAAGATGAGACACCAGACCCAACAGCAGATGAACTGAAGGCCACTATCAAAGCAACCTGGGCTTCCATAACACCTCAGCAGCGCCACAGGCTGGTCGCCTCCATGCCACGCCGCATTGATGCAGTAATTCATGCAAAAGGAGCCCCAACCAAGTATTGGGTGCATATACTGTACATACTTTTCAGTACGCCTACATTTCGGTATTAAAATTATTTTTGAAATTGGGTTTATAGAATAGTCTAATTTTCAGAGACAAAATTTCGGGTTTTCAGTAACTGTTAGGCATAATCATCAACATTAAAATTAAAAAATGATGGAAATAGGTCACACTGTGTGTAATGACTTTTTGAATTGAATTACTGAAATAATTGAACTTTTTGATGTTCTAATTCATTGAGGGACTAGTAAATGTAAATTTAGCAAGGACCAGGATCTATCATTTCTTCACTTTTATACTAAAATCTGCAAAGGATAATAATGGCATATGTGTATCTCTTTAATGTATGTATGTTTGGGTCTGTGCCTTTATTCTGATGAAGCTGCATACAGATATGTAACTTTACACTTACTATCACTGCCAAGTGGTGCCTGTTTTAAAAGAATCAGTGGTCCCCACACCCCTCACATACACCCACACAAAATGAAACGCATACAGTGAAGTGTCGGTTTCCATGGTTATCCATAAAAAAGAAGGATCTGGTACCAAGGGAAAAAAAGCCCAATTTGGACTGCAATGACTGATTTACTTTCAGAGAGATGCCAGCCCTACTTTGGGATCTTCAGTAATGTGGGAGGAGAGAGCTAAGTGTAGCATCTGTGTCTCTTGGTTTTACGTTAAACATTCAGAGTAGATCAATCTGTCCATAATCTGTATGCATTCATTGTTTTAGTTTAGATGCACGAAACATGTAGAAATAAAAATCTATAGATGGCCTCAGCATTAATAACCCTTATAAAATGACACTTGGTGCCATTTCAAGAAACATGTTGAAAATAAAATAAATGTCTGAGTTTTCTGCAACACTGCAGGACAAGATTGTTTTCAAATCTTATTCACAATCATGTAATGTTTGTCTGCTGCTTTTATATTACCTCCGCAAAACCAGCACACGACCTAAGGCTGGCTTCACACAGGTTTTTTTTTACGCGGAAACCGGGGCGCAAAAACCGGCCGAAAATGTCTCCCATTGATTTCAATGGGAGGCGGTGGCGGTTTTCTGCCGCGAGCGGTAAAACCTGCTCGCGGGAGAAGGAAGGGACATGCCCTATTCGCGTGGTTACGCCTTTGACCTCAATGGGAGGCAGAAAAAGCGTATTTCGCAGCGTTTTATGCTTGCTGCGCTCAATGGCCGGGGGCGAAAATCTGCGTGCAGGCAGAGGAAAATCTGCCTCAAACTTTCAAACTGAATTTTGAGGCAGATTTTCTGCCTGCAAAAAAATTCCGTGTGAACCCAGCCTAACCATCCTCTGTTCCAGCGCTGGTTGCATTAACTGCAACAAACTCCTATCCAGGCACAGCAATTCTATAGTTCAGAGTGGTTTATATTGTACCGAACACTATTGTTCATGAAACCATATAAATCTACTGTCGTGAGCCCTGTGGCTGTCTCACTATTGTTATACATAAGTTGGGTCCAGCTTTTATACTGGCAGACCTTGTGGTGACGGCTAAACCTCTTTATTGTGAGGTGGACTTCTTTCATTAGCATTTCTGTACATCTATTCCTGAATGTAGTAATAATCTGTTGTGGAAAGGTTAAATTGAAATAACTTAAGGCTCTTTTACACTGGCTAATTATCGGGCAAATTCTCGTTCAGAGAACGCTCGTTGCAGATAATTTCCCTGTGTAAATAGGGCTAACTATCAGCAGATGAACGAGCAAACACTCATTCATCTGCTGATCGTATGGTTTTAAAAATGAAATAATACAGTTGTCGGCAGCACATCTCCCTGTATAAGCAGGGAGACGTGCTGCCGACATGATGAAGAGGATGATGTATGGGGACAAACTATCGGAGCAATGAGCACTCGTCCCCATACTAGCTTGTGAAAGGAGCAAACGAGTTGTGTTAATGTTATGCTGTTATCTTATTTTGTGGCAACAGAGTCCAAACAAAAGAATACCCCCTTCCCTTGGTGTAGGAATAAATTGAGATAAACTACTATTTATGCAGCGTTCCGAATAGGGACCAGTTTGTTTATTTAATAGATATTAGGGTATTTATAAATGGGTTTTCTAAACTGGACAACCCCTTTAAGTAAAGGTCCTCTTACATGGCCTGTCCTGGGCCAAGTAAACCGGCACCGATCAACGAGCTAGTATGAGAAAGAGCGCTTGTTACTCCGTTCCCCATACGTTATCATGTCGGCAGCCCATCTCCCTGCTTACATAGGGAGATCTGCTGCCAACAAAGATAATATTTAAATTTTTTTAAATGATACCATCAGCAGATGAACGACCGTTTACCCGATAATTGGCCCGTGCAAAGGGGCCTAACTAGCTAGGTTTGGCTAATTAAAAATTCATAATTAGATTGTGGATGTATTCTTATAGTATAATTTGTTTTGGGGGGAGATCTTTTGTCTGTTTTTTTTTTTTTTTTCTTTATATCAAAATTAAATTACTTGTAAAGGCAGAAACAACTATTATAAAGTGCTTTGCGAAAGTATTCATCCCCTTGGTGTTTTTCCTGTTTTCCTGCATTGCAACCTGGAATTAAAATGGATTTTGAACTTAATTTTATGTAGTGGACCTGACAAAAAAAAAAGTCAAAATTGTTGCAATAGAATGGAAAAAATACCTTGTAATAATAAAACAAAAAAACAAACGCCTGAATTTGTGAGTACATATGTATTCACCCCTTTTGCTATAAAACCTCTAAATAGGGTCTGTTCGAACTATCTGATGTCAGAATCACATAATTAGTTGAACGAGAACCCCCTGTGTGCAATCCGTGTTACATGATCTGTCGCTTGATGTCCGTATAAATACTGTGCTGAAAGGGTCCCGGAGTCTACAACACGAAGACAAAGGAGCTGTCCAAATAGGTCAAAGACAAAGTTGTATATATGTTAGGAATGGATTATAAAAAAAAAATCTCAAACTTTGTACATCCAACGGAGTACCATTATAACAAAATGGAAATAATGTGGCACAACTACAAGCCTGATGAGAGAAGGCCTTCTACGAAGACTCACAGAACAGGCAAGGAGGGAATTAATCAATGATTCAATAAATACACCAAAGATAACAATGGAGAAGCTCAAGATCCACAGCGGAGATGGTAGTATCTGTCCAGAGAGTGAGTCTATATGGAAGAGTGCCTAGAAATAAAAAAACAAATGCTTAAAGAAAAACATAAGAGAGCACGCGCTGAGTTTGCCAAACAGCATGTGGCAGACATCCCAAACACATGGAAGGTTTCTATGGTCAGATGAGACTAAAATTGACCTTTTAGGACATCGTTGGAAACGTTTTGTGTGGTGCAAACCCAACACTTCTAATCACCCCAACAGCACCATTCCCGCAGTGACGCATGGTGGTGGTGGTGGCAGCAAAAATGACCGTCGGCACAGAACATCGTAAGACCTATTCTAATGAATGGGCAGATGTTTGCCGACGCTTATGAGCCGCATTTTTGGACGTAATTTGGGGCTAAAACGCCCGAATTACGTCCGTAAATAGTGTGTGTAAACCCAGCCTTACTGTCAGAGTGACTGTGACGTCACACTGACAGTTGGAATGCATTACACTACCTAGGTAGTGTAATGTATTCTAGCAGCGATCAGAGCTGCAGGTAAAATAGAGTGTAAAAATGTTTTATAAAAGTGTAAAAATACGTTTTTGTTTTCCTATAAGTCCTTTATTATAGGAAAAAAATGGAAACGCTAAAAAAAAGTACACATTTGGTATCACTGTGTTCGTAACGACCCAAACTATGAAAATATAATGTTATTTTTTCCGCACGGTGAACAAATAAACGGAAAACTGTCAGCATCGCTATTTTTTGGTCACCACCCCTCCCAAGATATAGAATAAAAAGTGATCAAAAAGTCGCATTTACCCCAAAATAGTACCAATAAAAACTACAACCCGTCCTGCAAAAAACAAGACCTCTCACAGCTTTCTTGACGAAAAAATAAAGTTACGGCTCAGAATAGGGTGTCTCGGAAAATAAATTATTTTATGGAAACTTAATTTTATTGTGCAAACGCTGCAAAACGTAAAAAAAACTATACACATATGGTATCGCCGTAATCGTACCGACCTGCAGAATAAAGTAAAACGTAATTTATTGCGCACGGTGAACGCTGTAAGAAATAAAGAATTGAACGCCAAAATTGCTGTTTTTTTGGTCACAGATCTAAAAAAGATCCTGTGGGGTTAAAATGCTCACTATACCTCTAGAAAAATTCCTTGAGGGGTGTAGTTTCCAAAATAGGGTCACTTTTGGGGGGTTTCCACTGTTTTGGTCCCTCCGAGGTGTTGCAAACCCGACATGGCACTGAAAACCAATCCAGCAAAATCCAAAAGGCGCTCCTTCCCTCCTGAGCCCTGCTGTGGGTCCAAACATCAGTTTATGACCACATATGGGGTATTGCTGTAATTGGGAGAAATTGCTTTACAAATGTTGGGGTGCTTTTTCTCCTTTATGCCTTGTAAAAATTCCAGAGTTTCCACAGAAAAATAGGTGATTTTCATCTTCACAGACTTATTCCACTAAATTCTGCAAAAAAAACTGTGGGGTCAAAATGCTAACTATACCCCTAGAAAAATTCCTTGAGGGGTATAGTTTCCAAAATGGGGTAACTTTTGGGGGGTTTCGATTGTTTAGGTACCACAAGACCTCTTCAAACCTGACATGGTGCCTAAAATATATTCCTAAAAAAAGGAGGCCCCAAAATCCACTAGGTGCTCCTTTTCTTCTGCGGCCTGAGTTTCCGTCCATTGGGACAGTAGGGCCACATGTGGGATATTTCTAAAAACTGCAGAATCTGGGAAAAATAAATATTGAGTTGCATTTCTCTGGTAAATCCTTCTGTGATACAGATTTTTTTTATTTTTTTATTATTACAAATGAATTTCGGCAAAAAAAATTAAATTTGTAAATTTCACCTCTGCTTTGCCTTAATTCCTGTGAAACGCCTAAATGGTTAAAACACTTTCTGAATGTGGTTTTGAATACGTTGAAGTGAGCCGTTTTCAAAATGGGGTGATTTATGGGGACTTTCTAATATAGAAGGCCCTCAAAGCCACTTCAGAAGTGAACTGGTCCCTGAAAAAACGGCCTATTGAAATTTTCATGAAAATATGAGAAATTGCTGCTAAAGTTCTAAGCCTCGTAACATCCTAGAAAAATAAAAGGACGTGAAAAAAAAACGATGCAGATATAAAATAGACATATTGGTGATGTTAACTAGTAACTATTTTGTGTGGTATTACTATCTGTTTTACAAGCAAATACATTTAAATTTAGAAAAATGCAAATTTTTGCTAAAGTTTGACGTTTTTCACAAATATTGAATTTATCGACCACATTTTTTCACTAACAAAGTACAATATGTTACGAGAAAACAATCTCAGAATCGTTTGGATAGGCAAAAGCATTCCAGAGTTATTACCACATAAAGTGACACGTCAGATTTGAAAAAATCATCTGTGTCCTCAAGGCCAAAACAGGCTGTGTCCTAAAGGGGTTAACCCAAACGGTAAACGCTGTGAGGCAAAAAAATAATTCCATAACTCCAGAATTGCTGTTTTTTTGGTCCATTCATCTCCCACAAAAAATTAAATAAAAAGTGATCAAAAAGGCTCATGTTCCACATTGTATTGACTCACAGAATAAGGTTAACATGTCGTTTTTACCGCACAGTGAACGCCATAATAACAAAACTCCCCAAAAATTGAGGAATTACTGTTTTTTCCCAATTTCACCCCACAAAGACATTTTTTCAGTTTCCTACTACATTATATGATACAATAAAAGCTGCCATGAAAATCTGCAACTAGTCCCGCAAAAAAGAAGCCCTTATATCGTCCAAAAAATTTAAAGTTATGACTTTTGGAAGTAGGGAAGGAAAAAAAGAAAAGTGAAAACTTAAAAAAATTACTGCAGCAGGAAGGGGTTACATTCTTTTTTTTTTTTTTTTTTTTAAAGTGGTTTGTGTAGCAGTAAAATATATTTTGCACCTTGAAACTGGTAGGCATGTTGTGTAAATTTAAATGGTACGAAGCCCCAAAAAGGTTGTAATGCAATAAAACAGGATAAACAACAAAAGGTGAGTGTGGGCGATAGGGGGTGATGAATACTTTTGGTGTGTGTGTGTGTGTGTGTGTGTGTGTGTGTGTGTGTGTGTATATATATATATATATATATATATATATATATATATATATATATATATATATATATATATATATATACACATACAGTCGTGGTAAAAATTTGTTGGTACTCTTCCCTTAAATAAAGAAAAACCCACAATGGTCATTCAAATAACTAGAAACTGACAAAAGTAAGGCTGGGTTCACACGAGCACATTAACGTCCGTAATGGACGGACGTATTTCGGGCGGAAGTCCCGGACCGAACTCAGTGCAGGGAGCCGGGCTCCTAGCATCATAGTTATGTACGATGCTAGGAGTCCCTGCCTCTCTGCAGGACAACTGTCCCGTACTGTAATCATGTTTTCAGTACGGGACAGTAGTTCCACGGAGAGGCAGGGACTCCTAGCGTCGTACATAACTACGATGCTAGGAGCCCGGCTCCCTGCACTGAGTTCGGTCCGGGACTTCTGGCCGAAATACGTCCGTCCATTACGGACGTTAATGTGCTCGTGTGAACCCAGCCTAATAATATATTTTAACCAGTTCAGGACCGGGCTATTTTGAGCCTTCAGGACCAGACACCGTTTAGCCCTTTTTAGCACGCGTTGGTTAAATGGCTATGACTTTTATATTTGTTGGGCTAACAACGTGATTTTTACCATGTTTTTTCCGTAGACAATGCAGGTTTCTTTTTTTATTAATTGTTTTTATACACATCCTTTTTGCTATTTTAGAATTTTTATTTTGAAAATAATAGTAAAAAAAATGTAAGCTTTTTTTAACGTTTCAGCTATTTTTTTTCGGTAATAACATAGTTTTACCCTAAAATAGACCTTTTATTTGTGATAGTCATTGTCTACCGTAAATTTTAATATATTACATTTCTATATTGGGGTAATTGGGTCAGCGCTAGCGTTACAACAATGATTGGTGGGGCTGGAATTTTTTTTTTTTGCGGTGGGTATTTTATGTGTATTTATTATTAAAACACTAATAGGGCTGTGCTGTGTCTAGTAAGACCCAGCAGCAGCAGTCTGTCACTAACAGCACCTGGCGATCATGTGACCAGTCACCTGAACACCGGGACCAATAGAGACAGCGGCGCGGCCGCTGCCTCTATTCCTATACACAGCGTTCATTGAGTGCTGTGTAAAAGACATCGCAGAGGAAGACCTCTCCTCAGGGTCACCGGCAGTCACTGACAGCCGGAGACCCGACATTCAGCTGCCCGATAGCGCGGGCAGCAAGTTAAAACCCACGCCGTAAAAAGTCTATGGCTCGGGTTTTAAGGACCCCGACCGCTGGCCGTAAAAACACAGCCAGTGGTCGGGAGCCAGTTAATTCAATGAAAATCAATTAATTCAAACTTGTAATCAGGGGCTGCATCTAGGACAGGGTGTCTTGAATCTGTGCAGGGTAAAATGAAATCTCAAGGCATTCTGGAACGAAATGTGCTGCTCCATGTCAGAAAGCTTGGTCTCAGTCGCAGGTCAAGGGTCCTCCAACAGGTTAATTACCCAAAACACACCGCTAAAAGCATCCAAGAATGGCTAAGAGCAAAGCATTGGACAATTCTGAAGTGGCTTTCCATGAGCCCTGATCTAAATGGTATTGAGCATCTGTGGAAGGAGCTGAAACATGCAGTCTGGAGAAGGCACCCTTCAAACCTGAGACAGCTGGAGCAGTTTGCTCATGAGGAGTGGGACAAAATACCTGAGGACAGGTGCAGAAGTTGGGTAAAAATTCAAGAAAGTAGACTCCTGGTGTGACACTCTAATAAGCTAATCAGCACAAAACACCTGCAAGGGTTTCCTAAGCCTTTTAACCCCTTCCCGACATTTGTCGTAAGTATACGTCATGGAAAGCCAGTGCTTCCCGCAAAATGTCGTATACTTACGACAAATGTTTGGCACTGGCTCAGAAGCTGAGTCAGTGCCATAATCGCCGGATCTCAGCTGTATCAGACAGCTGACATCCGGCTGTAATAGCGGGGACCGAAATTAGCTTCGATCCCTGCCATTAACCCCTTCAGTGCAGCGCTCAAACGCGAGTGCTGCACTTAAGGTGTTTGCAGCTCATCGGAACCCCAGCAATGGCTACCGGAGGCCTAATACTGGCCTCCCGGTCTGCCTATCATGGAAGCCTGTCAAGATCCGCCCGGTGGCGGAGCCTGATCGGCTTCCGTAGCTGCCGGCAAGATGGCGCTGGGTCAGGAGCTGATCCGGTGTTATCAGCGGTGGAAGTCAGCTGTATGTTACAGCTGACATCCACCTGTAACGGCAGGAACTGGAGCTAGCTCCGATCCCTGCCATTAACCCCTTCGATGCAGCAATCGAAAGCGATTGCTGCATTGTAGCGGTTACTAGCAGATCGCCAGCCCTGACAGGCAATCAGGACTGGCGACTGCTGCTATGGCAACAAGAGACACAATGGTCTCCTGCTCTGCCATTACGGAACCCGATTTAGGCCCCGCCGGGAGGCGAAGCCTAATCGGCTTGCTGTCAGTGAATGACTGACAGATCTAATACATTGCACTACATAGGTAGTGCAATGTATTAGAAAAAAAAAACCTCACAGTTGGACCTTCAAGTCCCCTAGTGGGACTTGTGAAAAAAATAAAAGTTTGAAGTAATAAAATAAAACACAATCCCCCTTTTACTCTTATCAAGTCCTTTATTATTGAAAAATAATAATAAACCATACGTATGGTATCGCCGCGACCGTAACGACCTGAGGTATCAAAATATTATATTATTTATTGCACGTGGTGAACAGCGTAAAAAAAAAAACGTAAAAAACTTTACCAGAGTTTCTGTTTTTTGGTCACTTTGGCCGACAAATATTAGAATAAAATGTGATCAAAAAGTCGCACGTATCCAAAAATGGTACCTATAAAAACTATAGCTCGTCCCGCAAAAAACAAGCCCTCATACAGCTCTGTCGACAAAAAAATTAAGTTATGGTTCTCACAACTTGGCGACAGAAAAAATACATTCTTTTTACAAAAGTAATTTTATTGTGCAATAAGTTGTAAGACATAAAAAAGTCCTATAAAATGGGTACCGCCGGAATTGTACTGACCCGCAGAATAAAGTTAACATGTAATTTATAACGCATGGTGAATACTGTATAAAAAAAACTAAAAAAGCTGTGCCAGAATTGTTTTTTTTGTTTACCTGGCCTCCCAAAAAATAGGATAAAAGGTGATCAAAAAGTTGCATGTACCCCAAAATAGTACCAATAACTACAGCTCCTCCCACAACAAACCAGCCCTCTTACCACTACGTCTATGAAAAATTAAATTAGTTAAGGCTCAAGTCAGGAAATAAAAAAATATGCAGTTGTGCAGGTCCGAGGGGAACAATTCTTCTGTTTCAAGAGGCGATTTATCAAGGACCTAAAATTAGGGAACCAGGATGGGTAGGGCCCAAACATATCTGCTGGAAGCGACTGTGCCGGTATTATACCAGGACAGCACTTCCCAGCAAAATTCCGCGAGCTGCAAAGGCGCGGAGTGTGGACCAAAAGGGGCATAAGAAAGGACGCCATATATCAGTGCGACACCGGCCTGTGCAGAAAGGATTGCTTCACAGCGTAACACACATCTATGGATCATTTTATTATTTTTTTACCCCATTATTATACCCCCTGACTATGCCCCTTATATACTCTGCCCAGCTTACATGTACCCTCACATTATAAACGGAAACACCAGTAATACTCAAACAAAACTACTACCAAGCAAAATCCGCTCTCCAAACGCCAAATGGCGCTCCCTCCGCTCTGAACACTACAATGTGCCCAAGCAGCAGTTTTCTTCCACATATATATGGCATCTTCATACCCGGGAGAACCCTTTTAACAATTTTTGGGGTGTGTTTCTCCAATGGCATAAGCTGGGCATGACATATTTGCCACTGAATGGTATATCTAGGGAAAAATATAAATTTTTAATTTGCACCATCCGCAGTGCAATCATTTATGGAA